>NC_136266.1:83346206-83621206 GCF_964187855.1 Myxine glutinosa
ACACACACACACACACACACACACACACACACACACACACACACACACACACACACACACACACACACACACACACACACACACACACACACACACACACACACCTCGAGTTCAGCATATCCACAACACAATCAGGATGCACTAACGTTTCACAACAATAATCACAACAACGTTTCACAACAATTTCACTTTCGCTCTTTCACGAGCCTCGATCTTGCATACAAAAAACAAAACAAAAAAAAAAAACAATCTTAACAAGAAATTGACCACATATAAAGTCTGCGTTTAAAATAAATCAGTGACAAGCTGTGTGGAGCATTTTCTGCCTGTTCTTATAATAAATCGATGTTGATCCAAAATGATTAAGGAAGCCAGCAGGGAACCGAAGGCCTCCAAAAATAAGTTATTGCACAAACTTTTAAAAACACCGGGTTTTATAGCAAATGAAAATTCCCATTCGCACGGGGTGGCATGAAAGTTGCTTTATCCATCCCCAGTAAAGCATTCCTTTTTAAACTCTTAATATACAGGTTTTATTGTGCAATCGATATATTATGGAGCAAGTGTTTGTGTGTATGTATATCTGCTCTTCACCCATTGGTTGGACAGCTGATCTGACTTACCCACAATTGTATCCTGAAATACTTAACTCAAAGGCCATAAAGTACCCAAAAGGCCCTTTCACTCTGCCGAGGACCCAAAAGACCATGAGGACCCAAAAGACGCCAAGGAGCAAAAAGACCCAAGGGACCCAAACGACCCAGAAGATCCAAAAGACCCAAAATACACAAATGACCCCAGGATCCCGAAGACCTTTTAGACCCTCGAGACCCCTTTTGCCTTTAAGATCCTTTCTCCACATTAGACACCTTTAGATCCCTTTAGACCGTTGCAACACTTTAGTCCCTTTGTACCTTAACACCATTTGACCCCTTGCACTCGTCAGACAGATTAGACGGCCTGGACCCCTGACCAGTTAGAGCTTTAAATCACTTGAATCTTTTGAGACCCTTTTTACATGCTTGACAGCTCAGACCCCTTTGATCCCTCAGACACTATAACTACTGTTGGAACGTTCCCTTTTAGACCTTTAGACCATTGAGAACCTTTTAAACGCACAGCACACAAAAATCTGCAGACTTCTTGAAAAACACAGACTGTAGTTTTTCAGCAAAAGATGTGCAAGCTCGACCCACCCAGGGGCTGGGTACTCTGCTAGTACTTACAATAATTACGGTAATCAGTTATTGCATCTGCACGATGATGATACAGATGGTGATTATCAAGTTGTTATCTGGAGATGAGAAGGCATACAACTATGTGATGAATGAATAGTAACAAAACAGAGCCAAATAAAGGAAAGGTACAAGGGGGTAAGGAGACTTACCACCTGTATTTTTACACGTGGTCTCATTAAAAGGCAGCATGAGCACAATGTAAACATTGGCACCGAATTCCTTCCTCTGCAGGATAAATGGACAGACCAAACACCAAAGAGGAGATAATTATGTGTACCTCTCTTTTGCACACGTATGCAGGTATACATGTACACAAACAGAAATAAAATTGCCTTTTAATAAGAGAGTGCATTGCAGATTCACGTAGTTTATGTTCGGTTTCACGGTATTATGGAAATTGGTCATACCCAGAATGCAGTGCGCGAGTGAGAGCCTCCAATGCAACCAAAGCTGTCCCATAAGAAATGGATATAAAATTCCAAGATGCAACTTGAGTTCCGGAGTCCTAATACTGGTTGTTATTAAAAGAAAGTGAGGGACGAGTTCTTTCCCTTGTCCCCATAGACATTTACCTGCAGCTTGATGGCCGCCTGGGTAGTGAAAGTGAGGTGCTGACCTGCAAACTCATTCAAATCGCGTGGTAACTCCTGCAAAGAGAAGCAGGTCAGAGGTTATATTAACACTTTGGACAAATGAAAGTGCATTGCCAATAACAATGCACAATATGCATTTGTATGTACGAGTATTTATGGCCAATATATAGGTTTGGATCAGACCCAAAGTCTTCTTGGGGCAGTCATTAAAGCACGCCTGTCTCCAGCATATACTGTACTTGCATTAAAAGCAGAAGAAAAAAAAATTACACAAGAAACCAAATAAGTAAATGTTCACAATATTAAAACGTTTTTTTAACCCTATCTGGATAAACACAAATAATACAAGACGTGATTAAAAAGGTCCAGGAATGAGATAAAATTGTTTAAAGGACCAGAACCCTAACCCGGATCTGCATCTGGACCTGAATCGAAATCTAATCTGCTACCCAACTCACCCACCATGTTTTGTAATAATTCGTCCACAACTTTTTTGAGACATCATGTATATCGTTTTTGGCCCGAGTCACTCAATGGTGAAGAATCACTTTAAAAACCCTCTGATCCGGATCCAGATTCGGATCTTCACCAAAATCGAATCAACTCTTCCTCGTCACACACACAACCTATCCACCAAATATCGTCTGAATCCGTCCACAACCTTTTGACATATCCTGTTCACAGACAGATAAACAGATCGATGAGTGTAAACACCACCTTCAATAGCATAGGTAATAACAAAAGACAGCAACGTTCTCCATGAAATGTTGAAAAGGAACACCAACACATGACCCAATTCACCAAGACATCAGAACAGTCCTTTGGCTGTCCAGAACCGTCAGGTCGACAATGATCCTGACAATGGTTTAGAATACCAGTTGTATCACCGCTTGTGTCCGACAGAATGATGCCGAGATAGTACACTTCGGATCTTCACCAAAATCGAATAGAATCATCCGAGTCACACACCCAACCTCTCCACAAAATTTCCTCCAAATATGTCCATAACTTTTTGACACATCGTGCAATATTCAAAACACAAATTCAAAATTCCTGCCATAATGTGCAGGGGGGCACCGCATCAGCGGCACGGGTGTGCCATGGTAATCACTCAACGAGCGGGTCAATTTCCTAACTAAATACTTGTCCACGTGCATTCGCTAATGTCGATGACCACTGCGCTTCTACCGATGCCTTGTGGAATTGGACTTTAGCTGTTAAAACTGTCTATGTAGTACAGCTCTGAAACTGCGCATTTACCCCAAAATACAACGGTTCATGCCTGATCTGAACTCACAAGGGAAGTTTTATTTAGAAACGGTGTAATACCTTTGTGTGCTGTGCAGAGATGATTCCACAGACGTTACTTGTGTTTGATTCAACTTCGACAGTGACGTCATTCACATCATTTGGGAATTGAAATAGGAAATACTGGGGAAGGTCGGACACCAGGATACAGAAGATGGGAGACAAAAAGCATGGCAGTGAGATTAATGTTGAAAGTGAATAATGTCAAAATAATAATAATAATAATAATAATAATAATAATAATAATAATAAATGGGGAATGGCAACAAACGGGTAAAATTTAGTACCTGTGGGTGAGCTGGCATGACTTCAACTTCCCTACTGATGTTTGTGCTGCAAAACAAACGGTGAATGTCAACCAAATGTAACAACACCCTGAGCTGTCTGGTCTGGGTTAGCATCTCAGTCATCCCGGTGTTTCACAGGCAGGGAGACTAACAAATGTGTTTGCCCTCCCTCGGGCTGGACGACGAAATGGGTGTCTCGTCTGCGAGTATTGCTTGGTGGACATTAAAGATCCCAGTGTCTTTTACAAAGAAGAGATGAATTATTGCTGACATTCTGCACAAATGTCAAAATCAATCTTGTGCAGGGGCAGTGCTTCAGCATTCCAGGTGGGCCTCAGCAATGCTTCAACCAGTGGGCTGAATTCAGAATTAAATCCCAGTTGCATTCGCTAGCACCAACAACCCAGCGTCATCAGACTCGGTGGTATTGTGGTTAGAGCATCTAAACCCGAGTGCTACGACTGGATGAACCTTTTGTTTGCTTTGACCCAAACAAATTTGTGGCCTCCCATTTGACAGTGCAGTACTACCACCAAACCCCAGTAATTGTCTGCAATGGCGAAATAAAATGTAAACAACAACAACATAACATGATTATGTGATACTCAAAATATACGAGTATATATACACCTTTGACATATTTTTTAAAGTAACATTAAATTATATAGATATGTACTTTATTGAAATGTATTGCAATGTGTACATTAGGGTGGCCCTTAAACGGGGCGAAAATTTTAAAATGTTAATTTGAATGTTCTCATGGCCTAAATGTGTTCCATTTGGGATAGAAACACTGCAGTCAAAATGGCATACAAGTCTGTTTATATTTACAGGTAGTCCAGGTACCTTCAGGAATCAAGATTATATATACTAGGGCATGCCCGTACTATATCTATATCTAAAATTATATCCCCCCCCCCCCCCCCTCTATTTACATGAAATGGTTTGGTCCAAAGCGAACGGCTTGCGAGTACGGTGACAATCCCCCCCCTCTATTTACATGAAATGGTTTGGTCCAAAGCGAACGGCTTGCGGAGTTTGGTAAAGGAATCGCCAAAGCGTGCCCAAACGCGCAGGAAAGCGAAAGAATCGCAAATTTAAGGAAATGCCCGTACTTCCGTAAGGAAGAGAAAAAAAATGAAAAGGAAAAACATTCCAAACCGCGAGGGAAAACAACACGGCACGTCGACACAACAACGTGTCCTGTGATTGGCCGTACGTGGCTGCCAGTAGCTGCCCCCCAAAAAAAGCTTTCACCGTCCGGCGACTGAATTTAAGGGGAAAAATAAAACGCTCTTCGCTTAAAACAACGCCCTTCGCTCTGACTGAATTGGGACAATGTTTTTATGTTTTTAATTGAATTACTATCCGTAATGGCGCACGCTCTCACGGGAGCTCCGGAAGGTCGTATATCGCAGTTACGATGAATCGCAAATTAGTTTTTATTAGTTTTAAAACATAGTTTAACGCCAACATAGCGCCAACATAGTTTGCCGACGGGAAATAAATGAATACGCTCTCAAATGTGCCATCCGAGGCAGAGTGTGTTCGCCACGTTCGGCACACGTGATAGCTCGCTGCTCTCTGATTGGTTGAATCGTTTTTTGGACATAGCTCGGTAACTACTTCTGCGATTAATTTAAAACCTTGAAAAGGCACATCCTCGGGTCCCCAGCAATATACCTGGCAAGTTTCAAGTATATCGGACCCGTGGTTGTCGAGAAACAGCGGTCACAGACATACAAACATACAAACATACAAACGTACAAACAAACATACACACAGAGATTACTGGAATTACAGATAGATTGTTGCGAATATGGAATTTGGCCTCCATATCCGCTTGTAAATATTCCCCTATTTCCCCAATACTCCCCAACTATCCCCAATCCCCCATTCCCTAGTCCCATTGCCTGTAAATAACACTCTGTAGAACCGACCTTCCCCTTTTTCCCCCATTAAATGTCGTGCCCAGGTCCACCGCATCTCACGTAGACAACTTTCGGACATCTTGCTAGTTATTCTTAGTCTATGTCAGTTAAGGACTCGTTTCCATTAATTCTGACTCTTCGTTGCACCAGAATGTGATTATATGGCACCAGTAGTGAGTTTAGGACCTTTCCCATACCTCCTCCCATCTTCTTCCCCAAACAACAACAACAACAACAACTACAACTACAAACAACAACTACAACAACGGCGCTGCGTGGGGGAGTGTGCGTCCTCACACCGGCTCGGTTAGCCGCCATTGACGATGCGCTCCGGCGGGGTTACCACGAAGGGGCTCCTTGTCAGCCCCTCGTCAAGGGCGGAGCCGGTAACCCCCCCCCGCACGCACCCAATGAGAAGCAACGTGCCGATTCCAGCTGGGGCGGAGCTAACGAGCCGAGGGCGTGTCACTCCCCGCCGGATATACGCGGCCACGTACCGGACGTGATGTCAGATGCGCCCCCGCCCCCCAGCTTGAGCAGACAAGACGCCATCCGAGCGCTGCGACCTCCCCGCATCTCTAGACCGGACCGGGTCGATCCTGCCCTGAGCCCAGGTGCACCTGGAGCCATCGATACCCGCCTTTCCTTGCCATCAATCCCCGTGTGAGTCAGCCTTGTCCCGTTTATCTGTCGTCTGTTGGGGTTAATATAAGTGTGTCTAAGTGCCTGTCTTTCTATGATGTCCCTCTTGTAGTTGTAATCTAACCTTCCGTAACAATATAACCTCCTCCGGAGGTCTTGAGAACTGAACCCTTGGTGTCGTGTCATTTTAATCCAGCCGTGTGTCCTTTTCCTTCATTGACCTAGCATAGCGCGACTCGGCAACGTTCGAGTATAATCGGGTAACTTGTGCAGACGTGGTCATACCAAACCGCTCGGTAAACTAACATCCACCACCGCGTCTGTAACAATTGGTGTCGAGGAGTGGAATTCGGACCCGGGACTAAATTTGTTAGGCCCAAACTTTGGGAGGTAGAATCGATCCGGAGCGCGTTTACGCGCTCGAAATTATAAAGCCGAAATTTGTTTGTTGTATAAAAACCCGAATTTTGAAAGTCGCGCTATGGCGGATCAAGACAGCTGGGGTCCGGTAGTGGAGAGTGAGGCAGGGTCGGTCCAGGACCAAATTGAGGGACGTGAGGAGAGCGAAGCAGCGAGGGTAGCAAACGCACAAAATGGCGCCTCGCTGGTCACCGCGCCCGCGACCGTGGCAGCGCCCCCGGTGGATTTGAACTTGTTTTTAATACAAATGAAGGCCTTTATGGCCCAGAATAGCGAGCAAATGAGGGAGGAAATGAGGGCTCAGAGTGAGCGATTGGAGGGCCAATTGGGGGTAATGGGAAACCAAATGGGGGTAATGAGGGACGAAGCGAGGGGTACCAGTGAGGGGTTAGACAATAATTTTAAGGGATTAGACGAGAAATTTGGGAAATTGGACAATAGATTAGGGGAAATACAGGAGGGGTTAACGGGGGTAGAAAACAGAATGGCCGCTCAAGAGAATCAAATGGAAGGGATGCAAAAGGGGTTAGAGGGGGTAGAAAATAGAATGGCTGCCCAGGAGAATCAGATAGAGGGAGTGAAAGATGGGTTAGAGGGGTTAGAAAACAGGATGGAAGGCAAATTGAGGGACATGAGGAACCAAGCGGAAAGGGAAGTTAACCAAATGGGGCAGCAGATAGAGGGGGTCAGAATGGGGGTAGAAACCAAACTGGATGCTCACAGGGAGGAAATGGAGCAGATGAGGGTGGCATCTGGGCAGGAGATGCAAGTGATGGGAGAGGAGATCAGAAGAGGAGTGAGTGAGGAGGTAGGAGGAGTGCGCGAGGAGGTGAGGCACTGTAAGGAGCGCATGGAGACGGAGGTGAGAAAGGGGACTGTAAAACTGCAAGGGGGTATAGAGGAGTTGACGCTGGGAGTAGAACAACTGACAGTGGGACAAAAGGAGTTGGGGGACCAGGTAAAGAAGAACACAGCGGTAATAGAGGGTTTAAAATCGACACAGAAGGAGATGAAAAAGGACGTAGGGGTAATTAAAAAAGAGTGTCAGACGGTACATGAGGACCTGACGAGGAAAATGGACAAGGTGGTAGAGGTGATGGAGGTTAAAGAACGGGAGGTGCGGGAGCACATAGAAAAAAATAAAGTGGAGTTAGAGGAAGAACTTAAAGGGGCGCACGAAGAGATGAAGGAGGTGAAGCAGAAATTAGAAGAAGTGGAAGAAGGGATGAGCGAAATTAAGAAGCGACGGAGAGAGGATAAGAAAGAGATAAAGGAGGAAGTAAAATAATTGGTCCAAAGTCTGTGTTCGGATCGTGATGATGTGCTCATTAACCGGATGAGGGATTCGCAGGTGCTGGAGGAGAAGCGAAGAGGAAGAGGACCCGGTGTAAGTGGTGACCAATATGGTCGTGCGTATGATGCGCCAGGGGATTTAATAAGCTTGGGGGTCGAGATGGACCCGGGTGTTCGTGAGAGGCCGTGGGTGAAGTGTGCGACAGGTCTGGTGTGCGAAAAAGGAGGTGTGCAAGAAAGTCCGACTCTGGGGTGTGTGAGGAAAAAGTGCGTGCCAAGGAGTAGTGAGGGTGCTGGCGAGAATGAGTCGGTCGTAGCGCGTGTGCGAGGGAGCACATGGAAGCGCGGTGTGGTAAGTGTTACAGAGGGTGTGACGGGAGAGTGTGCGCAGGAGTGTGCGCGAGAAAGGTGTGTGACGGACAGGTGCATGGGGAAAGAGTGCGCTGTTAAAGGCAAGGACGAATGCACGCCTGTGGTGAGTGTTGCAGAGGGTGTGACGGGAGAGTGTGCGCGAGAGAGGTGTATAACGGACAGGTGCATGGGGAAAGAGTGCGCTGTCGGGAGTAAGGGTGAGTGCGCTGTCAAGAGTAAGGGTGAGTGCGCTGTCAAGAATGGAGGTGAGAGTAGTGAGAGTGACAAGGAGAGTGAGTTGGTTGTGACAGGTGAGCGAGGATGTACACCTGGGATGGAAGGATGCACACCTGGAATGGTAGAGCGTGAGTGGGAATGCACGCTGGAGTTGGTGGTGAGGCACGTGGCTGGGTGTGCGAATGAGAGCACACCTGTGATTGTCACAGAGAAGGTGACCGAGGAGGGGGCGCGAAGCGGTGTATTGGTGAGGTGTGCGAGCAACGAATGTGTGCCAAAGTGTTCGGTGGTCAGGTGTGTGACCAAGGCTGTGAGTGGAATGGGTGTACCTGGGTGTGTAAGGAAAGGTACGAGGAGCATGGGAACGGCTGGATGTGTGAGCAAGGAACGGGCTGCGGGGTGTAAGCATCCAGGTGAAGCATCGACGTTAGATGGGGTAGAGTTTAGAACGACTTATAGCCGAATCGGGCCCTCGGTGCGTGCTGGGCCTCGCTTTGAACGGCCGCGTCCGTGCTCCACTAGGCGGAGCGGGCAGCCCGATAGAAAGGGTCGTCATGGCGACCACTTTTTGTTGAGGCATTCCGGCAGGTCGAGATCGGGACATTGGATGGCTCCACGCCGAGATGGTGCGTGGGATCTCGGCCCGGGTAAGCCCCCGTCCCTGCACCGAGTGCCGGACGCATCCAGCCGCTGGCACAGAACAACCCGCATTCATGGCTTGGCTTTACGAAGCCGGGCTTTGGACAGGGATTGGCGCACCGAGAGGCATTAGTGAGTAGACTGGGTGATGAGGTTGGTGTTTTGGCCCCAAAATTAGAGAAAAACAAAATTTGATGATTGGCAAGGGATTGGCAGTAGTGATTGGCAGATGATGGGTAGTGATTGGCAAATTTTTAATTTGTTGAAATTTGATGTGCAAAATTGGTAGTGAGCGATAGGCCCGGTGGGTAAGGGTGGCATCCCTGCCACCCTTCCCATGTGGGGCAAAGGAGCACTAGATTATGGGGTGTATGGCAGTGAAAACTAGCCCGGGTGGGTTAGGTTATATTGTAGGGATCTAGAAAGATGACAGTAGGTAACGTTAAGTTTAGTTAGTGACTGATACCTGTAGTGGGGACGCAGGTAGATTAGTATGGATGATAATGACGTGGGAGCGCAATAGTTTAAAGGGACGACTGGGAAGCGCAAGTTTCAGAAGGGAGTAGTTAGCTGAGATGATGCCGTGTGTGTGAGAATTGAACAGGTGTGATTGCACAGGTGTGCAACTGGACAGGTGTGTGGAGCAGTGTGTGAGTAATGAGTGTTGTGGATCAGCGCGAATGCGCTTGGGGAGAGAAGGGTGCAGGTGGCACCTGGTGTGAGAGCACAGGTGTGCAAGTACAGGTGTGTGGAGAGAGTTGGAGTAAGTGGTACGGAGTGGTGTGCATGGTGCGAAGGTGTGGATGGGGGAAGAGTGGACCCCTTTCACGAGTACCCGGGGCGGGTAGTGTAAGTGTTAGGTAGAGGGTATAGGTAAATTGTGGTTGGATATTGGCATCTGTGGTGCGGGTGACATAATGGTATTGTGGATGGGTGCATTAGTGTTGTGGAAATGGCTTGGCGTGTAGCCTGTTAGTGTGTGTAGTTGGTTGGGCACTCCACCACTGTGAGGATGTCGGCCAGGTGAGGCCGCAGGTGGGCTCTGGGAGCCGTTAGTTGTGGATGGGGCCCGAGGATCCGGAGGACGGACCCGGGTAGCCCAGTGCCAGAGAGGGCACCGAGTGGGGAGAGCGCCAGAGGGCCTTCCCCAGGTAGTTAGGTTAGGGTAAGGAGCAGGTAAGCTCGGAGGCAACTGCAGTGGTGGAGGTGTGCAGGTGGGTAGACCCGCTGGGAGAGGTACACGCCACAGCCCAGAAATTGTGCGAGGGCACCGGGAGATGAATCGGGGGAGTGAGACCCCAAATTGAAGAGCACCACAGTTTGGCCAATGGGAATTGGTTTTTAGAACCCATAGTGTAAGAGGGCCAATGGTTTGGCCGGAGAAAGACCCCGGGTAATGTAAAGTTGTTAAAGTCATTTAGGAAATAGTTAGGATTGATGAACCTGTCGCACCATACGCAGCCACTTACCTGTGGTGATGATGATGACTCCACACCTGTGTTTTCTTTGTTCTGTGTGCAGGAAATGAGAATTGCTGTGTGGATTGGTGAGACGCATCACGACGTGGATGAGACATTGGGGTGATTCCATCTCTCCCTCCCTAGGAGGGACTGATGATGAATTGGTGATAGCAAATTATGATGTTGAGTTGGAGATGGCAAATTTTGATGAAAGTTGACAATGGCAAATTTGATTGGTTAGGAGGGAGAGAAGACGAATTTGGTATATGGGAGGAACGGGGAAGACAGTAGGGATGGTTGTTGATTTGTAAAGTAGATGTTTATGGGTAGTGTTGTGTTTTGTGGATACAGTAAGGGGTAAGGGAGGGGCCATGTAGGTTACCTGGTGGGGGGGGGGGGGGGGGCGTACGGTAGGAACGTACCTGTCTCACCTGGTTCCCATGTGCCCCCAGTGTGCATTACCTTACATTGCGTGCACTTTTGCGCCCTTACCACCTTACTCACTTGTCTTCTTATTTTGTCTCCCACCTCCGAGGATCTGGCTTTGGGGTAGAGAGAGAGGAGAGAGAGAGGAGAGAGAGGTGCTGGCTTCGCAGTTGTGGGCCTGCACTTTCGCTGCTTGCTGCTTGGATCGATACACCATATGGACCGCAATGTTTGTGGCCACCCACAATGGACCACAGTTCTTTTGCGGCCAAGCACCACCCATGGATGGACCTATGGGTCAACGTGGCACCTATGCCAAACAGGTGAACCACTCTTAGTTGGCCCCCTGAAGGCCACAATAAAGAAATGGACGCGGTTGGCGCCTTTCTTTATTTTTGAAAGAAGTAAGAAGGCCAAGTGCACCACACGAAGGCAAGACCAGCGGCAGAACATCGGCCGGCTGTGACACCACCGGTGATTCATAAACACTTTATTGGTGCACCGGATGGTGCTGACTGTGTTATGGGGTGGTGCTTTTCGTGCTGGGAAAGGGTGCTCTGCACGTTATTAAAGGCCGTAGGCCACAGAGCACTCGTGGGTTGGTGTATCGATGCTGGCATGCGTGCTCTCTCTGTGCATAACATCTGCATGTGTCCCTCCAAAAACAGGTCCTGGATCGTAGTGTAAATATCAGCGTAGTCTTGTAAATAATGCTCCCTACCGGCTGTATGTTTAGTTTGCGAATTCTTTCCGGATTCGGTTATCCTGTGGGTGTGTTGCTGAGAGGAGAAGGGTGCAACGTCGCAGGGGGACATATTTACTCATTTGTGAATATCTGTAAAACTGTCGCACTCAGGGTAGAGTTAATAGTAGTGGGAACTACATCTGAGTGCCACACTAAACTAGGTAAAAATTTATCGGGTCGAGACGCCCCGAGGGTAGAGAAGGGTGCAATGTTGCGAATATGGAATTTGGCCTCCATATCCGCTTGTAAATATTCCCCTATTTCCCCAATACTCCCCAACTATCCCCAATCCCCCATTCCCTAGTCCCATTGCCTGTAAATAACACTCTGTAGAACCGACCTTCCCCTTTTTCCCCCATTAAATGTCGTGCCCAGGTCCACCGCATCTCACGTAGACAACTTTCGGACATCTTGCTAGTTATTCTTAGTCTATGTCAGTTAAGGACTCATTTCCATTAATTCTGACTCTTCGTTGCACCAGAATGTGATTATATGGCACCAGTAGTGAGTTTAGGACCTTTCCCATACCTCCTCCCATCTTCTTCCCCAAACAACAACAACAACAACAACTACAACTACAAACAACAACTACAACAACGGCGCTGCGCGGGGGAGTGTGCGTCCTCACACCGGCTCGGTTAGCCGCCATTGATGATGCGCTCCGGCGGGGTTACCACGAAGGGGCTCCTTGTCAGCCCCTCGTCAAGGGCAGAGCCGGTAACCCCCCCCCCCCCGCACGCACCCAATGAGAAGCAACGTGCCGATTCCAGCTGGGGCGGAGCTAACGAGCCGAGGGCGTGTCACTCCCCGCCGGATATACGCGGCCACGTACCGGACGTGACGTCAGATGCGCCCCCAGCTTGAGCAGACAAGACGCCATCCGAGCGCTGCGACCTCCCCGCATCTCTAGACCGGACCGGGTCGATCCTGCCCTGAGCCCAGGTGCACCTGGAGCCATCGATACCCGCCTTTCCTTGCCATCAATCCCCGTGTGAGTCAGCCTTGTCCCGTTTATCTGTCGTCTGTTGGGGTTAATATAAGTGTGTCTAAGTGCCTGTCTTTCTATGATGTCCCTCTTGTAGTTGTAATCTAACCTTCCGTAACAATATAACCTCCTCCGGAGGTCTTGAGAACTGAACCCTTGGTGTCGTGTCATTTTAATCCAGCCGTGTGTCCTTTTCCTTCATTGACCTAGCATAGCGCGACTCGGCAACGTTCGAGTATAATCGGGTAACTTGTGCAGACGTGGTCATACCAAACCGCTCGGTAAACTAACATCCACCACCGCGTCTGTAACAATATATATTATATATATATATATATATATATATTTTTTTTTTAATTTCTAGTCCATAGATGTGATAATTATTCATAAGCATGTTTTATCAAACGGTGTTTAATTATTTCTGTGATACATACTGTATTATCTGTGATATGTGTTTTTAGTGTTACGTGACCTCAATCACATGGCCTATGGGGGGAAATGTTCAAGGGTGCTGGACTACCTCTAGATATTTATGAATGTAGCTGACATTTGGCCTGCTTTGTGGTTAGGGCAAATGGACCGGTTGTAGAGGGTGAGAGCTTAACATTTCAAACTTTCAAAAATAAGGGGCACGGGAGTGTACACTTAAAAAACAATTTTTGTCGTTATGGGCCTCTTCAGAGTGTGGGTGGCTCCTTTAGGTGAGCTACTGCAGTGCTTGGCCAATTTAAGAATCAGGAATTGCAATTTTGGCTTGGGCGCCAGAACACTGGCCTCCACTTTATAAATAAAAAAAATATACCATCAACATGCAATCATTACTTCTGCCCATCGAAGATTATGTTTTCACCTCTGTCTGTTTACTTGTATGCAGGATATCTCAAAAACTTGTGGATGGATTCGGATGGAATTTGGTGGATAGGTTGCGTGTGTGACATTGACCGATTAGATTTTGGTGAAGATACGAAAACTATAATTTTTCTAATAATTCTTCACCATTGAGAGATAGGGCCAAAAAATATATATACAGCAGAATATCTCAGAGTTTGGGTGGATTCGGCCAAATCTTGGTGGACATGTTGGACTTGTGACAAGGACGAATTTACACAAAATTTGTTTACACAAAATTTACACAAAAAGACGAATTTACACAATTCCGCTTTACACAAAAAATGTGCAAAAACATATCCTTGCAACTACAGACCAATCAGCCTGCTTCCAATTATCAGCAAAGTCATGGAATCCATCATTGCTTCGGATATCAAATCCTTCCTCTTCTCCAATGGCTTAATCTCTGATCATCAATTTGGATTCAGACCAGGTCATTCTACTCTGGACATGTTGCTTCTGCTGTCTCAACAATGGATGGAGGTCCTCAATGCCAAACAGGAAATCAGAGCTGTCTCACTTGACATATCACGTGCCTTCGATACGGTCTGGCACCCAGCTCTGCTCACCAAACTCTCCTCCTATGGTATCCATGGAAATCTCCACTCATGGCTTGTGGACTTCCTCTCTGGTCGTAGGCAACGTGTGGTCCTGAATGGATTTCTCTCATCTCCGCCTCCTGTTCTGGCTGGAGTTCCCCAAGGTAGTGTTCTGGGCCCTGTGCTATTTCTGGTCTTCATCAATGATCTCTCCGACTCTCTGGAAAATTCTCTCCATCTCTTTGCTGATGACTCCACCATCTGCCGCTCCATTCTCATCCCTCAGATCGGCAGTCTGTAGCCTCCTCACTCTCTGCAGACCTGGACAAAATCACAGACTGGTCAAACAAGTGGAACATCTCTTTCAATCCTGACAAATCTCACACTCTTACTATGTCTCTCCGAAAAGATCGACTGGAAAACCCTCCCATCTACTTTCTCAACAATCCTCTCCAAGAAGTTCTGTCGCTCAAGCTTTTGGGTCTCACTATCTGCCATGATCTGTCTTGGGAAAACCACATTTCCAAGCTGGCCTCCAAAGCCAGTCGCCGACTGGGCAGCCTCCGTCGTGCAAAGTCCTTCCTTGGCACACCTGAGCTCCTCACCACATACAAGGCTTTCATCCGCAGCTCAATGGAATACTGTTTCCCCCCTCTGGGCCGGTGCTCCTGCCTCACACCTAGCTCGGCTTCACGCTGTTGAAACCAAAGCTTTCAGAATCATTGGAATCTCCTGCGATGACGCTAACTCCGAGGGCCTTTCACTCACTCACCGCAGGCAGGTTGGTGGTCTTTCTGTCTTCTACCGACTCCTCTCCGGCCTTGCTCCCCCAGCTCTCTCTGTACTCTGTCCGCCTAATATTCCTTCAGGTCGCACAATATCTGCCTGCAACCCTCTTATGGTTAACCTGCCAAAATCTAGGCTCTCTGCTCACCTTCACTCTTTCATTCCCCTTTTCTCCCGCCTCTGGAACAAACTCCCCCACTCCCTTCAATCGCACTCCTCCCTCCAGGTTTTTAAAACAGCTGTTCACCACCATCTCCCATCCAAAACCTTGATCTTTTCTACCCCCGCTAATTCACCCCAGATACACTTTTTTTGAAATTCCAACTTCTTTCCTTGAAGTCCTTGCAGTGGTCATATGTTTTATACCTCTCCCACCTCCCCCCTCGCCCTCCCCTCCCACATTTCTCCCGATGTCCCTGCTCTCAAATGTTGTGTTTGTCCTTCCCCCTCTCTCCCCATCTTGTCTACCGCTCTCCTTATTTTGTGTTTTATGTGTCGGTTTGACTTTTGTTGTGATTAATGTTAGCTCTTTCACGAGCCTCGATCTTGTCGACAAAAAACAAAACAAAACAAAAAACATTTCTTCAATTTTGGTGACGTTCCGTATCGGATAATTTTATAATGATTCTTCACCCTTGAGTGATCGGTATAAAACAATACACAACATGATATCTCAACAGGTTGAGTGTGTGACAAGGTCAAATTGATTTGATTTGGTGAAGATCCGAATGTGAATCTGGATAAGAGATTTTAATTTAATTTCCAAGTAATTCTTCACCATCAATTGAGAGATGGTGCCAAAAACGATATGTAGCATGATATCTCAAAAAGTTGTGGATGGGTTATGACAAAACTAGGTGACGAGTTGGTTTGGTGATAAGAACAAGCCGATTAAATTTTTGTTCAGGTCCAAATCCAGACCTGTCCTATCAGTGGGATACAAAACGTAAACGAATCAGCCTGGCGAAGGTATGCGTTCTACCGAGTGCCCTTCGAGTTACTAGATGGGACAACCAGCCTAAGAACTTCTCTGAAAGAATGGTAAACTCCATAATGCAACATCTGCAATGTACCAGGCCAAGGCTTGAAAGTCACATCATTTTCCATTAAGGATCTAATCGAGACAACTCAGAGAGGAGCAAACTACCCAGTAAGCTATCCTATTACCCTGGTAATGATGTTGCTGTGATCATTTTAAACTGTAAAAAATAATTGCCACATTATAACACTAAATTTTGGCATTTTTTGTGTGTATGTTTGTCTGAACCTAATATAATTGAAAACAGCTAGGTCAATCTCTACCAACTTTTGCAAACGTGTTGAGGATAATTATGGTCCGAATATGTGGAAAATGAGGGTAGGGGATGACTTGCGATTTTCACCTGCACACGTGTAACAGTGCAAGTGCTTTAAGAACCTACCCCTGCTGGAGGGAGAGGGTCACAGAAATTAAACAAGTTACAGAAATTAAACTGATATTGTCACCGAGTCTCACTCGAGTATGAAGTCCTTCTGAGGTTCCAAGTTTACTTCAATGACAATGGGACAACTGGAACCACTTTTGTTGACAACAACGTTGAAGTAAATCTTTCTCATCGCGGCTCTCGGTGTTGGTGATGAAGGGAAATGCAGGGTGTGACTCCGTTCCCACAGGCTGCACAAAAATGGTTGGAGGGCGAGATCACAATTTTGGGCAGTGGAGAAAAAGAGAGTCTCAAGTGACAATTAACAACAGTTTGCACCAACAATACTTGTTAAAGTGGAAAATACATTCAACAAACTAAAATATACAAGATATATTTGTTGTTTACTAGCGTCAAAGCACAATATGAATCAGGAAGGAGCATCCACTGAACAAGCCGAGACAAAAAAGAGCAAATATTACGGATAGGTTTGTTGCCTTGATGCGAGATAAAATAAAACGTGTAACAACTTGTGAACGTCTCAGGCTAAATTTCAGACACACAAAATAAGGTGGTTGCACAGAAGGAAGGGGGGGGAGGGGGGGGGGAGGTTTGAGAGTAACATGGAATAGTTGTTGCACAGCCAAGAACCTTAAAAAATGGATAAAACATTGCCATATATATCTCTATATATATATCTCTATATATATATATATATCTCTCTATATATATATCTCTATATATATATATATATATATCTCTATATATATATATATATATATATATATATATATATATATATATATATATATATATATATATATATATATATATATATATATATATATATATATATATAGTGTTGCGGTTTTAGAACCCACACGTGTAAATATGACATCATTCTTGTAAATATGACATTAAAGGGTTAAAGGTTGCACCCCATAGTTAGGCCACAAGCAACACGTAGGTCACCATAGGACTTCAGTTATTTCATTAATATGTGTTTAGATAAGGCCGTGTTTCCAATAGTTGAATCTGCGTTGTGGCAATCAAATAAGAAGTAGGCCCATCCCATTCTGTTCATTTTGGAAGCCTCCCTCTCCAAGCGACGCCATTACGTGCCCTCCAGTCTGCCCTATGGCTCTCCCAAATTGGTACACGCCTCGGCCAGCAGCAGCTGCCTTAGCGCTCGCTGAACCATAAGCCGCCGCCATAAGCCACGAGGTAAAGCCGGAAAAAGGGGGCGGAGCGCCAGGAAGAAGGTGTGGCCACGTCACCCAGCCGTCAAAGGCTGAGCCGGTAAGCCCTCACCAGCCAACCAGGGCTGAAGTGACATCACCGACAGGCGTGGCTTTGGGGCCCATGGAGCGATCGCTTGGTCGAGTTATATAAGCGCAAACGAAAAGCCCTTTTACGGGACTTGATGGAGGCACGCTTGTTGGAGAGAACTAATTGGGAGAGCGCTATTGAAACCGGACTTGCTGGGAGAACGCGCGTTGCATTGACAAGTCTGATGCAGGGGCGCTGATGAAAGGATGACCTTATCAAAGGAGTACATTGGAGAGGGGGCGTTTGGCGCCTTTGTATAGTACGCATATATTACGTACGCAGGACACCAGCCTTCCCCCGGTTATATAACTGTCCGGTCGCGTTCCATTATACGCGGAGCTGCCTGCCGGGTTTTGCCCGCTGGATCGGAGCTGACTGGAGCCTGGACGAGCCGGTGACCATCAACCATCTACAATCCCCGTGTGAGTGTCTGAGACGGGCCCGTTTGTCCTGGGTATTAAGAATAAGACTGCTTAAGGCTGCCCTGTGTTCTTCTTCTTCCTCTTCCTATCCTGTATATTCTTTCGTTTCCTCTTCTCCTTCTTGTAAATAATTAATAAACCAATCTTTGTTCTTCCTATTTTCTGGGTTTCCTCTATATCCGATCGCATTCGTCTTTTCTTAATTGGGTAAACATGGCAAGATCGGAACCGCCATAATCGGGTTTAGTCCCTGTTAACGGCCTGAATCGCGGCTCACTTCGCTCGGCGTGTCCACTAACGCCGTGGTTCGGGCGGGAGTTATCTCCTTGCTTTACAGCCGGTGGTAGTACTTAGGTAATTGGACTAAGACTCGACCAACAACCCTATTTACCACTGACTGGAAGGAACGTTATAACTTCTAATGACTCGGGTCGGCCAGGTAAAATGACAGGGGGATTAACCCCCCCTTGATAAGGGGAGAGCCGACGTCCGAGATCCGTAACAATATATATATATATATATATATATATATATATATATATATATATATATATATATATATATATACACACAGACTTGGCATTTAATATGGAATATTTTTTTTGTGGGGGTGAACTTACTTTTCAAGATGACTTAGAACCAAAAGTTCATTGGAATTATGTTGAAATTATTCTAGATTTTGTTAATGTCACCTTTAAAAGAAACAAAAACCACATTTGACATTTCGAAGCAAATAAATTGATCCTTGAAAGTGATGTAAACTGATATCGAACTCAATTCACGGACAGTACTGTGTTAAACTTCTGTACGCTTTCCAGAAGTATTTCTTTATTTTGCACATTAGCCAAAAAAATTTTCAGCAAAAAACAAAAGCTAAATTATGACTGGGATTACGGACAGTAAAATTACAGTTCAGTACTTCGTGTAACCCCCACGAGCATTCAGGAAAGCATGTACACGTCGAGGCATGCTGTTCACGAGATTTACCAAGGTTTGGACAGGAATCGCTTGCCATGCAGTGACAATAGCCTGCTGCAATTCATGCACAGAGGTGGGCTGCTGGTCCAAGTTGTCGATTTGACGCGTTAATTCTGCCCACAAGTTCTCTATCGGATTAATATCCGGGGACATGGCAGGCCACTCCATATGCTCTACACCACGGTCAGCAAGAAAGTGTTGGATCATCAGAGCATGATGAGGCCGTGCATTGTCATCTTGGAAGACAAAGTTTCCTCGAAAGGCCGCACAAGCAAATGGAAGCAATGTTTCTTCCAGAATGACCCTGTACTTGAACTGGTTCAGGTTTCCATTCAGAACAACCAGGTCAGTTTTGTTCCCGTATGAAAAGCAGCCCAAACGGTCACCCCACCACCTCGGACTCTTGGCACTATACAATCTTCGTTGTGGGCTTCATGCACTTGTCTGCACACTCGGACGTGGCCATCTTGACGATAGACCAGAAATCTATGCTCGTCACTGAAGGTCACGTGATTTCAGTGTCCTGGCTGCCATTGACGGTGCTCTCTGGCCCACTGCAATCGGCGCTGGCTGTGTTGTCTGGTCAGGCGTGGCTTTCTCAGGGGACACCTGGCACGATAGCCTGCTTGAACCAGTCGTTGGTTGACTAGCCTTCTGGATACAGGCACATTTGTCAGTTGCTGCCACTCAGCCCTAAGCCGATTAGCTGACTTGGTACGGCCATTGCAGACTAACCGGTGCAGCTGGCGATCATCTCTCCTTGTGGTTCTGCGTGGACGTCCTGGCCTCGGTATTGGAGTAGGGACACCCCTCTGAGCATTTCGTTTCAGGATCTTTGACACCTGACCTTGAGTGATGCCATACTGCCGAGCAATAGCACGCTGTTTCATGCCAGAATTTCGTAAAGCCACCACTCCATGACAAACAGCATTGTCAAGTTGACGGACCATCTCCAGAGGAAGCGGCAATAACTTTTGTACACGTGCAGCAGTTGTTTTCCACTAATACAGAACGCAACAACCCTTATATACCCGATTGTGAAGCCAATCGTCAAATGTACCTGTCCTTACATTTTGTCACGCCACCTGTGATATATTCCTGTTATTGACTTCTTGCTGCGAAAGACAATCAGTGACATGGTTCTTTCAACAAAGACATCACCGAAGGGTAAAATAAACTCACCAGATTGATATACTGAGTTCAGAAAGTAAACCCAAGTCAAGGAAAAAAAAAATATTCCATATTAAATGCCAAGTCTGTATATAGCTATGGTTTTGAGATTTGCACTCATTGATCATTAAAGGTTAAAGGGTTGCCCCCCATAGTTAGTCCACGAGCAACACGTAGGCCACCTTGTCGTATTAGTTATGTCATAGTATGTGTAAGTATTGGCCATTTCCCCTATTAATACCTGCGTTGTGTAAAGACATGAGATGAGGCCCCGTTCATTTTGCGTCCACCCTCCAATTCCACCTCTGTGGGCGTAATTGATCCCGCGCCCCATTTGGCTGACCCACTCAGTTTGTTACGCTTTGGCTGCCAGCAGCATTTTGCTGCCCTTTGTTTGCTCACTCGTCGAGTAACACGAGGTAGGCCTGAGAAGGAGGAGCGCGAGGTCGGGGTGGGGGCGGCGTCAAGGCAGAGCGTCAGAGGCGATGACGGTAAGAGCCACCAGCCAACCAGGGCTCTAACGGCATGGCGTGAGGGGGGCGTGGAGAGGCGCGTCTGGTGAGTTCTTGAAGGTTTGTGTGGCGTACCTATATAAGTGATTGCACAAAGCCCTTGACAGGACTCGCAAGGGGAGTGTGCACGTGAGAGGACTTGTTGATCAAGAGGACTTTGAAGAACTTGATTCGCATCTCTCGCTTTGGAGGCATTGCACTATATCTTGAGTATAACGTACGCACGAGAGGCGAGGAAGAAGAGGCGTTGAGTACACGGCTGCAGCCAGATGCGCCGGTGGCAAATAGCGCCTATTCAGCCACGCGAGTAAACGCGGTAATAACCTGCGAGTGAGTAACCGCCAACTGACAGAGCCCACACCCTACCGTTCGCCCCGTATTAACCCTTGTGCGCCAAATGACACGCAGAGAACTCCTGCCTCTCTACTTACCATCTGCACGGGACGAACCGGAGACCGGAGGGAGCTGCACGAGAGCCATCCCTGGACATGGTGAACATCATCCTGCAGCTGCAAGCCCCGTGTGAGTGTGTCTGTGTGCGAGATGGGCCCGTTTGTCCTGGGTAGTAAGTTAAGACTGTTTTTAGGCTGCACTGGGCCCTTTTTCTGAACCATTGTAAATAGTGTAAATAAATCTTGTTATTCCTTCCTTTTTCTGAACCATTGTAAATAGTGTAAATAAATCTTGTTATTCCTTCCTTCCCAATTTGATCGCCTATGTGATTTCTCCATTGGGTAAGCGTGGCACGAATAAGATCGCCAGAACCGGGGTCACCACATAAACGGCACGGATTGTGTGTACGCACCGCTCGGCGTCTCAACACGCGTGATTTGTGCGGGGCTTATTTCCTCGTTTCAGGGCAGCGCGAGTAATTAGGTAATAGCGATTCTAGTCCTAATACCCTATTTCGCGCTGTCCGGGAAGGACGTCATAGGTCCCGGGTCCCGTCGGCCAGTCAAAGACAAGGGGACTAATCCCCCCTTGGTAATGGGAGAAGGCCGGCGGCGAGATCTGCAACAATATATATATATATATATACAGGGTGAATCAAAAGTAGCGCCCGCGCCCAATTTCTGTTTTTCGGCTGTCAGTTTCTTTTTGGGATGTCATGTTGTTAATAATTGTCTTGCAGATTATTAATTTTCTTAATTGATTTATTTTTGCTTTTGTTTTGCAGGTTATTGCTGAGAGTTTGGAAAGTTACTGAATTTGCACCAAATTGAACCATGAATTACCTTCCAATGAATCAACGCATTGCGGCCGTGAAACGTTACTACAAACGTAATGAACAACCAACGATGGTGGCACGCCGTTTGGCACAGTAATTCGATATTAACCCACTCCAGGGAAGAAACATACGATTGATTGTCGAGAAATTTGAAGCAATAGAGTCGGTAGCCACTGCAAAGAAGTCCGGTCATCCGAAAACGGCAACGAATGTAGCTAAGGCTGAATAAGCCATCAGGAGACTGGAACAAAGTCCGCAAAAGTCAACTCGCCGTTTATCTGCAGAGTTGGAAGTGAGCCAATCAAGTGTTATCCGTATCCTTCACCAGAAAAACTGGAAACCTTTCATTCCACGCTTACTGCATGCCCTTCATGATGGAGATGACGACCGCCATCTTCAATTTTGCGAAGAGTTCTTAGCTAAACTTGACGAAGAGGACACAATGCTAGACAATATCTGGTGGTCAGATGAGGCATGTTTTAAGCCTAACGGCACAATTAACAGACACAATTGTGTCTACTGGGCTGTGGAGAACCCAAGAGTGACAGTTGAGAAGGAGGTAAATTTACCTGGCATGACAGTTTGGGCAGCCATATCTCCATTAGGGATAATTGGACCCTTTTTCTTTGAGGGGATCTGTCACTGCAGAAATTTACCTGGATATGCTGCAAAACTTCTTTTGGCCCAGGGTACAAGATCAGGACTGTTATTTCCAGCAAGATGGAGCTCCACCTCATTATGGACGTCATGTTCGTCAGTGGATTAATGAAAACTTTCCCGGAAAGTGGATCGGCCGCCGCGGTCCGATCGAGTGGCCGGCACGCTCCCCAGACCTTACACCTCCAGATTTCTTTCTTTGGGGGCTAATGAAAGACCTTGTTTATCGTGAAAAGCCTCGTACCATTCAGGAATTGAAGGCTCAAATCACTGCAAAGTTTGAGGAAATTGATATCGAACTCTGCAAGCGTGTGTGCCACTCTGTGCCTGCTCGGCTGCAATTGTGCATCGATCACGAGGGAGGGCACTTTGAAAATTGCAAGTAAAACACCTCGGTACACATCCGTAATAATTTTCCCCCAAATAAATGGTTAGATAAACATGTCATTCATTTATTTCTACCTTCTTGTACACTAATACAAATGGCAAAGAAACTATCAACTGACAGAAATATATCTATATATATAAAGCAGTAAAGTATGTTTGTTTGTCCTCTTATAACTCGAGAACTACTCATCGCAGAGAAAAACCAAAGGCATATTCGGAATCGGTACGTCTCAGAGCAACTACAGCACACCTTCAATTTTAAAAAACTTCGGGTTTTAAAATTAGCGTATTAGCGCAGAAACGCTAGCAGAAGAGGGAGGGAATCGAAGGGAGGGAGCGCAGCGCTCCCTCTAGCGCTTCGCAGCGCCAGCGCTTCTGTTAGCGTAATTAGCGTATTTCGGAACGTTAATTTTTCAACTTCATTATTCGGAATCAGTACGTCCCAGAGAAACTTCGTAATGTTAATTTTTCAACTTCATCCGATTGACATGGGACCAACGGCATGTGACAGAGAATGAAACATACATGCTACATTTATTTGACGACAGAGAGTTCCGACTTCCGGGTTCGTGCCGCCAACCCTGTTAGGCGCCTCTTGCGGCACACAGGGAATTACCAGTGAACTGGTACTCAATTTGCCGACCTCGGTAGGATGACAGGCTGAGTCAACCCCCCTGGTGTTAAGGGGGAGGAGAAGGGGAAGGAGGAGGGGAAGAGGGAGGAGGAGGGGAGGGGGAAGAGGAGTGGAGGGGGGAGTGGGGGGAGGGGGAAGGGGGGAGGGGGAAGGGGGGGAGGTGAAGGGGGGAGGGGGGAGGGGCCCTTCTTCCCTCGGGCACACCCACACCCTCCCCTCCCCACTTCCCCCCTCCCCCCGTTCCCCTCCTCCTCCCCCCCCTTCCCCCGTTCCCCTCCCCTCCTCTTCCCCCTCCCCTCCTCCTCCCCCGCCGGGCAATGCCGGGTACTTCTGCTAGTATATATATATATATATATATATATATATATATATATATATATATATATATATATATATATACATACAGACTTGGCATTTAATATGGAATATCTTTTTTGTGGGAGTGAACTTACTTTTCAAGATGACTTAGAACCAAAAGTTCATTGGAATTATGTTGAAATTATTCTAGATTTTGTTAATGTGACCTTTAAAAGAAACAAATACCACATTTGACATTTCGAAGTAAATAAATTGATCCTTGAAAGTGATGTAAACTGATATCGAACTCAATTGACGGACAGAACTGTGTTATACTTCTGTGCGTTTTCCAGAAGTATCTCTTTATTTTGCACATTAGGCAAAAAATTTTTTTAACAAAACCAAACGTTAAATTACGACTGGGATTACGAACAGTAAAATTACAGTTCAATACTTCGTGTAACCCCCACGAGCATTCAGGAGAGCACATACACGTCGAGGCATGCTGTTCACGAGATTTGCCAAGGTTTGGACAGGAATCGCTTGCCATGCAGTGACAATAGCCTGCTGCAATTCACGCACAGAGGCAGGCTGCTGGTCCAAGTTGTCGATTTGACGCGTTAATTCTGCCCACAAGTTCTCTATCGGATTCATATCCGGGGACATGGCAGGCCACTCCATATGCTCTACACCATGGTCAGCAAGAAAGTGTTGGATCATGCGAGCATGATGAGGCCGTGCATTGTCATCTTGGAAGACAAAGTTTCCTCGAAAGGCTGCACGAACAAATGGAAGCAATGTTTCTTCCAGAATGGCCCTGTGCTTGAACTGGTTCAGGTTTCCATTCAGAACAACCAGGTCAGTTTTGCCCCCTGCATGAAAAGCAGCCCAAACGGTCACCCCACCACGTCCAGCTTGGACTCTTGGCTCTATACAATCTTCGTTGTAGACTTCATGCACTTGTCTGCGCACTTAGACGTGGCCATATTGACGATAGACAAGAAATCTAGACTTGTCACTGAAGATCACGTGATTCCAGTGTCCTGGCTGCCATTGACGGTGCTCTCTGGCCCACTGCAATCGGCACTGGCGGTGTTGGCTGGTCAGACATGGCTTTCTCAGGGGACGCCTGGCACGATAGCCTGCTTGAACCAGTCGTTGGTTGACTAGCCTTCTGGATACAGGCACATTTGTCAGTTTCTGCCACTCAGCCCTAAGCCGATTAGCTGACTTGGTACGGCCATTGCGGACTAACCGGTGCAGCTGGTGATCATCCCTCCTTGTGGTTCTGCGGGGACGTCCTGACCTCGGTATTGGAGTAGGGACACCCATCTGAGCATTTCGTTTCAGGATCTTTGACACCTGACCTTGAGTGATGCCATACTGCCGAGCAATAGCACGCTGTTTCATGCCGGAATTTCGTAAAGCCACCACTAAATGACAAACAGCATTGTCAAGTTGACGGACCATCTCCAGGGGAAGCGGCAATAACTTTTGTAGACGTGCAGCAGTTGTTTTCCACTAATACAGAACGCAACAACCCTTATATACCCGATTGTGAAGCCAATCGTCAAATGTACCTGTCCGTACATTTTGTCCCGCCACCTGTGATATAATCCTGTTATTGACTTTTTGCTGCGACAGACAATCAGTGACATGGTTCTTTTAACAACGAAATCACCGAAGCGTCAAAGAAACTCACCAGATTGATATACCGGGTTCATAAAGTAAACCCAAGTTAAGAAAAAAAAATATTCCATATTAAATGCCAAGTCTGTATATACATATATACAGACTTGGCATTTAATATGGAATATTTTTTTTGTGGGGGTGAACATACATTTCAAGATGACTTAGAACCAAACGTTCATTGGAATTGTTGAAATTATTCTAGATTTTGTTAATGTGACCTTAAAAGAAACAAAAACCACATTTGACATTTCAAAGCAAATAAATTGATCCTTGAAAGTGATGTAAACCGATATCGAACTCAATTCACGGACAGTACTGTGTGAAACTTCTGTGCGTTTTCCAGAAGTATCTCTTTATTTTGCACATTAGCCAAAAATTAATTTTAACAAAAGCAAAAGTTAAATTACGACTGGGATTACGGACAGTAAAATTACAGTTCAGTACTTCGTGTAACCCCCACGAGCATCCAGGAGAGCATGTACACGTTGAGGCATGCTGTTCACGAGATTTGCCAAGGTTTGGACAGGAATCGCTTGCCATGCAGTTACAATAGCCTGCTGCAATTCACGCACAGAGGCAGGCTGCTGGTCCAAGTTGTCGATTTGACGCGTTAATTCTGCCCACAAGTTCTCTATCGGATTCATATCCGGGGACATGGCAGGCCACTCCATATGCTCTACACCACGGTCAGCAAGAAAGTGTTGGATCATGCGAGCACGATGAGGCCGGGCATTGTCATCTTGGAAGACAAATTTTCCTCGAAAGGCTGCACGAACAAATGGAAGCAATGCTTCTTCCAGAATGGCCCTGTGCTTGAACTGGTTCAGGTTTCCATTCAGAACAACCAGGTCAGTTTTGCCCCCTGCATGAAAAGCAGCTCAAACGGTCACCCCACCACCTCCATCTTAGACTCTTGGCACTATACAATCTTCATTATAGGCTTTATGCACTTGTATGTGCACTCGGACGTGGCCATATTGACGATAGACCAGAAATCTAGACTCATCACTGAAGATCACGTGATTCCAGTGTCCTGGCTGCCATTGACGGTGCTCTCTGGCCCACTGCAATCGGCGCTGGCGGTGTTGTCTGGTCAGACATGGCTTTCTCAGGGGACGCCTGGCATGATAGCCTGCTTGAACCAGTCGTTGGTTGACTAGCCTTCTGGATACAGGCACATTTGTCAGTTGCTGCCACTCAGCCCTAAGCCGGTTAGCTGACTTGGTACGGCCATTGCAGACTAACCGGTGCAGCTGGTGATCATCCCTCCTTGTGGTTCTGCGGGGACGTCCTGACCTCGGTATTAGAGTAGGGACACCCTTTTGAGCATTTTGTTTCAGGATCTTTGACACCTGACCTTGAGTGATGCCATACTGCCGAGCAATAGCACGCTGTTTCATGCCGGAATTTCGTGAAGCCACCACTAAATAACAAACAGCATTGTAGAGTTGATGGACCATCTCCAGGGGAAGCGGCAATAACTTTTGTAGACATGCAGCAGTTGTTTTCCACTAATACAGAACGCAACAACCCTTATATACCTGATTGTGAAGCAAATCGTCAAATGTACCTGTCCGTACATTTTGTCACGCCACCTGTGATATAATCCTGTTATTGACTTCTTGCTGCGACAGACAATCAGTGACATGTTTCTTTTAACAAATAAATCACCGAAGCGTAAAAGAAACTCACCAGATTGATATACCGAGTTCAGAAAGTAAACCCAAGTCAAGAAGAAAAATAAATTCCATATTAAATGCCAAGTCTGTATGTGTATATATATATATATATATATATATATATATATACACAGTGCATTCAGAAAGTATTCAGACCCCTTCACTTTGTTTCACATTTTGTTATGTTGCAGCCTTATGCTGAAATCGTTTAAATTCATTTTTCCCTCATCAAACTACTCCCAATACCCAATAATGACGAAGAGAAAACAGGATTTTAGAAAGTTTTGCAAATTTAATAAAAAGAAAAAACTGAAATGTCAGATTGACATAAGTATTCATACCATTTGCTATGACACTTGAAATTTAGCTCAGGTGCCTCCCATTTATCTTGATCATCTTTGAGATGTTTCTACACCTTGATTAGAGTCCATCTGTGGTAAATTCAATTGATTGGACATGACTTGGAAAGGCACACACCTGTCTATACAAGGTCTCACAGCTGACAATGCATATCAGAGCAAAAACCAAGCCATGAGGTCGAAGGAACTGACTGCAGAGCTCAGAGACAGGATTGTGTCGAGCCATAGATCTGGAAAAGCCTACAAAAAAATTTCTGCTGCATTGAAGGTTCCCAAGAGCACAGTGGCCTCCATAATTCTTAAATGGAAGAAGTTTGGAACAACCAGGACTCTTCCTAGAACTGGCCGCCTGGCCAAACTGAGCAATCGGGGGAGAAGGGCCTTGGTAAGAGAGGTGACGAAGAACCCGATGGTCACTCTGGCTGAGCTCCAGAGATCCTGTATGGAGATGGGAGAAATTTCCAGAAGGACAATCATCACTGCAACACTCCACCGATCTGGGCTTTATGGCAGAGTGGCCAGACGGAAGCCAAACAGTTCAATCTTGGTTTCATCAGACCACAGAATCTTGTTTCTCTCAGTTTGAGAGTCCTTTAGGTGCTTTTTTGCAAACTCCAAGTGGGCTTTCATGTGTCTTTCACTTTGGAGAGGCTTCCGTGAATAGCTTATCATGGCGTTTTCGTGTGAGCAACGACCCAACAACCTCGACCAAAAGTAAAAATATCATAAACCACAAACACGTATGAGTAGCTTTTTAAACAGTGACTAATGCTGTCTATAATAATAAACAAAGAAAGTTGGAGGAATCCAGACATCACTCAATGCCTATCACATCGCCGAATGCACCTGATCGTAGATCTACTGCAATCTATATACCCCACATGGATAAATAACACGATCCTTCCTGCCGCTAACGTGGACTTCTTCCAAGGCGTTTTTGTGGTGTTTTTCCATAGCCGCTTCTCATTACAAAGGTAATTAAAAAGAGCAATCAGAGATTGCAGACCATTGCCAGGATGTGTTTTCAGTGTTTTTTAAAGGCTTTTGTGTTAAGACAAATATGTCGGCCAAACCACGTGACCGATGACGTCATCATTTTTTCCCTCCACCAATTTATGACTTCATTTACGGTCAAGAAGTTTCATCTTGATCGGATGAAGTTTTGTACTTCCCGAATTTTGACGTCATAATGGAGGCACTTATGACATCATCATTAACATATTTTATTCCCCATGGAGAGTTCTTTACAATGAGACATGTCTCAATTTTTTCTATTCAGCGCTTTCGGAGATAGAGGTGCAAAGTTTTTCGGTTTCTCAAAGATGGCGGCCGATCACGTGACCTATGACGTTATAATTATTAAAAACATTACACCGGTGGAGTTGGACCTATGGTGAAAATTTCCTGTCAATCGGACCAACGGTTGCAGAGAAAATCATATTTATTGTGTGCGGACAAACAAACGAACGGACTCAAATGCAATACCCTCTTCCCTGGCGAGGGTAATAACAACACTTATGATCATGGCATAATATTAATGATACATTTTCAATGACTTGATATAACAGGTTATAATCTCATGCACGGTCTGATCCTTTCAATGACCTGATCTGACATGTTATAATATCATGCATGTTCTGATCCTTTAAATGACCTGTTCTAACATGTTATAATATGCACGGTCTGATCATTTCAATGACCTGATCTAACATGTTATAATATCATGCATGTTCTGATCCTTTCAATCACCTGATCTAGCATGTTATAATATCATGCACGGTCTGATCCTTTCAATGACCTGATCTAACATGCTATAATTTCATGCATGTTCTGATCCTTTCAATTACCTGATCTAACATGCTATAATTTCATGCATGTTCTGATCCTTTCAATGACCTGATCTAACATGTTATAATATCATGCATGTTTTGATGCTTTCATTGACCTGATCTAACATGTTATAAAGTAATGCATGGTATGATCCTTTCAATCAACTGATCTAACATTCAATAATGTCATGCATGTGCTGATCCTTTCAAGGACCTGATCTAACATGTTATAATAATATGCATGTTTTGATGCTTTCATTGACCTGATCTAACATGTTATAAAGTAATGCATGGTATGATCCTTTCAATCAACTGATCTAACATTCAATAATGTCATGCATGTTCTGATCCTTTCAATAACCTTATATAACATGTTATAATCTCATGCATGTTCTGATCCTTTCAATGACCTGATCTAACATATTGGAAAAGTAATAATAATTAGCAATAATAAAAAGTACAAGCGTTACGCCTAGGTACCCCGTCGGTGAAGTGATGCGAGTTGACAAAGTGGAAGACGCAGAAAACATGCTATGATATGATATTTCGCTCACAAGGTTCAGACATACATGGAGGCGGCCATCTTGGATTTTGACGTGGCCACCCAATTTTCAATAGCGTTCTTCCTTATGCCTAGATACACCCACACACCAGATTAGAAGTTGGTACTTCGCTTATTTTTCAAGATATTCTGCTCACAAGGGTCAGACATACATGGCGGCGGCCATCTTGGATTTTGACGTGGCGACCCAATTTTCAATAGCGTTCGTCCTTGTGCCTAGATACACCCAAACACCAGATTAGAAGTTGGTACTTTGCTTATTTTTCAAGATATTACGGTCAAGGTCAAGGTCAAGGTCAAGGTTCCGTTCCGTCAATGTCTCTCCGAAAGGACCGACTGGACAACCCTCCCATCTACTTTCTCAACAATCCTCTCCAAGAAGTTCTGTCGCTCAAGCTTTTGGGTCTCACTATCTGCCATGATCTTTCTTGGGAAAACCACATTTCCAAGCTGGCCTCCAAAGCCAGTCGCCGACTGGGCATCCTCCGTCGTGCGAAGTCCTTCCTTGGCACACCTGAGCTCCTCACCACATACAAGGCTTTCATCCGCAGCTCAATGGAATACTGTTCCCCCCTCTGGGCTGGTGCTCCTGCCTCACACCTTGCTCGGCTTCACGCTGTTGAGGCCAAAGCTTTCAGAATCATTGGAATCTCCTGCGATGTAGTCAACGCCGAGGGCCTTTCACTCACTCACCGCAGGCAGGTTGGTGGTCTTTCTGTCTTCTACCGACTCCTCTCCGGCCTTGCTCCCCCAGCTCTCTCTGTGCTCTGTCCCCCCAATATTCCTTCAGGTTGCACAAGATCTGCCTGCAACCCTCTTCTGGTTAAACTGCCAAAGTCTAGGCTCTCTGCTCACCTTCACTCTTTCATTCCCCTTTTCTCCCGCCTCTGGAACAAACTCCCCCACTCCCTTCAATCCCACTCCTCCCTCCAGGTCTTTAAAACAGCTGTTCACCACCATCTCTTATCTTCCCCCATCGAAAACCTTGATCTTTTCTACCCCCGGTAATTCACCCCAGAGTCCTTGCAGTGTTCATATGTTTTAATCCTCTCCCACCTCCCCCCAAGTCCTCCCGATGTCCCTGCTCTCAAATGTTGTGTTTGTGTCCTTCCCCCTCTCTTTTGTGTCCTTCCCCCTCTCTCCCCATCTTGTCTACCGCTCCCCTTGTTTTTTGTGTTTTGTGTGTCGGTTTGTCTTTTTGTGTGATTAATGTTAGCTCTTTCACGAGCCTCGATCTTGTATCCAAAAAAAAAAAAAAAAAAAAAAAAAGGTTCAGACATATATATGGTGGCGGCCATCTTTGATTTTGACGTGGCGACCCAATTTTAAACAGCTTTCTTGCTTGTGCCTAGATACACCCACACACCAGATTAGAAGTTGGTACTTCGCTTATTTTTCAAGATATTTCACTCACAAGGTTCAGACATATATATGGTGGCGGCCATCTTGGATTTTGACGTGGCGACCCAATTTTCAATAGCTTTCTTCCTTATGCCGAGATACACCCACACACCAAATTAGAAGTTGGTACTTCGCTTATTTTTCAAGATATTCATCTCACAAGGTTCAGACATACATGGCGGCGGCCATCTTGGATTTTGACGTGGCGACCCAATTTTCAATAGCGTTCGTCTTTATGCCGAGATACACCCACACACCAGATTAGAAGTTGGTACTTCGCTTATTTTTCAAGATATTCATCTCACAAAGTTAAGACATACATGGCATCAGACATACATGGCGGCGGCCATCTTGGATTTTGACGTGGGTTGCACCCACACACCAAATTCGAATGCGGTCCTTCCCTTACGCACGCACGCAAACAAGCACGCACACACGCACGCACGCACGGACACACGGACGGAGGGGAAAGCCATAGTCCCCCTTTCGCTACGCTGTGCGACGAGGGACAATAATAACAGGCCCTCCCCCTGGCGCTCCCATAGTGAGCGGGTGTACTAATTTGTCAAATTCAGAATTGCTGTTAGGGTTCGGGTTGGGGTTTGGGTTAGGGTTGTTGTCACAATGTGCTATATTAAATGTTCAATTTCATTTTGCCAATGCACAATAAACGTGGTGCGAATCAAAGTAGCTCATGCCAGCATTTCTTCAAGCACAGCAGGTTGGATTTTGGCACATGGTTTGGGTGCTGGAATGTTGAACTTGTGCATTTCTTCCTGTTTTGAGGGAAATACGAGCCAATGTTGATTAATGAGCTAATCCTTCAGTTTTCATGTTACCACTTGTCCTAACCTTGCAAAATAAATCCACTGGAAGACAATAATTAACTTGAGTTTCAGAGGGTAACATTGCAAAAGTGATGAGCGGCATTTGCCGTGGTGTGCAAATAACAATCAAAGAAAAACACCCATAATTATCTATGTACCGGTACATGCATTGTTGCAATCACGTCTTAAATTTGCTGATCAACAATGGTGCAGCAGCACTTCCAGTTGTTCACAACACCATTGGCACAATGAAGGAAACTTGCGTGTTTTTTCAGGATCTGCTCAGCAATCCGATATTTTACGCAATGCAATTTAAAAGGTAAATCCAGCTGCTGCACCCTCAATACTGTAGCACGTGTGTGAAACCTGGTGGGTAGAGTGCCATGATGGTGTGGTTATCTTTGTGGAACTATTTACAGCTGTAACTGATGCCTTAGACTTAATTAAAACTACACAATCAGGGAAGCTGCACTCAAAGTTCAAACTTTGTTAAGTTCCATGAGCAATGTTCAATGTATTGTCGGCTTAACAGTCATAGAAAGCATTTTGAGTGTTGGCCTGCCGTTTTCAAGAGTACTGCAGAAAACAAACTTAAACATTTATGCTGGTAATATATTTTTCAACACAGTTCATGCTAATGGAAGAGCTAGCACATTGAATGGATCAGGATGTGACACACAAAAACAGGATGAGAAGCAAACATGCATGGGGTACCCAAGATGGATACAGAAGGAAAATCCGAGGCATATGTGAAGAGCCAAATATTCCTGCTACAACTACAATGTGAGCAGGTGTACTGAAACAAAGTATACATTACTCAACAGAAGAGTCCGAACATTTACATTGCCTTCAGAAAGTATTCACACCCTTAGACTTTTCACATTTTGTTGTTTTACAGCCTGAATTGAAAATCATACTAAAATACGCAATTTGGTGTCTGTCTGTCTGATGATTTTTTGACCGCGATACATTCCATCGTTACTTATCCAATCTCAACCAAACTTGACAGGATGACTAAGAGTTACATAATGAAGGTTGTAGCGCATTCATTTGCCCCTCTCCCAAAAGGGGTTTTCTCCCCCAAGTGGGTTTTCCCTGCCACTGCCGCCAATGCAGAAGTGTGTTGAGGTGTATATCCAATATCCATGTTGATTTAGCTTTATTGTGGCGTTTTTCCAAAGCCGCTTCTAATGACAAAACAAATGATAATAGCCGGCGAAGCCGGTGTTGTGAATGAACGCGTATGTATTATGTTGAAAAGCCAGATGTTGCTGGATCCTTTGATAATTTTGAAGCTTTGACGCACCAAATCACACCATGGAGGCCGCCATCTTGCGGATGCGGAAGTATGCATAAACAATTGCGAAAAAGTTCAATAGGAGTTTGTTTCACCCGTCTTTTTTTGATTCACAATGTTATGTTGAAAAGCCAGATTTTGCAGGATCCTTTGAGAATTTCGAAGCTTTGACGCACCAAATCGCTCCATGTAGGCCGCCATCTTGCGTATGTGGAAGTATGCATAAAAAATTGCGAAAAAGTTCAATAGGAGTTTGTTTCACCCGTCTTTTTTTGATTCACAATCTTTTGTTGAAAAGCCAGATTTTGCTGGATCCTTTGAGAATTTCGAAGCTTTGACGCACCAAATCGCTCCATGGAGGCCGCCATCTTGCGGATGTGGAAGTATGCATAAAAAATTGCGAAAACGTTCAATAGGAGTTTGTTTCACCCGTCTTTTTTTGATTCACAATCTTTTGTTGAAAAGCCAGATTTTGCTGGATCCTTTGAGAATTTCGAAGCTTTGACGCACCAAATCGCTCCATGGAGGCCGCCATCTTGCGGATGCGGAAGTATGTTTGCTCCCGTGGCAAACTTTGCGAAATTTACGAAATTTTTGCGAAAATTGCGAATTGCGAATTGTTGCGAAAAATTTGCGAAAAAGTTCAATAGGCTCCCGCGGAACTACGTAACTTCCGGTTAGTGCACACTTCGCGACAACAGTCGCGACTCTGGGGCATTTTCGAAATTTTTCTTTTCTTTAGTGGTAGACCTAAAAAGCTGAATTAGGCTTCAATCCCATGCTCCCATGCTCAGTAGGTTTGTCTGATTTATGATGTTGTCCTGCACCTACCGGTATCAGCGGTTTACATAAAGAAAGAAAGCTCGGTTTGATTAACGACAGTCACACATTGCCGTTGAAACGGCGCTATCGTCTGATCTGTCGGCACTGATCTTACTGCAAGCTAACTTCTTCTGGTGGAGGAAGCCGCAGTGCCCGGAGAGAACCAGCCCTGACAGCGACTGAAGTTAGAAGACTACACACACACATACTGTGAAAACGTATGTTAAGCCCAGTTAAAATTTCTTAAAATAGGCCCTAAGCTAGCACATCGTATAGTTACTTCCTTAAGCTTCTTGTGACATTTATTGTATGCAGGTATTGGGGAGGACTGTCTGCTCTTCTCTTTTACCAAGTTTTACCAGGTAGGGCAAAGGGGGGCATTAGGCTCCAGGGGACATTAGGCTCCACTACATTGTAAATGCATTATATTTACCTTCAAGATTTACAATGTAGTGGAGCCTAATGCACCCTGGAGCTTAATGCCCCGCTTTGCCCTACAGTACCTACTACACCTACCTACTCCCAACTACCTAATCTACTTATGCCATAGTGATGGGTAAAATAGTGGCAAGAGGCTTTGACTTCGCCGGCTCATTGCGGCTTTGCAGTAGTAGCATAATATTAATGTTATTACAAAACATAATTAATACTAATAATGTCCCACCTCCCCAAGGGGTTTTCCCTCCTTGAACAAATGTCGTGTCAACGTTTATAAATAGCTTATCATGGCGTTTTTGTGGGAGCAACAGGCGAACAGCCTCCACCAGAATTAAAATATTATAAACCACAAACATGTATGATTAGCTTTTTAAACAGTCACTAATGCTGTTTATAACACTCAACAAAGAAATGTGGAGGAATCCTGGCATCCGTGAGGTAAGTTTTACTTACAGAACTGAGCGAAGATCTACTGTAATCTATGTACCCCACAAGGGTTGCGTAAATAACATGACCCTTCCTGCCGCTAATGTGGCGATTTTCGTGGCAGCCTTTTGAAACTCTCTTCTGCTGTTTAACATGAAACTGAAAGGGAGGAAGCCTGGGGTGTGCTCATTTACAAGGCAGCGAGCTAGCGCTTCCCAAGCCAGCCATTCCTTAACGCTTTGGAATGGAGTGCTTGCTCGAATGCTTAAACCACTTGGCGATCTCTCCACAATAAACTTGGTAAATGAACACACACCCAATGTTCTTGAGACCCGTCCATAGATCTACTGTAATCTATATACCCCAAAGAGGAATGACCCTTCCTGCCACTCCGGTTGTGAGTGGATGTACTAGTTTTCTAAATCTGCCAATCTTGCAAATGGTTGGTCTTTGAACGGTCCCTTCAAACTTTTAGAAAACCTTCCATTTTGCTTTCAATAACTCTTCATTTCATCCCGTCATGATGTCTTTCTTCAATGATTAGAATTAGGGATCATGATAAGTACAGCATGCAGAGAATGTCAGCACATGATCATTACCCCTTCACAGTCCATAGTTGCACACCATTTTCCAATAACGTTTTTTTTCACGAGTGTCACAATTACTTCCATGGCACCTTATGAGTCAACATAAATAAATGGCAGTCGGGGGAACAATGTTCAATGCATGACATCACCCTCTGTAACTTGTCAATAGTTCAGGTTGCAATCATGATCAAAGGAGTGTCTATTTTTGGAACAAATTGCTCAAATCAAATTTCAATTTTTACCTGTGACATGTTGCAGGTCTACAAGGCTTCACATTGCTGTTATTGTTGTTGTTGTTGGGGTTCTTGTTGGCGGTTGATGTTTGAAATGTGCACCCATTGGTCGGGCAGCTGTCGCACCGCACCCGCATCTGTCGCATGAGCCCACCCACGATAGCACCGAGATGATATGATATGGCCTCCATCTTGGTTTTATGGTGGGCCTAACACATTCGGTATTTAGGCCCATGCTGATTTATACACTGCCTGGGTTTGTTGCATCAGATTTCCATTGACTTTGTTTGGGGGTCGATTATTAATCACAATGAGAGACCCTGGAAAAATATAATCACACGTCGAATAATAGTAAGGTTTAATCAAGTCCGTCAGAATGCATGGTAATCGAGGGTTATGTTACGCTACATAATCAAGTGTTACGTTACGCAAATTACTAAAAAAAATAGCGTTACCTAATCTTTGAATGGCTCCATGTTGGGGTTAAGCAATCCGTGACCGTGTGACGAATCAGCTCGTTCTGATATAACTGTCGCGGAGGGTGACATGGATGAGAGGTGCGAGGTAAAAAAATTTCATTGCGCATTAAATGTGTGTTTCGCAATCGTGCTGTCATCTTTTAAGAGTGCGTTAAATGAACATTGCCCAATCTGCCTGTTACTAGATTTTGTCGCAGGTTGAGACCACAGTGCAGTCTTTCTTGTTTAATGATGAGCTGAAATGTATATGACGAAACTTTGATATTTGCTAAATGGATATTATATCTTAAATTTGCTTAGAAACTGGCATCAGCAAAAAAGGACTGCTTGAGCTCTTTAAAGACCCCATAATGACTTTCATGAAGAGTAGGTGGACTATCGCTGACAACCAGGCCCAATTTGAAAATTTTGAAATTTATGCCAAAATCAGCTCCAGTCGAACACAAGGTCTAGCGCACCATTTTGTGATAGAATTAGGCTAATCTACCTTCTATTTGCCGAGCCCACGAGTTGGGATCAATTGTGGCCATCAAAGAAGGTCTAGTCATCATAGTGGAGACAAAGTGGCGCCTTCATGGATCCTTGAAGACCACCAGGGATAGACAACTTCAAGAGGAGATGATATAAGGAACCAAAGGGAGTAGAAGAAGAGCAGGAAAGGTTGGAGTGAAATTTGCATGTGGTCCAGCCAAGCAGAGAGCAGCAGGCATGCAGTCGGAGAATATATGGTTGGGAAACCAATAGATTTGGTGAGGATCGAAGTGTCACAAATTATAATCTCCTGACCTTTGCACATTATTTTGTCCAGTTATTCTATAAAACACAATCATGGCAAAAGGACTGGCTCAGATGGAGAACATACTCTCAAAACCAACATGGATTCACAGCATATTACAATGTTGTCTAAAAATGTTAATCATCGAATGTGCACAAATTTGGCTTTAAAAACTCCACTGTAAGCCAATACGAGTTATTTCTATGCAAGCCGTTACAGTAACCTAGGGATTGCTCGGAAATAAGAGTACAGTATGGAGTATTGACTCAATTTTGAAACTCACTCAAACCACATTTGTCTCAATCAAGATTGAGTGAGATATGTTCCATACCTTTGATTCCCATACATCAGCGGTAGGGTCCACGCTTTGACTCTCATTTCAGACCATGCCACAAATATCACCTGGTAGGCATGGTAACATCCATCTGTCACTTCCTTCACTGCCATCCTTGCTCTCAACACATGCTGTTCGCCCTAATTCAGAAAAAAGAGGAACTTGAAAAAGCACATTCATATACTGATGCCGACATGCATACACAAACAGCTGAACAAACGCCATAATGTTGAATCATGATTCCATATCAATTATTGCATTGTGAATTTATGCTATACAGTTATAGTGATGATATAAGAAGCCAAGAGGCAAAATTAACATATTGTAAAATGTATGTGATCACTTAAGTGATCCAGAAGAGTCAAACAGTGACAGGCAGAATTCAAACACAGTCCGAACCTTCCTGTTTGTACCTGAATCCAATGATCTAGCTATGCCTTGTGGTATATTCACACCAAATGACACAAGACAGAAACCTTTTAAAATGACTTGCTGTACCACACACTTGGAATATGTCTTTCAATCCTGACAAGCGTTACGCCTAGGTCCCCCGTCGGGGAAGTGCTGTGAGTTGACAAAGTGGAAGACGCAGAAAACATGCTATGATATGATATTTCGCTCACAAGGTTCAGACATACATGGAGGCGGCCATCTTGGATTTTGACGTGGCGACCCAATTTTCAATAGCGTTCTTCCTTATGCCTAGATACACCCACACACCAGAAGGTACTTTGCTTATTTTTCAAGATATTTCCCTCACAAGGTTCAGACATATATATGGCGGCGACCGTCCTGGATTTTGACGTGGCGACCCACTTTACAATAGCGTTCTTCCTTATGCTGAGATACACCCACACACCAAATTAGAAGTTGGTACTTCGCTTATCTTTCAAGATATTCATCTCACAGGATTCAGACATACATGGCGGCGGCCATCTTGGATTTTGACGTGGCGACCCAATTTTAAACAGCGTTCTTCCGTGTGCCTAGATACACCCACACACTAGAAGGTTGCTGTACCACACACTTGGAATATGTCTTTCAATCCTGAAAAATCCCACACACTCGCTGTATCTCTCTCTGAAAGGACCGATGGCAAATCCTCCCATCTACTTTGTAACAACTCTCTCAAAGAGATTCAGTCACTGAAACTCTTGGGTCTCTCACTCAGCCATGATCTCTCTTGGGCACGCCACATTTCAAAGTTGGCCTCCAAAACCAGACGCCGAATGGGCATCATCCGTTGGGGAAAGTCCTTCCTTGGCACACTTGAGCTCCTATACACCTACAAGGCTTTCATCCGCAGCTTGATGGAGTACAACTCTCCCATCTGGGCTGGCTCCCCTGCCTCACATGTTGCTCAGCTTGCCACCATGAAAACCAAGGCTTTCAAGATCATTGGAATCTCTTGCAATGAAGCTGAGTCTATGGGCCTGTCAGTTCGCCATCGCCGACAAGTCGGTGGTCCCTTTCTTCTTTCTACTCATTTCTGGTCTTACACCCTCTGGCCTCTCCGTGCTCTGTTCCATCCTCCCCTCCATCCCCATCCCCCCCCCCCCCCCCCAAGTATCTGCAAGACAAACGTGGTCCACCAGCAAAACCTCCTAGTGAAACTGCATAAATCCAGAACCACTACTCACCTCCACTCATTTATTCCACTTTTTCCCTCCTGTGGAATGACCTCCCAATGTTCTCTTCAATCTCAATCTTCCTTCCTGGTCTTTAGGACAGCTGTTCACCACCATCTCAAGTCATCCCCCATCCAAAACCATGCTCTTTTCTACACCATTTAAACCCTCCACCTATCCCAAAACTTTGCTGATATATCCATCTTGTTCATCCCTTGCTTTCTCCCCTAACCATCATCATTACCTGCATCCCTTGACTGTCCCGTCTCTGTCGACTTTCTCCCTCTACCCTGCTGTTGGCATTTCCCCTTTCTCCTGCTGTTTCCTTTGCCATGTTGTGCCCTGATCTGTTCTGCTTCCTAGCTCTTCCATGAGCCTAGACCTTGTAATAAAAATAAAAATAAATAAGTAGAGCTACATTCAAAATGCACTGCCCCCATGCCAAATAAATAAATAATATATCCTCCAGCACACGACATTGCCAGGGTGCCTTCGTGTAGCACTTTTAGATGGAATTGGGAGGGAGCGGTGTACAATATTTGATTGATTAAAGTCTTTTCCTACTCGTTGCCCAAACTCTGAAGGAATGCTCAAAAGGAGCACACTCACATTCAAGCTGTCTAGTCTGGTTTTGATTCCCAACCCAGAGTGGTCCCTCTGATCTGATTTTTTTTTGAGATACTGACTTTGTTCTTTCCTGGAAGTTCCAGCAGTGTCCATGTGTTTTATACTTTCCCACCCCCTTCCCCCCCCCCCCGCCTTCCCCTGCCTCCTCCCCCCAAGCCCGCTCCCTCCCACAGATCTTCCGTTGTCCCTGTTCTCTGCTGTTGTACTTGTGTGCTTCCCTCTCTCTCCCCATCTTGTCTCCCCCTCCCTTTTTTTTGTATGTTTTGTGTGTCCGTTTGTTGTTGTTTTTTTGTGATTGATGTTAGCTCTTACACGAGCCTCGATCTTGTATACAAAAAAAAAAGAAAGAAAAACTATTTTAGGGCTCAAACCCCCCCACATCTACTTAAACCCTGATTTTTTTTTAATGCCATGACCAAACTTGAGTTGCAACATACCACATATCATTGTGCCAAGTTTGGTCACAATTCCATCAGCGGTTTCGAACAAGAAGTTGGAAGTGTTTAAGGACTGACGGATTGACGGACCCAGTCTACATGTGCTGATGGATGTTAAAGGTCCCAGTGTATGTCAAAATTAGGCTGTTGTGTGCCAGCATCCTGGACATATTACAAATTTCTGCCCTGACGAAGGCTGGGAAGAGCAGCGCCAAACATTCCATTGTATTCTCTGCCAAGTATCTGCTTTGGCCGTGCTGACGGTCTGAAAGGGGGCAATAAAGAGAATCCAATTCTTTGTCTGCTCCCAATTCAATGACCTGATCTAACATGTCATAATGTGATCTTTTCAAATATCTGATCTAACATGTTATATTGTCGTGCACGGTCTGATCCTTTCAATGGTCTAACTCTAATCTAACATAAGTAATTGTAATAACTAGCCGAAACCCGTGGAACATCTACGGAAGGGAGGATGTGGTGTATGGATAGAGTGTACCATTATGGATGGCATAGGGGAGTTAGGAAGAAAGATGAGAATGAAGAGTGCGTATATGAACAACGATCGCCGACACCGGCACAAATGCATGCTCTGGATTGTCCAATCAGCGGACGGCTTGCTTCGCCTTCGCCCAGCAAACGCCAATACGATGGCGTCGTAAGATGGCGTCGTATCGGCAGTTAATCGGATGCTTTTGGGCCCCAACGTCGGCTAATTCAGATTTTTCGAGTATGGCTGTACGTGATAAACAAAGAGCGCGGTTCGTAGATCGTAAATCCATTAGTGCCGTGGGCATCGGGTCACTGGGTGCGGCGTAAAAGGGATAACAAAGTCGAGTCCTTACGCTATTGTTATATAGATAATTGGCAATAATAATATAATAAGGATAATAACATGACTCCCCCCTGCAGCTCCCTTAGTGAGCGGTGTACTAGTTCATATAAATGCTGCTTTGTTTTCAGTATACACAAGTTTTCAAAACCCGAGACACCAGTCTCATGTTCAACATCACTGAAATTATATTTCTTATGAGTTATGTCCATAGTCTGCAGACAGAACGTCAATGCTGACAAAGCCGTTTCATGCAAAGATTGCACTGGATGGTTTGCCATTAGTAATCAGGTCTCCTTACGGTAAATTAAAGAATTGTCCGGCTTGTGATAGAGTGGGATTAAACACAGAGTCAAAATGTCATGAACAATGTATAATCTGTGATTATCTTATAACTAGCAGAGGTACTCAGACGAGGTGGAGACGTACAGGGAGGGTTGAGGGAGAGAAACGGTCGGGGGAGAGAGGGGATAGCCAGAGAGGGGTGGGGGAGAGAGAGGGGTAGACAGAGAGGGTGGGGGAGAGAGGGGATAGACAGAGAGGAGTGGGGGAGAGAGGGGATAGACAGAGAGGAGTGGGGGAGAGAGGGGATAGACAGAGAGGAGTGGGGGAGAGAGGGGATAGACAGAGAGGAGTGGGGGAGAGAGGGGATAGACAGAGAGGAGTGGGGGAGATAGGGATAGACAGAGAGGGGTGGGAGACAGAGAGGGGTGGGAGACAGAGAGGGGTGGGAGACAGAGAGGGGTGGGAGACAGAGAGGGGTGGGAGACAGAGAGGGGTGGGAGACAGAGAGGGGTGGGAGACAGAGAGGGGTGGGAGACAGAGAGGGGTGGGAGACAGAGAGGGGTGGGAGACAGAGAGGGGTGGGAGAGAGAGAGGGGTGGGAGAGAGAGAGGGGTGGGAGGGAGAGAGGGGTGGGAGAGAGGGAGGGGTGGGAGAGAGGGAGGGGTGGGATAGAGAGAGAGGGGTGGGAGAGAGAGAGGAGTGGAAGAGAGAGAGGGGTGGAAGAGAGAGAGGGGTGGAAGAGAGAGAGGGGTGGAAGAGAGAGAGGGGTGGAAGAGAGAGAGGGGTGGAAGAGAGAGAGGGGTGGAAGAGAGAGAGGGGTGGAAGAGAGAGAGGGGTGGAAGAGAGAGAGGGGTGGAAGAGAGAGAGGGGTGGAAGAGAGAGAGGGGTGGAAGAGAGAGAGGGGTGGAAGAGAGAGAGGGGTGGAAGAGAGAGAGGGGTGGAAGAGAGAGAGGGGTGGAAGAGAGAGAGGGGTGGAAGAGAGAGAGGGGTGGGGGAGAGAGAGGGGTGGGGGACAGAGAGGGGTGGGGGAGAGAGAGGGGTGGGGGAGAGAGAGAGGTGGGGGAGAGAGAGAGAGGGATAGACCAACAGTAATCTGGTCAGGAAATTGTGATTTGTTTATGGTGGCTGCAATAATTGGCTTTCACTTGGTGAAAGACACGGTGAGATTTTTTAAACGTCGACCAACAACCCGTGCTGTCAGATGGAACATCCAACTTAATATCCATCCGAGGGATGGGAGACTATCTCACACCGCAACAACACCCTGCCGGCAAAGCACCAATCCCACAGTTAATAGTCGAGTCGGAAATCGAACTCAGACTAGACACCTCTGCACCGACCGGAGACTCAGAGTACCCTGACACTAGATTTATAAAATGACACCAAGCACTACCAGGTAAAATAAACCATTCAATACAAGTATGATCAAGTTAGACTAATACCGCCAGGGACCAGGATTCAAAATCCGGGCAAGGTGCAGCAGCGTCCTCGTGAAACTTTTCGAAAACCCATCCCTAATCCCAGGCAAAGGTGAACTTTGAATCAACACAGAAACACGATCTCCCGTACACTGTACTGCGTGTACCGCAACGTCGTGTTGGAAAGAACGGGACAGGGTAAAGGTAATAATATTGTTAAATCTCTCCAGAAATTACGACGTGGAATCGAAGAAACAAAAGAGCACATGAATGTTGTAGTGACGTCATAACACTTCGCGCGCCAAGCTCACCTGTTCAAAGTCGAGTTGATCCTCAAACTCCTTTCTGTCCGTCTCATTAACCGTCCAGGTGTGTTTCGTGGTGAAGACTACCAAGGTCGAAGAAGACAGAAGGAAGAGAGAGAGGATGCGCCGTGAGAGCAAACCAGAGTTCATTGAAAGCACGAGCATGTCGGAGATGCTCTTTGGATTCGTTCCGCTCTCAATGCAACCGGTCTTCCTCTTTAGTCTTTATTGAATCGCTGCCTTTCTCCAGTAATAATAATTATTATAATAATAATACTGTCCTGTATTATGATACTAGTCTCCTACTCAGCTAGGTTTAGATCGGTTGCTCTTTATTACCCAGCACAACCTTTTTTTCGCCTCCCTCGTCTTCATCGAATCAATGGAGTCTTGCCTCTTTGGCCCCTCCCATTATTGTCTTTGGCTCCTCCCCTTGACGCCCACTCGCATCTTACAAGGAAACACAAGGAACATCAACACAGGATGCCAGAAGCAAATCAATCAAGCCTGGGCAATCATGCCAACATCGTTGTGCTGCCCATGAACTCCACAACTTCCAGATGCCGATCCAATTCAATTTTAAAACTATCGACTATCAGTGACGTTAAATACTTATCAGTGACGTCACTACCCTTGCAGGAAGGCCATTCTGTGCATTCACCAATCTCTGAATGAAAGATACCGAGCTGCATTTACGACTGTCCTAACTATATAATCCTCTGCTTTACTCTTTAATTATACCACTTTGTCCTGTCACTATCTATTCTGCTGAAAAATACTCTGCATTTATTATCGATTAGTGACCTTTACGACTACATTACCACACTACTACACTACTACACCACTACATTGAGCTTCACCTTCACACTTTTGACCTTTACTTTTTTTACTTTACTTAATTTTTTTACTTTCTTCTTTTTTTTTTTTAACCTTTATTACACTACTACATTTGGCTACGACAGCTCCACCCCGCTACCGTGCAAGAGCTATCGGGACAAGCTGGGCAGCCAAAATGCCAACACGGCCCATGAGTGTCCATAAGGGTGCGACCCACCATCCATCCTTCGGCCCCCTGCGAGGAACACGGCGCCACTAGCCCCAGCTGGCCAATGTGGTGAACACCAACTGCAAACTCCACCATTCCCAAGGCCTCGGACCTGGGGGGTACGGTCGCAGTGCGTAGCATCCTCATCACATCCCCTGCACATCTCACACCGCCCCACCCTCCTCCCCCCACTCGTCTACTCACATGCAGCACCCAGTACCCATCCACACTTGACCACACCCAAGGTGGGAATTCCCACGGGCATGGATGTGTGTGACATTTGGACATCTTCATTTAGATGCTGCACATTCAGTTTTACAAAATGGTTACTGGCAATTGATCAGATCCACAAATTATGTAATCGACACAATTTATTGATTTCTGATAACATGTGAATGCATGTGCGTGCACATGGGAAATACAGTTTGAAATGTGTAATTACACCAAATGTAAAATGTGACTTAAAGAGCTCAAATCATCTCCCTCCCCATCCCCATCCCTCCCACATCACGCACACTGCACCGGGGAGTGGGTCACACACAAACACACACACACACACACACACACACACACACACACACACACACACACACACACGGGGGAGTGGGTCACACACGGGGGAGTGGGAGAGGAACATGACGTGCATTGGTGGTCTCGTTCTGTTCCCTCATTCTTTTATTAATTTTGAAAATGGCAGTTATAAATGACCCTCATGCAACTCATTGAGACAGCGCTGACATAAAGAAGCAGGAATGACCACCCACAGCCCCACATTACGTAACCTTGAGCTAAAGACAGCTCGGATACACACAACGCATATGGAGCATATTCTGAGTTATGACGTCAAGAGCAACTCGCATCAAGAACCTGACTAAACAACATCCGCAACACGTGACAGCACGGGGTCACGACGAATGGCAACGGCCACTTCCGCAGCGATTATAATCGTAATTACCGGACCAGATTCTATCTGTTCCAACATGAACAGTGAACACCTCTACCTCATCTGCAGGTTCGGCTTCGGCTTTTGGAGAGAACAAAGCTCTGACATTTCATGTCAGTGTTGTTCGGAAGTGACGTGGGTTTTACTCGAACGGGCGTTGCGCATGCGCTGTGTGTGTGCCCCCGGTTCGGTTTGCTGAAATCCATCCTGTGGCCTCTGTTGATCGATCACCTTGATGCGTGGTGAACAAAGCCAATACATCTATGAAGCCCGAACGTGTTTCGTTGAGTTTTCGCTCAGAGTGAAGGAGCAACGACTACATTTGTTGGTGTGGTGGCATCGTCTTCGAACCTATTCACCCCCTGGTTTAGCAATCGACGGAGACCGAACGGTATATTCTCGCCTTATTTTACACGAGCGTTGTCAGTGTCACATATACGTGATCAACCAACCAGAGGAATACCATCTGGATAACACGAGCAGTCTAATTTCGGTTTCAGGCAGGGTACAACATGGTGGATACTCATCAAGCACCAAGACAGTGGTGTCTCAGTAAAATTGAAACTGTTAATTATTTCGAGAATTGGCGTCAGAACTTGCATTATACACTACCCGTGGATGCTAACTTTGCCCTGTTTCTTGTTGATGGGACCCAATGGGGAAAAAACCCCAGAGCTGCCCCTCAGGGGATTTACCGATGATGGGGCAGAGGTCCAGGAGGTGGGACGCCGCACAGCCCAACAGAAAGAAAACATGCTGGGACTGATGCTGGGTCAAGTAGCCAATTATTGTCCCGTGATTTCTCGAAGCACCATTGTAAAGAATTCCACATCCGTAGAGAGCGTTTGGCAAGTCATTTGGAGAGAGCATTTGGCCACTTCATTTACTTTTCTGATATTCACCTCGAACCAGAGGAGCGTCCTGAGGACCTTTACCAGCGTGAAAAGGCCTTTATTGAGGACAACCTGCTGCACCATTACAGCGGTATCACCCATCATGGGATGGGACCAACCGAAGACAAAGAACTGTCACCTTCTCTCGAGAATTTCATTGTACTCACTTGGCTGTGTTTGGTACACAATGACCTCCCCAAGTTAGTCAAACAACATTACGGTACGGAGCTTCGTTCCCACACTTTGGCATCCATCATACCTGAAATATCCCAAGCCTTGGCATCCTTCTTAGATGAGGTCCATACTGCAGAGGGCATTAAAATTATGCGTACTGCCACATTTCGCCCTGGTTGACCTGTTCGAAGACCTCTAGTTCCTCCGCGGCCTATCCAGTTCTCCGGAATTCCTCGAGAACCGAGACTCATAAAGTCATGTCCCTTGTGTAAACAGGCGGGGCGTGCCGATCTTCATTTTCTCAGCGAATGCAGCTTCCTGCCTGACCAGGATCGCAAGTATGTGGCCAAAGCCCGACAAATTGCCCAGATTTTTGACGATGACAAAAATGATTCTCGTCACAATGGTAACGTTGAGTCTGACAACGATGCCAATTCTGCCTCTGCTCTCAAAATCCAGATTTGCCAGTCCCTGTATTTGGACACTTTTTATGGTTATCAAACCGCCCGCGTTACTATCAACAGCGGAGCGACTGGTAATATGATACAAGTGTTCGCAGCCAAAAGCCTAGGTGTTCCAATGCAAAAGAGCTCTCAATCCGCTCACCAGGCCGACGGATCCTCACCACTCGAGGTTATTGAGGAAACGCGTTTCAGATTGGTCCGTGACAAAAAAGAGTTCTTATTTGAGGGTCTTGTGGCAAAAATGTTTGTATGTGGACATATTAGCAGGAACACCTTTCATGGAATATAATGATGTTGGTGTTCGGCCTGCGAAACACCAAGTGACTCTCAGTGATGGCACGATTTTTACATATGGATCAGTGGAAAGGTCGTCCAACCAACATAACGTGAGACATACCGACATTTTGCAAGCTCCATCCTACTCAACAACAGTTTGGCCGGGAGACTACCTTGAGCTAGACCTCCCGCGTGAGCTCTATTTTTCTGATGACACATTTGCACTTGAACCATGCACTGATGCCCGTGGTGAGGATGGGCGTGCCAGGTAGACTTGGCCTCCATATGACATCATTTCCAGCGTCTCAGGAACGATACGGATCCCAAATCTGATGAACATCCCGCAACAACTCAAACGAAATGAACACCTCTGTCAAGTTTGTTCTGTGTTTATCCCCTTTGAAAACCCTTGCCCTCGCACACCGCAAAAGTCCACGCGGTCGGATGTCAGATGCACCGACCCTGTCCAACTGGATCCACACAACATTATCCCCCCGGACATCAGAGTCAAGTTCCAAACTCTCCTTGAGGATTTTGATGACACATTTGATCCGAAGATTAAAGGCTACAATGGTGCCTCTGGCCCTTTTCAGGCTGTTGTTAACACCGGGTCCTGTCCAACCCCCACAGCGTAAAGGCCACGTTCCCGAATATGCTCGTGACAAGCTTGTTGAACTCCAACAACGATTCAATGATCTGGAATAAATGGGGTTTTTTTCTCGTCTGGAGGATGTACAGATCACTGTTGAGTACCTTAATCCATCCTTTTTGGTTAAAAAGCCCAGTGGTGGTTCCTGCTTGGTGACTGCGTTCGCTGACATTGAGCGGTATAGCAAACCCCAACCATCTCTCATGCCTAACGTGGACTCCACACTGTGCTTAATTGCACAATGGAAGTTCATTATTACCACTGACCCTACCAGTGAATTTTATCAGATGTCACGTTTATGCACGTTCATGCGTTTATATATTTTATGCATATCAAATGTCACGTTCATGCATCCAGACATTTTATCCACTGTCACGTGAGTCCATGAAATACTGTGGGGTCGCTACCCCATTCCATGGCTTATGGGTATACATAAAATCCGCCATGAGAATGCCTGGTTCGGAAACCACCCTAGAAGAATTGATGTGTCGCGTACTTGGCGACCTCCTTGAGGATTGGGCAGTTGCCAAATTAGCTGACGATCTGTATTGTGGATGAAACACACTCGATGAACTATTATGCAATTGGAGACAAGTTTTCCAGGCGCTGAGCAGGAACAATTTGTGACTCTCAGCCCCTAACATCTGTCCAGCAACTGTTGTCATCATGGGTTGGATTTGGCATCAAGGCACAATCCAAGCCAGCTCTCACCGCATTGCAACACTCTCCACGTGCTCCCTTCCGGAGAAAGTGAATGGTCTGCACTCCTTTATTGGAGCTTACAAGGTATTGGCCCACGTAATACCAAGATGCGCGTCACTCCTTTCACCATTGGATGATGCAACTGCTGGTTGCCAATCTCATGAAAGGGTAAAGTGGTCAGATGACCTCCGCTATGCATTTCACACAGTCCAGTCGGCACTGGTGTCCAACCATACCATCATGCTCCCCCTTCCCGACGGTAAACTATGGATCATAACAGACGGCGTGGTGAAGAAACGTGGCATTGGTGCCACACTGTATGTTTCATATTGAGTAAACTCCACCTCGCAGGCTTCTTCAATGCTAAACTACGGGGATGACAGGTCACATGGCTTCCGTGTGAAGCGAAAGCTCTCTCTATCGCGGTCGGCACCAAGCATTTCAGCCCATATATCATCCAGTCCAAACATAGAGTCTGCATCCTCACTGACAGTAAGCCTTGTGTACAAGCGTATGAGAAATTGTGCCATGGGGAATTTTCCGCGAACCCGCGCATGTCGCCTTTCTTGTTCACGGCCAGTCACTACCAAATGTCCGTCCGATACCTTGCAGGTTCAGCCAATGTATCGTCTGACTTCACCAGTCACAATGCCCCTGAGAGTGATAATGAGTCATGCCAGATTTGCTCTTTTGTGGCACGGACAGAAGACTATGTTGTCAGGGGGAGTCATCTGTTCGCGATATTGTCGCAGGCAATAAGAAACTTCCCTTCACTAACAGGACTGCTTGGCTCGCCATGCAGTCAGAATGCCCTGACTTACGCCGCACCCATTCTCATCTCGTCCAAGAGACACGACCGTCGAATAAACTTACCAACATCAAGGACGTGAAACGTTACCTCAATGTTGCAACAATCGCCAGGTATGGTTTACTGGTTGTTTGCCATAATGATCCATCCGCCCACATACGTGAGTGTATCATCGTTCCTCACCAGGCCCTAGACGGTCTTCTGACCGCCCTACATATGCATCTGGATCACTCCACATGTCACCAGCTCAAACTGGCGGTCCACCGGTATTTCTTCGCCGTCGACATGGACAGGTCGATCGAACACATTTCCACTGCATGTCACCTCTGCGACACTCTCAACAAGATTCCACGCACCATTGTTGAACAAACCACATTTGATCCTCCAGAATCCATTGGCGTGTCATTTGCAGCGGACATCATGAAACATAATTGACAGGTTGTGCTTATCCTTAGAGAATGTGTCAGGTCCTATACTGCAGCCTGTATGGTGGATGATGAACGTCACCACACTCTATACGTGACCCATTGGTTAGACTGTGTGTTGGTCTTCGACCCCTGGATGGACCAGCCATGCTTATTCGGACTGATCCTGCCTCGGGATTTGTCTCCCACATGGACGATGATCTCCGACGATATAGGATAAACTTAGAAATTGGACGTTTGAAGAATCGTAACAAAAATCCAGGTGCTGACAAGACTATTCAATTACTGGACTGCGAACTCTTACGTCAGGACCCTTCATCTGGCACAGTTACAGTCACGTGAAAAAGTAAGTACACCCCATGTAAAGTTTTGACTTTTTAAAACATATTTCAAAATACAGCTATTTGATCTTCATTTCAACAATATTGATAGATAAAGGTGATATAGTACAACAAATATCATGAAACATTTACATTTTGTAGTCCATTGTATAATTTAAATAAACATAAATGCAAATTTCGCATGTGGAAAAAGTAAGTACACCATTGGCTCTAATAGGTGGTATTGCCCCCTTTGGCATAAACAACCTCAAGTAGGCGTTTCTTATAACTGTCTATCAGTCTCTGACATCGACTGGGAGAAATTTTTCCCACTCCTCCATGCAGAATTCTTTCAGCTGTGCGATGTTTGAGGGGTTTCTTGCATGCACAGCTCGTTTCAAATCCCCCCCACAACATTTTGATGGGATTTAGATCCGGGCTTTGACTTGGCCATTCCAGAACCCTCCATTTCTTTCTTTTCAGCCATTCCTTGGTGGATTTACTGGTATGTTTAGGGTCATTGTCATGTTGCAAGGTTTCACCTTCGGTTGAGCTTCAACTCTCCGACAGATGGCCTCACATTATCCTCAAGCACCCTCTGGTACAATGAAGAATTCATAGTGGATTCTATGATGGTGAGCTGCCCAGGCCCTGATGCAGCAAAGCTGCCCCAAACCATAATATTTCCACCACCATGCTTTAAATTTCGTATCAGGTTTTTGTGGTCAAATGCTGTCTTTGGTTTTCGCCAAACATGTCTTCTGGTACTGTGGCCAAATAGCTCTACCTTTGACTCATCTGTCCAGAGCACATTGCTCCAGAAGTGCTGGTCTTTGCCTAGGTGTTCAATGGCAAACTTTAGTGTTGCCCTGATGTTCTTTCTGGACAGCAAAGGTTTCCTCCTGGCACACCTCCCATGTAGATCAAATTTGTGCAGCCTCTTTCTAAAGGTAGACTCGTGCACTTTGGCATCAACAGTGGCAAGATCTACCTGTAGGTCCCGTGATGACATTCTGGGGTTCTTGGAGACTTCTTTCAGCAGCTTGCGGTCTGCTCTCGGGCTGAACTTGCTGGGGAGGCCTGGCCTGAACAAGTTGGCAGTTGTTTGGAATCTTCTCCACTTGTAGATGATCTTCCGGACAGTCGAATCATTGATTTCAAATTGTTTGGAGATCTTTCTAAATCCCTTCGCAGACTCGTAGGCATCTATAACCTTCTTTCTGAAGGCCTCAGAGAGCTCTTTTGATCTAGGCATGGTGACGCCGCACACTTCAACACCAAAGAGCAAACCAAACTAAATGTCTGAGGTTTAATAAGACATGTTCCTCCAAGATCCTCTCTAACGGTGTTCTAATCATTTGCACCTGAGCTGGTGCACCTGATTCTAATTTTAGGTATTTGAAGTAGTAATAAATGTAGGGGTGTACTTACTTTTTCCACATGCGAAATTTGCATTTATGTTTATTTAAATTATACAATGGACTACAAAATGTAAATGTTTCATGATATTTGTTATATTATATCACCTTTATCTATCAATATTGTTGAAATGAAGATCAAATAGCTGTATGTTGAAATTTGTTGAAAAAGTCCAAAATTTTACGTGGGGTGTACTTACTTTTTCACGTGACTGGTGTCGTATGAAAAGTCGTATCATATAAAAGTATACATATTTATACAATACCAGGCTAACAAGGGACTTTAACACTGATTAATATTTGTATTCATTAAGTTTACGTGTTTGCAATGGCAAGGTCGAGGCTGATGGAAATCCACTTGATTTACACAAATGACGTGCGCAAATTAATTTTCTTTTTCTACACAGCATATCTCTAAAAGTTGTGGATGGATTTGGTTGAAGCTTGGTGGATCTGTTGGATGTGTGACAAAGATGAATCGATTCGATTTTGGTGAAGATCTGAATGTGGGTTTGGATACGAGGATTATTAAATTATTAAGTGATTCTTCACCATTGCGTGATACTGATCGGGCTAAAAGCGATATACATTATATTTTAAAAAGTTATGGACGAGTTGTCAATATTGTTGAAATGAAGATCAAATAGCTTTATGTTGAAATATGTTGAAAAAGTCAAAACTTTACATGGGGTGTCCTTACTTTTTCACGTGACTGTACATCTCTGTCACTTGCTCTTGCTTCTGCCCATTTGAACTCCCGCATCCGTACAAGAGGCTTATTGGCACGTGAGATGTGGACTCAGCGAGATTCATTTACGAACAATCAGTTACCTATAATCGACCAACAGTTGATGATGGAACAACGCGATCAGCGCACGTCAAACCATCAGCACAGTGAGAAGTCGAAGGCCCCTGTTAGTAGGGCGTCACAACCCACACAGCTAGAGGTTGGCGACTTGGTCTAACTTCACGCAGACAAGTCTCGAGCCCATTATTGGTACCTGGTTGTCCTGGTGGATGGGTCATGGTGCAACGTCCGCAAGTTTACCGGTTCTCACCTCAGGAGCACTTCCTATCGCATTAAGAGGTCGGAATGCTACACTGTGCCGCCTTGCTCCGGTAGTGTTTGCCCATATCCTCAGAAGATGACAAGTGACGAATCCTCCGACGAGTGTGACCCACACCACTAACAACCATCTGGACCCCCAGACCCACCCCATATTTCTTGTCAACTCTCAGCACCCATCAACATGAATGAGTCGTCCACACAAGCCCCTGATCCAGTTCCAGATGACACTACCAGGGTTCTACCTGCATGTGCTGACCAGGCCCAGGCGCCCACTGAGTCTCATGGGTCGGAGGAGACAGATCGTGCTGCTGCCCAGAGACACTCCACTTGTCAGCGTTGTCCACCCAGACGGTTTGATGACTACCATTTGGACTTTTGATGTGATGCATAAAGGTGATTCCTTCCATGCTGTGTACCCAGTCACGTGGGTCAGATTAATCCGTCGTGTTTATTTTTGTTTCTGCCTGCAACAATCTGTTCATCAGTCCTGGTTTTCTAATGGGAAGAGCTACGGTAAGAATGGACTGAATTAAGTTGTCATTAGAAATGGTTACATTAGTATTGGTTTTTGCCCTTGTGTTATATTACTCAATGACATGTATTTGTCCCCATAACCACATATATTGGCTCTCTTTATCATATGGTTCCTTCACTCTCGGTTAGAATAGAGCTTTAGAGGCAGGCACATGTAGTGGAAAGATTAGCAAAGGAGGAAAAGTGGTCACGCCATTTCATGTTAGTGTTGTTCGGAAGGGACGTGGGTTTTACTCGAACGGGCATTGCGCATGCGCTGTGTGTGACCCGGCTCGGTTTGCTTGTATCCATCGTGTGGCCTCTTTTGATCGATCACCTTGATGCGTGGTGAATAAAGCCGATACATCTATAAACCCTGAACGTGTTTGGTTGAATTTTCGCTTGGAGTAAAGGAGGAACAACTACAGTTGTTGGTGCTCCGCCCCTGTCCCCACGTGCAGAGTACCTAATTGCAACTTTTTATTGTGACTACGTCTAACGAATGAAACTTTTCGACTATATAAAGAATACAGCTCAAATCGAAACGTCCCTGGGAAAAAGTATTTTGGGCAGTGCATAAGAACATTACATTATACCTTTCTGTCCTGCGAAAACCAAAGTTACTCTTTACGTTACAGCATACAAAATGACATTTTTAAAATTAAAGATTTCAAATAAACTTCTTTAAAGTGTACGTGCACATCTACATATATAAAACACAGTTTGTGTGTGTGCGTGTGTGTGTGTGTGTGTGTGTGTGTAATGTTACGGATAGACTCCTAAACGGAGAGGCTCACGTGCTTGATATTTGGCATAGACATGGCCATTGAGCCTGGGAAGAACATGGCCTACCTCAAAATATTTAACGAGATCCATATTTTTTATTCATATTTACCTCAGCGCATTTCAGCGAGGAATATTATACACGGAATCTGAGCCGGTGGCAGAGCAGCGCGCTGATTCGCTCAGAGCGATCACGTGATGTTCCATCCTTGCCGCCATAAACTCACAGTTACGCGTTCGCACGTAATTCAGAGCGAAAAGCGATTGCGTTTTTTCACATTTCAGCGAGGAACACCACATAGGTTTTTTTTTCTTTCATCTTTAGATCCATATATTTTTTCAGCGAGGAATATTATACACGGAATCTGAGCCGGTGGCAGAGCAGCGTGCTGATTCGCTCAGAGCGATCACGTGATGTTCCTTGCCGCCATAAACTCACAGCAAGTAGCATAGATTATAGCATGATTAGCATTTAGCATGATTTAGCATGATTTAGCATAGATAGTAGCATGTTTCACATAGATGCATGTTACGCACGTAATTCAGAGCGAAAAGCGATTGGGTTTTTTCACATTTCAGCGAGGAACATTGCCATTCACACCACATAGGTTTTTCTTTCTTTCATCTTTAGATCCATATTTTTTGCCATAACGTGGCGCATTATGGCTCGCTCGAGCTCGAGTTAGCCAATCACCTGGGAGCATGAGGCCACGTTGGCCACGCCCACGACACGACGCAGAGTTGCAATCTTGCATTTGCGTCGTTTTTTACCACGTGTAAACGTGGTATTTTGTCTACGAGTATTTTGAATTTGGTATTTTGAATTTGTCTATGAGTGAGTGACTGGAAGACTGACTGTGATAAAGGCAATGGCACCGAAGAAAAGAAATTTGTCACGTTCAACCTCCCGAGCAAGGAAAATCGCTGATCAGAGACTCCATGAAACTGATGAAGATACTTTTCACCATCGACAAGCCAATCAAGAACGTGTCTCTAGATTCAGACAGCAAGAGACAGAAGATGAGACAGAGGCACTTCTAAATGCCAATCAACAACGTCTGGTGAGGGCCAGACAGTGAGAGACAGAAGATGAGACAGAGGCATGTCTAAACGCCAACAACAACGTCTGGCGAGGGCCAGACAGCGAGAGACAGAAGATGAGACAGAGGCACGTCTGAACGCTAATCAACAACGTGTGGCGAGGGCCAGACAGCGAGAGACAGAAGATGAGACAGAAGCACGTCTAAATGCCAATCAACAAAGTGTAGCGAGGGCCAGACAGCAGGAGACAGAAGAACAGCGCCAAAAACGACTCAACAACTGGCAACCATCAGGCAGACGGCAGCCGGCCATTGCATGGGAGAAGGCTGCATTCAGTTACAATCCGAACACTGACTACTCCTCAAACGTTGATATTGGCTCCATGTCATTCATCTGTCAGTTTTGCCATGCCTTGAAATGGAAGGGAGAAACACCAGGAATGTGTTGCAGGGGAGGCAATGTCCTTTTGCCTTCTCTCCAATCTCCACCGGAACCTTTGAAAGAACTACTTCAATCAACTACGACTCAATCCAGACACTTCCTGAAGGAAATCCGTAATTACAACTCTTCGTTCCAAATGACTTCGTTTGGAGCAGATCGCGTCATCACTGAGCAAGGATTCATGCCTACATTCAAGGTGGCCAGGTATATCACCTCATTGGCTCTATCCACCCTCAACCAGGTGAGCAACCGAAATTTTTACAAATCTATTTTATGGGTGACCACCGAGAAGAAGCTGCCCGACGAGGACAGAACTTCCCCAACCTACGCTCTGAACTAATCTTCGCCTTACAAGATATGCTCCACTCAAATAATGCGCTGGTCAACAGCTTCAAGTCGACATTGGAGAGAATGCCTTCACCTGATTACAATGTCGTAATTCGAGCTGACAAACGTCCTCACGGAGAGCACGAACGTCGGTTTATCGAGCCAGTCAACAATGACGTTGCAGTTCTCATGGTAGAAGAGCAGTACAACAATCGCGACATCGTCCTGCATCTTCGCGACAACAGCACGAAGCGGATTTCGGAGACTCACCGATTCTATGATGCCCTCCAGTACCCTCTGATTTTCTGGAAAGGACAAGATGGCTATCATTTTGAAGTTGAACAAGCTGGCGGCCGGGGAAAGAAAGTATCTGCGAATGACTTCTATGCCTTCCACATCATGGTCAGAAAGAATTCCACGAATCATATCCTGCAGTGCCGTGATCTGTTCCACCAGTTCATCGTCGACATGTATGCCAAAATCGAAAGTGAGAGACTCCTCTTTATCCGGCTCCACCAACATCAACTGAAGGCAGAATCGTACGCACACCTCAAGGATGCTGTCAACAATGACGGAGATGTTCAGAACATGGGACAACTGGTCATCTTGCCATCCACGTTCACCGGAGGTCCCCGATACATGCATGAGCAGACCCAGGATGCGATGGCATATGTACGCAATTACGGTCGCCCCGACCTTTTCCTTACCTTCACCTGTAATCCGAAGTGGGAAGAAATTAAGCGAGAGTTGATGATCAACCAGCAGCCAACACATCGCTATGACATTGTCGCAAGGGTATTCCACCAGAAACAGAAGGAACTCATGCAGACGATTAAGAAGAGCAAAGTTTTCGGGACTGTCCGATGCTTCATGTACACCATTGAATGGCAGAAATGAAGCCTGCCCCATGCCCACATTCTGGTGTGGCTAGCAGAAAAGATCCATGTTTCCAATGTAGACTCTTTTATCAGTGCTGAACTTCCAAACCCTGATGAGGATCCAGAGCTGTTCAACATCGTCAAAACGCAGATGGTGCATGGCCCTTGCGGCCGGCTGAATCCATCGTCTCCGTGTATGAAGGACGGTAAATGCACCAAGCGATATCCTAGGTCATTTCTCAAGGAAACGCAGACTGGTCTGGATGGATACCCACTTTACCGGAGGAGAAAGCCTGAAAGCGGTGGATCTGAAACATCTATTTCAATTTCCGAGACCAGAAGCATAGACGTTGACAACCGATGGATTGTACCATACCGTCCACTTCTCTCTAAAATGTTCAAGGCTCATCTCAATGTTGAGTTCTGCAACTCAGTGAAATCAATCAAATACGTGTGCAAATACGTCAACAATGGTTCGGACATGGTGATGTTCGGCCTTCAGAGGAACAAAAACGACGAGATCGAGTCATATCAGATGGGGCGTTACGTCAGTAGTAACAAAGCTATCTGGAGAGTTCTCAACTTCCCTATCCACGAACGCTACCCAACCGTTGTACACCTTTCCGTACATCTTGAGAATGGCCAGAGAGTGTATTTCACAGAAGGCAATGCAAGGCAAAAAGCAGCAGAACCACCAAGTTCAACTACACTTACCGCATTCTTCCAATTGTGTCAACAAGACGAATTCGCCAAAACACTCATCTACAATGAAGTCCCACAGTACTACACCTGGGTGGTTGGCAGTAAGACGTGGAAAAGACATACACAAGGAGCACGAGTTGTGGGACATCCCGACATTCGCCGTTCAGATGCAATTGGACGAGTCTACACTGTACATCCAAACAATTTCGAATGCTTCTTCCTGCGCCTTCTACTCCATCATGTCAAAGGACCCATCTCTTTCCAAGAACTGAGAACGTTCAACGGCCAGGTTTGCGACACCTTCCGCCAAGCCTGCCACCTGCATGGCCTTCTGGAGGATGACAGCCACTGGGATGCCACTCTAGAAGAAGCAGCAGTCTCACGCTCTCCAGCCCTGTTGAGAAATCTCTTTGCCATCATGCTACAAACTTGCGGTCTCTCCAATCCAGTACAACTGTGGAATAACCATTGTGACGATCTCAGCGAGGACATTCTCCACAGGGCAAGACAGGTTCATGCTGAAGCAGACTACTCCAATGCGATCTACAATGAAGCCTTAGTACTCATAGAAGACAAACTGCTTTCTCTTGGAGGACATTCGCTGGAGGTCATTGGCCTTCCTGTAACACAGCGACAACAACAGAATCACCTGGCTCGGGAAGTACTCCGCGAGACTTCATACAACGCACAAGAGTTGGAAAACTACATCAATGAAAACGAGCCAAGACTGACAGTGGAGCAAGAACAGATCTACATGCAAGTGCTGGCGAGCATACGCTCTTCTGAAGGTGGATTGTTCTTTCTGGATGCACCTGGAGGCACTGGAAAAACGTTCCTTGTGAAGCTCCTCCTGTCAAAAATCAGGCAGAAAAAGATGATTGCTCTGGCTGTTGCCTATTCCGGAATTGCTGCCACTCTTCTCCCCGGGGGCCGGACCGCCCACTCAACCTTCGAGCTCCCCCTCAACCTCACTAACACAGAGCAGCCAATGTGCAACATCTCCAAGTCATCGGCTGTCGCAGAGGTATTTCGGCAATGCCAACTCATTGTCTGGGACGAGTGCACAATGTCTCACAGAGTTGCACTGGAGGCAGTTGACCGCACACTGCAAGATATTCAAAACGATCAGACTGTCGTGGGAGGCATTACTCTTCTGATGGCAGGGGATTTCCGACAGACCCTGCCTGTCATACCACGCGGGACCAAGGCAGATGAACTTCGTTCCTGTATAAAGGCATCTCATCTATGGACAAAAGTGACGAAGTTGAAACTCAGCACAAACATGCGTGTCACCCTTCATGGAGATGTAGCCGCAGGCGCCTTTTCAGCGAAGCTGTTACAGATCGGAAACGGAGATTTGGAGACGTGCCCTGAAGATGGACTGGACATCGTACCATGCGGCAACAATGTCACCACGGCTGACGAACTCAAGGCGAACGTCTTCCCCAACATCCCCGCCAACTACCGAAATCACTCCTGGCTCTGTGAAAGGGCAATTCTAGCCCCAAAGAACGATGCAGTGGACAAAATCAATTTGGATCTTCTGCAGACTATTCCTGGGGATCTAAGAACTTACCGATCTGTCGACTCAATCCAAAACGACCACGAGACTGTCCATTACCCGGTAGAGTTCCTCAATTCGCTACAGCCTCCGGGTGTGCCTCCCCACATACTCCATCTAAAGGAAGGTGCTCCAATCATGCTCCTGAGAAATATCGATCCTCCAAAACTGTGCAACGGCACACGACTGGCTATCAAAAAGTTGATGCCTCACGTAATTGAGGCCAACATACTTACGGGAAACTAGAGCGGGGAACAGGTCTTCATTCCGAGGATACCAATCATACCATCTGATCTGCCATTCGAGTTCAAAAGGCTCCAATTCCCCGTACGGCTCAGCTTTGCCATGACCATCAACAAGGCGCAAGGACAATCTCTCAAGGTGGTCGGACTGAACCTTGATTCCCCGTGCTTCTCCCATGGCCAACTATACGTAGGATGTAGTCGGGTAGGACAAGAGAACAATCTATACATCCTATCCGAACAAGGAAAGACGAAGAACATTGTTTACAAGGAAGCACTGCGTAATTAACTACGTGTCTGGTGTGTTGTGATGATTGTGAGAATATCGATTCTGATTCTGATTCTGATCTGATTTTTATGTGTATTTATGTGTATTTTATGTGATTTTATGTATTTATGTGTATTAAAAAAACCACACAAAAAGGCACGAAGGAAAATAGTTAATTACTCCAACACATTTAGCTGTGGTGATTGAAAAATCACCGGACAATTGTTGCTGTTTTGATGCTTTTTACTGCTGTTTTGATGCTTTTACATTGCTGTTTTGATGCTTTATCAACTGCTGGTCTGATGCTTTTTCACTGCTGTTATGATGCTTTTTCACTGCTGTTCTGATGCTTTTTCACTGCCGTTATGATGCTTTTTCACTGCTGTTCTGATGCTTTTTCACTGCTGTTATGATGCTTTTTCACTGCTGTTCTGATGCTTTTTCACTGCTGTTTTGATACTTTTTCACAGCTGTTCTGATGCTTTTTTGCCGTTTTTTTAAATATAAAAATCTCATTAAAAAAAAAAATACAAATAAATCTCACAATGATGACATATAATTCACAGAAAACGTTGAAGCAACCGCGTAATATTGCGGTGATGTTTAACTCTGAGTGAGAATGTCAAGCAACAGCTCTTTGTTCGTAAAAGAAGTTTCACCAACAGCTTGAGAATGACGAAGCTTTATTAAAAATACCACTTATACAGATCTGGAGGAAGCGAACTTCTACAGCACGAACCAGCTTCATGCCACGTACAGCCTTCCTGAAAAATGCATTGATTCACAGTCCGCTTAAATAGGGGCACGTTTATCAGAAAATCTCCGAGAGAACAAAGGAACTACGAGAGTTCCTCCCACCGTTATCCCTAGCCCCCACCGTCATCCGTTCTTTCATCTTGGGGGAGTGCAGCACGCATCATTAGTATCAGGACCAGATGTGGTTTCAAGGCTCCGAGGTGACAGAAAATGTAACTCACTGAAGGGAGAGTGCATTCTTTGGTTCCTGATAAGACCGTAAAGTAAATGAGGTTTGTTCTAATGAGTTCCAGGTGTCGAATGCACCTTTTAGTTCACATTTCTCATTTAAACATAAGTTCGAAGCATGTTTATTGTAACTCAAGCGCCGCTGTGATTATATGAAATATAATTAATGTTTAATGATCTATCAAAAGGTTTATGTCTGCAATCCAAGCATTCTACATAAAGTTTCACATTCCAAGCGCCTAATCCGTTTTTCCATCTGCGGCTCGAGGCGCCGTCTGCGAATCAAAGAGGGATTTTACGACCGGACTTATCTAGCCTCGAAAGGGCACATGTATACGAGCCATTTGTCCAGCACGACCGAAGCGAGTATTTTCTCATTTTAAACTAAAGCGAAGCGGAAAACCCTTTATTCACTTATGAAATAGCATTTTTAAACAACATTTAAATCATAACATATTATTCGGCCGACGTCTTATAACAGAACATTAAGCAATAACAAATCTACGACCTGACATTCCTTCCTCTTGTCTCGTCGAGACAAAGTATCTCAAGAGACAACGTGCCACATCGGGCTTTATTGAAAAATAATTGTGTAATGCGGGTATCTCCCAAGGGCATACCGTGCGCCCATAGCGCCTCGCCCGTGCATTTGGGGAACGTGTCGTGTGGTGCGTGCTTGGAACCCGAGGGCTCAGAACATGAAAGTCCATTAACGTTTCGGATCCACAACGAAGGCGTCTGGTCCAGATGAGGTTCTGCCCCGCCAGGGGGCCACCACCTCCCCTGCGGAACTTGCTCCCCCCACCCTTTGCAGATGCGGTCCTTGCAGATCTTCGCAGTTAATCAATGATCATGCCCATGAGATCTCTCACGTGCTGCTGTTCTGGGGAATACATAATGTCGTCAGTATCTTGTGTCTCATGTTCCTGGTCAGGGTACAGAGCGTAAAAATCCGATTCACTTGAAGCATTTGAACTTAAAACTTTTGAAGTAAAGAGAGGGACTTCCTTTATGTCAAAGTCTCCCATGGACGCCTGGTCGGCTTGCGGGTCTAGGATATCCACGTCGGGTCCCTCGACCGCCAGACCCAGCGTTGCAATCAGATCCATAGTTGGGTCGGAAGGGGGTGTACAGCTGTCAGCTTGTAATACATAAGCAGCGTTAGCCAGTACACGCAAGGGGTTTATAGCACAAGTATCACAGTCATCACAGACATCATTACAGGCAGCAGCCAGTTCCCACATGGGATCAACACAAGTATCACAGTCATCACAAAATTCAATACAATTTTCTGGAGCGCTGGTCGCAACTGCCTTGTTGAAGGACCCATTCAGGTCGACGGCCTCTGTGGTCAGAACCATAGTCGTTGTCGGCGGCTTCTTCAATTTCCATCCTGTAAAATACTTTCTCATACAGAGGAGGACTAGAGATTTCATTAGTGCCCCCCAAATTACTACCCCGATTATCACGGCCAGTGCGGTCAATAACCACTTCACTATGGTGCCCGTCCATCCCCGGAACCAGTCAGTGAGCCAGCTAAATTTATAAGAATTCTCGCGCGCGATCCGATCGATCGTCAGGGCGTGGCTAGTTTCCCTTAGTCTCACTATTGCGGCTGACACTCCTTCAGACGGATCAGGTATGTAAGTGCAACATTTTCCCTCTATTATTCCGCATACCCCTCCTTTCTCTGCCAAGAGCATGTCCAAAGCCACCCGATTCTGCATCACCATTGTACGCATGTGAATTACCGTGTCCAATAGTATATCATGAGCCGTAGCGGTGTCGTTTGCCACCTTTTCTAGGGCCAAAGCCAATTTATCTATCCGGAAACTATCCATGACTGTGCCCGCTCCTGGGAAGAAGAAACCAAACACCTTTTCCCATAGGCTCCCGTGTAGTTTAGTGGTTCCATCTTCGTTCATGACTGACCTCTTATAACGCCTGTCCAAGGACTTTGGGTCTAGCTCATCCAGTATCTCAACGTCAGGAAGGACTGAACCCAGATAACATGTGCCCCCCCAATTATTTGGTAAATAGGGGTAAGCCTTGTCGCCGCATATAAACATTGTCCCATGGGGTGGGACCAGGTGGGTGGATAAGCACCGGAGTCCCTTTACCACCCCATTAATCCTACTAACCCCCCTAGAGAATGTTATAGCCGTTATGTTGTGGTTGTGTTTATCTTGCAGTACTATTCGTAATGTAATCCCCGAGCTCCCTTGTCCCAGCTTCCCGGGGAGAGTGTAGGCGCATTCTGATTCTCCCATACGCAAGTGGCCGGAACCCTGGAGGCAGACCGTCCCTTTCTGTGGTTTGACCCAGACGGGGGCAGGCCTCTCGGCCACATGGGCAATCATTGACGGGCGATAATTAAATTGTCGATTGCAACTCTTGCCGTTGTCAACCCCTTCTCTTTCCAGCGTGGTGACTAAACATGGGGAATCGATAGGTTGTGAGCAGAGGTCATTGAGGGACAGAGGTAGCACTATCATGTGTATTCCTGTGGTGCCTGCTTGGGGAAAGTGCATGCACGACCAGCAGTGTGTCCTATTTTGAATTGTTGCCACCTCCCTGGCCACTTTCCAATATGTGTTTTCCCCCTTCTTTGGGGCCTTATCCTGGGGGTGTGGCGTGAGTATGTATTCGATGCGTGGTGTGTGTTTAGTTTCGCCACTGGCCGCTCCAGGGGTCCAGACGCTGCACCGGACCTGCATAGTCATGCCTTTCTCTAGGCGCGTGCGTGTTTGTAGCTTAAAATCAGGGGTTCCCCATTTGTATCCTGGTTGGGCCAAGGTCTCAATGCTAGCTTGCCCGTTTTCCCGGAACTCTCGTTGCTTTCGTAGTACAATGCCAACGCGTCCAGGCCCTGCCGACAGTGCTAGCCATTTTACGCTTACCCAATTTGTGTGCAGGGCTTTCTGTTCGAAACATGGTAGTGATACTCTTTGTCCCCATGTTACGGTGAGGTGTCGGGTTTCGTTTTCGCATCTATTGGAATCGGAGCTTCCCCTAGCTGCTGTCGCTATCAATAGTATCGTACCTATGATTAGGCCCATCCTTACTGTGGTTGCTGTGGTGTAGTGTCTGGTGCTTGTATGGCCAACTTACAGTGCGTGGCGTGGATCCACGAGGTCTTGCCCTCGCAAAAGACTGCCGTTGGTGTAGTCAGCAACACCTGGACTGGTCCCTTCCACCTTGGTTCCAAGGCGTTCTTGCAGGTGAAGTGCTCCACGAACACCTGGTCTTTTTCCTCTGGTGGAACACCTGGTCCACAAGCGCCCTGGGAACACCTGGTCTCCAGGTCTCCAATTCATAGATTCAATTCATTCAATTCATAGTTTCATAGAACACCTGGTTTCCAATTTCCTAATCCACTTTTTCCAAGTGGATCCAATTTTATCCAATATTCAATTTTAAATTCAATCCAATTTAATCCAATCCAATTCAAATTAAATTCAATCCTTCTCTCAGCATCCCATTTGCCTGTTTCCTACATCAATAATAAATAAAAATAAAAATTAAACGAAAATTACTTCAGCTAGAGTTTCAACTAGAATTAACACAAACAAACCACCATTAACCTCCATGAACCTCCCCCTATTATTTATTTATTTTCACGAATAAACAAATAATAGAAATAACCTGGTCTAATTCCAATTCCAATTCTGGTCAGTTCTGGTGTCTGGTCACACACAATGTTTTTCTCACCCACTGTGATTCGCTCAAAATAGATTCTCACTGTTGTTATGTCTGAAATTCGTCTCATCAAAACCCATTCAAGAGTCCGGTGTAACAGACAGACAAACACATAGACACGCCGAAGACCCCAGGGTACCCATCAAACTAGCTTGTCCCCAGATCAACAACACAGCGAAACATGTAACTTTACTAAAATAATCACTTACTCATAACTAATACTCATACCACTAATTACTCATAATAACTCATAATTACTTATGTAATTACTCATGCCAATACTTACTCAAAATAATGTAATATCCCAATCTTCACCCCCTATGCAAATCGAAGCACCCCGGACAATCCACAACCAATATCAACCACTGTAGCCGCCTTCCCGACTCCAGGCAGCCACACACAGCCGCATACATCTCCACCCACGTCACACAAGACAACAGCCAACAGGTGTGTCCACCACACAGAAACCTTTGGCAATGCAACAACCGAACTCCCAGACAACCAACAACAAAACATCCAATCCATCTCCATGGCTCACCAAGCGGTTCCAACTTAATCCAGCTTCACATACCGATTTCCCCAAAAACTCGTGAAACTTCACCCCCATTCTGGAAAAACCCTGGACTAAACCCTGACACCCTAAATAACTTCAGACCCATCTCCAACCTACCCTTTCTGTCAAAAGTTTTGGAACGTGCTGTGGCCACTCAACTCAAACATCACCACTCTGCCAATAACCTGTATGAAACATTCCAATCCGGATTCTGCTCCAGCCACAGTACTGAAACTGCTCTCCTCAAAATCACCAGCGACCTTCTCTCTCCTCTGACGCCGGCAACCTCAACATTCTCATCCTCCTCACCTCAGCGCCGCCTTTGACATCATCAATCACACCATCCTCCTCACCCTGCTTAGACCAGCTTGTGCCTATTAAACCCAAATCAGTTCACTCCCAAGCCTACAAGGACCACCTACAGCACTACAAAGATGCCCTCTACTCCGCCTACTACTCTCAAATTATCCACTCTGGCTCCGGAATCCCAAAAGCACTCTTCTCTACAATAAACAAACTAAATAAACAAATAAATAAACAAACTTTACAACGTGAACAAACTCCTCAGCGCCCTGGATACCACCACCTGTCAATCAGAGTAGACAACTGCATCTCCTTCCTTTCATTCATCCAAAGCAAAATTGACAGCATCTACAACAGCTTAATCACCACAATTCGCTCTATCCTGACAAACTGCATCACTGAAATAAAATTCTGGCTTCAAATCAACTTCCTCGAACTTAACTACGCTAAATCTGAATTAATCTTCATTTACCCAAAACCACTCACCAAATCCACCCATAACTTTGCCCCCAACATCGATGGTTTCCCTTCCCTCACATCCGGAATCTTGGCATCATCATTGACCAAACCCTCTCCTTTGAAAAATACACTAAACAGATCATAAAGACAGCCTTCTTTCACCTTAAAAACACATCGCCCGTCTCTGTCCATCCCTTTCCTTCACGGCTGCAGAAACCCTCATCCACGCTTTCATCACCTCCTTCCATCTCCACCGCCTCTTACACTTAAACAGATCACAATTACTCACTCATACACTGTTGCATCATCGAAGCTGACTACTCCCTTCTGAGACCTGCGCTTCCCAGTCGCCTCTTATACTATTGCGCTCCCCCGTCATTATAATCCACCCATCTGTTACGTCCCCTACTACAGGTAACTCTTCCTCAGCGAGCTTACACTGCCATATTTCCATTACCTATAGCTTATTTATGCTATATTTCACACCTTATGTATCTAGATTTACTTCCAATTTTGATCTCGTTTGGTCCAGTCAAAAGTAGACTTTTATCAAAGCATTCACCATGCCGGATGACATCATGAAATCTCAGTAGGTTGTTCTTCAATCCCAACCATCATGTGATTGTCGACGTCTCCATTTATTTCGTTCCTCATGGGGTTGGTGTTTTATGGCCTTCACCTCCTACCCAATCACACTGCACATCATTCCCCGTCCTTGATGGATATATCTGCTAGTAGTCAGTATTTACAATTCTACATCCAGATGAGCACAGCATCCCATTTTTGCATCCAAAAACATCCCCAAAACCCCTGAAACAAACCCCTGGACTCCTTGCAGGCTGGACCAAAACCCATGGACGAGGTTGTATCCCAGTACTGACTCTGCTGTCTTCTTGCAAATCACTTCAACTCCATGAAATTTACATGTTTCGTGAACAGAACAAAACACTCTGTAATCATCAGATTGAAACTGCCCCAAACCAGTCCATATAAACTCCATTGTTGTCCTGTCCATCTCTCTGTGTTACATCTACCTTTCCCTGATTCATTGACCTTATATCCCATCCCAGGTCCAAATTTTGTGACTATTTGAGAAGCCCAGAGTTCGATTTTCAGTTCTGGCAACCTCAGCGACTGAATTTCCTTGTGGGTTTGATCCATTCCCATGAGTACCTGGGCCCAACTCGGCCCAAGGTACACAGTACCTGCCTCCATGGAACAATGACGCCTGAGCACTCAATTAGCCCTCCATCGTACCACTGACTTACAATCAGACCGACAGACAGACAGATAACAGAGGCGTGTCGCCAGCCTCAGCACAGGACATCACCTCTCCAGGCAGGCACAATATAATCCACAGTATCGAAATGCCAACTTCTATCCGGAGCCTCGGAAAGCCAAAATCGGGCATATTCACTGCATTTCAACCTCCAACCACACGGGGTGTTCCACCCTGCTCCATGCTCCATGCATGCTCCATCATGCAACCCGATCTGTACTTGGTGCGCCCGGCGCCCCCTATAATCAGCGAGTTATAATAACCACAATACCTAGGCACCCATCTCTTGATACCACAGCTTAATCCATGTTACTTGCATCTCTTCATCCTCCCAAATATCCTCCATTTAACATGACTATCCCCACAGCTCGATCAAACACGTCACTGTGCTCGGCCCGGTTAAATTAAATTCCAGGCATACTGTACCTGACGCTTCCGGTCGGCACCGGAAATCTGTTTATTTCTTGAGACCCCTGAATCACCTATTTGAGACGTCAACGACAACCACAACAACAAAAAAAGAACTCGATATTCTCTGTTCACTAATTACGTACATGATTTCAGTTTTAATCAACAGTATATGTCCCTTTTTTCCAGATTTAAGTTCTATATCCTGCCGTTAAAGCAACACCCAGTAGACTGACAGCCTGTCGTTCTTCCAAGGTTAGTGAATTACCTCTGACCTCTTACCCTTACATATCTCGAACAAAGGTCAAATGAACTTTAAAAGGTCAAACTTCAAACGGAGAAAGGTGGTACAAACGTCGAATTGGGGTAACCAGCGCTTTCATCCCACAACTAATACAAGTCCGGCGACATTCCCGTCCTTGCAAGAACTCCACATCCGGACAGACAAATGACCATTATTGAGGCTCCACATCGCATAATACTAGCACCCTACGAATCCAACAACCGTCACAATCCGCCCAGGAACTTCCGTGGGAGACATGCTCTACCATGCAGCGCCCTTACTACCTGGTGCACACCTTTTGCACATCCCTCCTTGTTCGCACACTTCATCAACTGCACTCTCCTGCGCGCACACACAACTGCAGCCCCCAGTGCACACCCAGAGTGCCCAATCCGCGATCCACAATTTTCTCAGGGCACACACCTCCTCCTTAAAATCCATGCCTCATCCTGAAATATAATCCTGAAATATCCTGAAATATCCTGAATATCCTGGAAAAAAATAAATAAATATATATCCTGAAATATAACTCCACAGACAGACACAGAAATGAAACCACAACCTCCGCTCTCTCTCCAGATCAAAGGTGTGTATTTCTTTCTCTGACCGCATTTCACGCCATGACCTAATTTCACACCAGCAATCTGTAATCTTTCTCATTACACGACCCATTGACTCACAAGGTCACATCGGCCACAGGGATATACTCATACAATCCACAAAAGTCACCAATACACAATATAATCGTTAATCGCATAATTCCTGCCATTGAATTCAAGAAACCCTTTGCCAACCATTCACGGACCTCCCACCGTGCGGGGCACCTCCCCTTTGAGTATGCAGGTTATCACCGGCACTCTGAGCAAATCCCATGCTCCGAACCCAATTCAACAAACTCAAAACCCCTGCTCTTATTTCCCATCCAACAACAACAACTACAACAACTGCCCAAAACCGAGAGCCCCCCATACAGCGCACACGTGACTCGCGGCTCGCTCGGCTCCTGCCCGAACGCACAATAACTATACCCAAACTTCCACGGAGCCGCACGGCGGAAACCACAGGTTCGTACCACACTTTAATTAAACGAACATCGCCAGGATCCTCGGATAGACGCTAAAATTCACAATACACACGACAAAAATCCGATTTAAATTCAGAGATCGCCGATCGACCTGGCACAACCAACTCAACACGGCGACGCCACGCCGCCCTCCGTCCCGGCGCGCACCCTCGTGCCTCCACACGAGTCCCAACACTCCCGCCTCGCGGTTTCCTGCGAGGCCCGTTGCCGTGGCAACCAAACTGCTCGCCGCTCTATTCGCGTTCACGGCGGGGTTTACCTCACGTTGGGACATGAGTCCTTACAAATGAGTTGGCACCTGTCAACCAGTCGGCTGTCATAACATTGAGCTGTCATAACATTGAGCTGTCAGAACAGTCAGCTGTCATTAACTCATCCCTAGCTCGTAATCATCGCAAAAAAACAGGATCTCTGACCTTGACCTCTCTGCCATTAAATGAACTCTTCAATTCAAGTAAAACACACATTTCGATTCAAATTCTGAATTTAGTTCAACAAATTCCAAATTTCTGCCCGACTGCCACTCGACAGACAAAAGCAGCCCATCTTGTAACCATCTCCAAGAAACCACTTCATATCAACGTTCCTCCAAGTGCTTTCCTGACCCGATTTATATCAAATCGCTCCCAAACACTCCCAAACAACTGAAAATCCGGACTCAGTTAAGGACCTCACCTGGTCCCTCGGATAGACGCTAAAATCGACATTCCCGGCCTGAATTTTCCGCACGTCAAGCAGACCACTTACAAAGCTTCACACCGAATCCCTCTGCTTTGCATATGTCATACAGACAAATACATTGGCCAGATACACACGTCAATTAATATCCCAATATACATTCATTCCTCATTCATATACCAGTGAGTCTCCCAGACTTCGCGCGAAAATCAGATCGACTCAAATCATGCCCCTCCTCCAGTCACTCCCATGTACAATCTTTGTTCATTCATATTACGTCTCTCATTCAAGGAAAAGGATTTTTGGGACGGGTTGGACGGGGTGGGTTGAGGTGGAACGGGTATGGCAGGGCGGGGGTGTTGGGGTGTTGCCTAGAGCCCCGGGACTGAGCTCAGGTCTTGGGGGGGTGGGGGGTCTTGGTCTGGCATCTGGTCCAATTCTGCGGCTGTGGAGGGGGCCCTTGTATGTTCCAGTTTTGGGGAGGGGGCCCTTGTGGGTTCCAATTTTTGGGGAGGGGGCCCTTGTGGGTTCCTGGACAAGCATTTGCAACATGTCGTCCTTCACATCGGCCTTCTTATCGTCGCCCATGTTACATTGCTCGGCCGCTTCAACTAATTGGTCGGTTGGCCTCAGTGCGGTGTATACCCCGGCCAACAATAGGTCAACCAGGGCCTCCCAATCGGCGAGGGTCTGGGCCGGGGTTGGTGCTACATTCGGCCAGCGTGCGTGTACTTTGGCCTGGTCCCACACCCGTGCGGGCAATACAGCCTTCCCCATGTGGCAGACGTCCCGCCAATCTGCGCCTGTATTTTGTATCCACAAACGCATAAGTTCCGGTATGTGACCGGGCTCGTCGGCCAGCAAGGCTCCCACCCGCTCCTGCATAGCCGCCAAATCTGGTTCTTTCCAGGGTATCCTGATGTTAATGGGTCCCCCCGCTCTCAGTCCTATGGTTTTTAAGGGACACATCCCGATTGTAGGCTGTGGGTTCTCTGATTCTGTGAGCCCTTCCAATGAGGGGTACAGTTCTCCTAGCCCTTCTGGGGCCGCGAACCCGCTGTCCGCCCCACTAATTTCTTGTCCTCTAAATGGATTGCCCGGGCTAAGGTGAACCTGAGGGGCGGCTGGTCTAGTTTTCTGGGGGTCTAACCCCTGGGGAAACAGGGGCGGGGGTGGGAGAGGTGGCGCCTGTGGCCCGGGGACAGGGCTCAGGGCTTGGGGGGGTAGAGGCATGGTGGCTACCTCCCCTGTCGCGGGGTCTTGGTCCGGATTTTGGACGAGCGGCATTAGCCGCTGATTTGCTTGCTTAACTGCTTACTTAATTGTCCTCTGTCCTTGTAGCTTCAATAACTACAGCTGTAATGCTTAAATTTTCAATATTTCAAAAACCACTTCTGTCCTTCTTACCTGTGGTTACCTGGCCCCTTGCTGTGAGCCTATTTATCTTCTCTTGTTCACCTGGTCCTGGCCTGTTTCTATCTGGACCTCTGTTGCTTGCTTCCTCTGTCCCCACAGCTTCAGCAACTTTCCTGGCTTGACCTCGTAGTTGTCACGACCTTCTTGTCAAGCCTACCTGGTACCTGCGCATTTCCCTTTTCCTGGCCATGTTCCTATGGCCCTCTAAGTTAGCCACAGCCCTTCGTTCCCTGGCATGCAATGGCATACCCCATCTTGTCTCTGGGCTGTTCCTTCCTGGAAAGATCTTGGCCACCTGGCTCAACCTTTATGGCTGTCCGACCTCACGTTTCCCCTCCTTGCTAACTGTAACGTTAACCTTACTGTTAAATCCGTTACCCTCTTAACGTTATCTTTACTGATATCCTGCGCAAATCCTATCCTTTAGCGTTACTCTTAATGTTATCCTGGTGATTTTAACAAGGCTCGTCATTTCAAGGCTTAAATTAGCCTTTACTTACAATTTCTGTTCGGAGTGCAGGCAGTACAGGTGACAGGGGAGACGAACTGTTCCCGTTCGAGGAGGGGGGTACGAATTTGGATTGCCCTCTGATTAAAAAAACAATTCTCACCTTAAACAAATCAGCGTGCCGGCGTCCCGGCCTCAGGCAGCCCCCCTCGGGTCGTTCAGGATTCGCCTCGACTGTCACTGTCGTGTTGCACCCCACTCCTGGTACCAAATGTCAAGCAACAGCTCTTTGTTCGTAAAAGAAGTTTCACCAACAGCTTGAGAATGACGAAGCTTTATTAAAAATACCACTTATACAGATCTGGAGGAAGCGAACTTCTACGGCACGAACCAGCTTCATGCCACGTACAGCCTTCCTGAAAAATGCATTGATTCACAGTCCGCTTAAATAGGGGCACGTTTATCAGAAAATCTCCGAGAGAACAAAGGAACTACGAGAGTTCCTCCCACCATTATCCCTAGCCCCCACCGTCATCCGTTCTTTCATCTTGGGGGAGTGCAGCACGCATCGTTAGTATCAGGACCAGATGTGGTTTCAAGGCTCCGAGGTGACAGAAAATGTAACTCACTGAAGGGAGAGTGCATTCTTTGGTTCCTGATAAGACCGTAAAGTAAATGAGGTTTGTTCTAATGAGTTCCAGGTGTCGAATGCACCTTTTAGTTCACATTTCTCATTTAAACATAAGTTCGAAGCATGTTTATTGTAACTCAAGCGCCGCTGTGATTATATGAAATATAATTAATGTTTAATGATCTATCAAAAGGTTTATGTCTGCAATCCAAGAATTCTACATAAAGTTTCACATTCCAAGCGCCTAATCCGTTTTTCCATCTGCGGCTCGAGGCGCCGTCTGCGAATCAAAGAGGGATTTTACGACCGGACTTATCTAGCCTCGAAAGGGCACATGTATACGAGCCATTTGTCCAGCACGACCGAAGCGAGTATTTTCTCATTTTAAACTAAAGCGAAGCGGAAAACCCTTTATTCACTTATGAAATAGCATTTTTAAACAACATTTAAATCATAACATATTATTCGGCCGACGTCTTATAACAGAACATTAAGCAATAACAAATCTACGACCTGACAAGAATAGTTCTAAATTTTAAAAACTTTCATCTGATATTTGTGATTTATTTCAAACAAACTGTATTTTCCATCTACACGGCCATGTATTCCTATTAACGTTATGTAAAGTACATAAATTGTGTGGATTACATCATTTGTGGATGTGATCAATTGCCAGTAACCATCTATATCCCTCCCCTCCCCTTCCCTCCTCCCCTCCCTCCCCCTCCCCCTCTCTTTCCACCTCCCCTTACCCTTCCCCCCTCCCCTTCCTCCCTCCCCTTCCCCCTCCCTTCCCCCTCCACCCTACCCTCTCCCCTTCCCCCCTCCCCTCCCCTTTCCCCTCCCCTCTCCCCTTCCCCCCTCCCCTCCCCTTTCCCCTCCCCTCCCCTTTCCCCTCCCCTCCCCCTCCCTTTCCCCTCCCCTCCCCCTCCCTTTCCCCCATACCCCTCCCTTTCCCCCATACCCCTCCCTTTCCCCCCTACCCCTTCCTTTCCCCCCTACCCCTTCCCCTTCCCTTCCCCCTCCCCCTCCCCCTACCCTCCCCCCTCCCTTTCCCCCTCCCCCTCCCCCTACCCTCCCCCCTCCCTTTCCCCCTCCCCCTCCCCCTACCCTCCCCCCTCCCTTTCCCCCTCCCCCTCCCCCTACCCTCCCCCCTCCCTTTCCCCCTCCCCCTCCCTTTCCCCCTCCCCCTCCCCCTACCCTCCCCCTCCCTTTCCCCCTACCCTCCCCCCTCCCTTTCCCCCTACCCTCCCCCCTCCCTTTCCTCCTCCCTTCCCCCCTCCCTTTCCTCCTCCCTTCCCCCTCCCTTCCCCCTCCCCTCTCCCCCTCCCCCTCCCCCTCCCCCTCCCCCTCCCTCCTCTTCTCCCCTCCCCCCTCTCCTCCCCTCCCCCCCCGTTCCCCTCTCCTCCCCTTCCCCCTCCCCCTCCCCTCCCCCGCCCGGCAATGCCGGGTACTTCTGCTAGTATCTTATAAAATAAGAACGAAAAAATATCTCTCGGCAATTCCCGTCTGTGTTTATTTATTTATTTCATATCTGTGAATTGCATGTCCATGCACACGTAAAATGGAGTTTCTTTATTAATCCTGGATGGGAACACGATTCAGCCTTGAAAACTCGGGCAAAAACCCAAAAAAAAATTCTAAAGATTTCACTATTTTATTTCCTATAGCTGTGAAACGCATCTGCTTTGGGTGGTGTATAATCGCTCCGAACGAAACTGGCATGACCTGGTTTCTTTTGCTTGAGTTGTAATCAAAATGTACCTTTGTTTCTTCAAAAAGTAACTTGTGATAGAAGACACGTTGATTCAGTCTTAAAATGCACATCAGAGGCCGATTGTAGGCCAATGGAGCCTTGACCCTTCTTCATTTTACAACTTGAAAGTAGCGAAAACCTTTTTCTTTACAAAGTAAAAATAGATTAGAACCAAACGTTATTAATAAATATTGTATTCTATAGTTAGTTTACATTATGATGTACATTTTTGAAGTATTGCATTGTTTAGTTCCATGGTTAGAAAAGAGTTGACTCGCTTTAAACAAACGATCTGTATATACACCCCAGGAATATGGAAATACCGTATATAATTAGACTACGGTACGATGCCGAACTTCAGTATTCAGTTGCTGTACTTTTACGAAGTAATAATATATATAACGAAGTCCTGGGAACGTTCTGTCCTCTCATTCTCCTCTCTCCTTTCCCGTGCCCACATCTTGTCCGAACAGACACATTCAAAACGGCTGTTGGGATGTATTTCACCGATTTTCTCAACTTCAGCTGAAACTGAGACTTGAACTATCCCAGCGACTGTGATGGTGAATTAGAGTCGAGATAAAGCCGTGAGGGAGTCTCAATGAATGGCCTTTATGTTACAGGCCTTGTCATTTAAAATGCATTTTGTTGTATAAACTGAAAATTTCATCAAATATTTCCCGTCTGTGTTATTTGGGGAGTGTATGATATACCGTGCCAATCTCGGCAATTTCCTGCCTGTGCGTTGACTTTCATCGAATTTTCTTCCCGTTTTTTGCAGCCGAGTCAAAAACCATGTTGGCGACTGTGAAAAATGAAATGAGATATCGAATTAGAGTTGAAATAAAACTGTGAGAGAGAGCAAGACACCGCGGTCTAATAAAAGAGGCCTCAAAGATATGTGAGGAAACAAAATAGTGATGATTTGTTTTTGAAGCCCCTCCCAGACTGGGTGTAGCCACACCACCGGACAGACAGGCAGACACACAGACTCACAGACAGACAGAATTAGTCAGGTTCACTATGTTTTTTCGTTCAAAATTTTTGGAAATTAGAAATACTATACATTTTTGGAATACTCAGAGCATGAGGAATCCAAAAATTAATGTTGGCATTTGCGTAGACACCTTTGCAAAAATGACACTCAGGACAGTGATGAAGATCTGTAAAAGCATATTCCTGAATGGTATAGACCGAGTAGATCCTGTGTATAGGACTTATAGTTCAATCTGATACTAACGAGGCTGCTTTCTTGTTTTATAAACCCATACCTATAACTTCAAAGGACTTGCAATATCATGTATTATGTAATACAGTTATATCACAAATTTAAAGACAATGGTTTTCAATTGCCTTTGTTTGTTGCTTTTCTATAATCCTGAGCACTATTTTGAGGCCTTTATTGGATTCCTTGACCCATAAATAGTAGGATTAGCATATTTAATTAAGTTTCTAGGTTGACTAGAAGCCGAGATAGCGCAAAATATGTATTTCATGGTGGCCATTTTGAAAATCCAAAATCTGTGTCTGTGCAAATGCCAACATTGATTTTCGGATTCTCCATGCTCTGATGATTCCAAAAATGTATAGGTTTGCTAATCTCCCAAACTTTTGAACGAAATTATATTTGTTAACATATTGAACCTGACTAAATCACCTACGGAGAATATTATATCGACGAGTGGGGTCACCCCTGGGAATCCCACGGGCATGGACGTGTGTGACATTTGGACATCTTGAGTTTGATTGCTGCACATTCATTTTTACAAAATGATTACTGGCAATCCTTTGTTTTCACTGACGTCACAGTTTACCCATCTCGCATTGCGCGGCGGCCATTTTGATACCCAAGCTAATCTGTCCGTGTGCGCTGATATTGATTTGTTGCGTTGGTTTATGGTGAATGCGGATCGCAAAAAGTCTGTTTTATAAAGTAATTTTGTTTGTTTTGTCACGTTCTTTTGGAGTGTGGTGCCATCTAGTTTATATTACGTATTGTTGCCCAACAAACACAGAACATTCGGTTTAAGTTTGCCGTGGACCAGTGAACTGGTGAACACCTGGGCAGTGGGTCAACCTGCAACCAACTACCTGTAGAACAGACTTGGAGTGTACGTAAGGATACGGTAGATCCAGGCTTGAGTATGGCTAGCAGTGCGAGTGCCAACCTTGGCTACCAAGAGACGCTCCCCCCGGACGTTCTTGTTCGTTACAAAGAGAAGATTTCTGTCATTGGGTGTGACCCTTATGGTCTATCAAATGATCAATTTGAGAAGAATGTGAGCAAGTGGCCTCAGGTGACCCACATCGACGTGATCAACTACCTGTTGTTCAGCAAATCGGCCTATACCAAAGATGAGTTGAAGAAGTATAAATCCCTCGAGGCATACAGGTTGTACCAAGATGGATGGGTGCGACAAATCCTACACAAAGAACTGAATGACGTCCACTTGATTCGATCCAAGGTATTAATAAAATTCACTATCACTCCAATATCACTGATATCATAAAAACCAAATATTGTATTCAATATCATTAATGATTATAGTAATTGTATGGTTATACAATGAAACATGTTCTTACTTACTGTTAACAAAATGCTCGGAGCAGACAGGTGTGCGATCCCACTGTGATTCTGTTTGGATGTCACTGCGATTGATGGCAGCCTTCCACAAACGCCGCCTCTCTTCACTTAAATTTCTTGTTTCCTCCCCCTGATTCAGGAGAAGTTTGGGCGTTTTGTAAAACTTAACTCCTGGCCTAACGCCTGGCCTGTTTGAACAACGAAATACACCGCAAATTGGCATGACTGGTCGTGAACAAAAACTATTTAATGTGAATCCGCTGACGACGTTGTTCGAGAGGGTATCAAAATGGCCGAGGTGTCCCAGGGTGCCCTGCGCGCGTGCTCCGATGACGTCACAAGAAAACAAGCAATTCATCAGATCCGCAAATGATGTCATCTATACAATTTATTTACTTCACATAATGTTAATATGAATCGACGTCCGTGCAGAAATCGTTTGTTGAGAAAATCCCAAATATCAGATGAAAGTTTTTTAAATTTAGAATTATTCTCACTCAGAGTGAAACATCACCGTAATATTATGTGGTTGTTTTAACTTTTTCGGTGAATTATATGCCATCATTGTGAGATATCTTTTGAAATGTATTTTTTATTTTTTTTTTGAAATGAGATTTTAAAAATATTTTTTGAAATGAGATTTTTTATAAACAAACAGCAAAACAGCATGAAAACAGCAGTTAAAAAGCATCAAATCATCAGTGAAAAAGCATCAAATCATCAGTGAAAAAGCATCAAATCATCAGTGAAAAAGCATCAAACCAGCAAAAAAGCATCAAAACTGCAGTGAAAAGCATCAAATCGTTAGTGCAAAAGCATCAAACCAGCAAAGAAGCATCAAAACTGCAGTGAAAAGCATCAAAACTGCAGTGAAAAGCATCAAAACAGCAGTGAAACGTATCAAAACAGCATGAAAAGCATCAAAACTGCAGTGAAAAGCATCAAAAATGCAGTGAAAAGCATCAAAACAGCAGTGAAAAGCATCAAAACAGCAGTGAAAAGCATCAAAACAGCAGTGAAAAGCATCAAAACAGCAGTGAAAAGCATCAAAACAGCAGTGAAAAGCATCAAAACAGCAGTGAAAAGCATCAAAACAGCAGTGAAAAGCATCAAAACAGCAGTGAAAAGCATCAAAACAGCAGTGAAAAGCATCAAAACAGCAGTGAAAAGCATCAAAATAGCAGTGAAAAGCATCAAAACAGCAGTGAATAGCATCAAAACAGCAGTGAATAGCATCAAAACAGCAGTGAAAAGTATCAAAACAGCAGTGAAAAGCATCAAAACAGCAGTGAAAAGCATCAAAACAGAAGTGAAAAGCATCAAAACAGCAGTGAAAAGCATCTAAACAGCAGTGAAAAGCATCAAAACAGCAGTGAAAAGCATCAAAACAGCAGTGAAAAGCATCAAAACAGCAGTGAAAAGCATCAAAACAGCAGTGAAAAGCATCAAAACAGCAGTGAAAAGCATCAAAACAGCAGTGAAAAGCATCAAAACAGCAGTGAAAAGCATCAACACAGCAGTGAAAAGCATCAAAACAGCAGTGAAAAGCATCAAAACAGCAGTGAAAAGCATCAACACAGCAGTGAAAAGCATCAACACAGCAGTGAAAAGCATCAAAACAGCAGTGAAAAGCATCAAAAGAGCAATGAAAAGCATCAAAACAGCAGCAATGGTCCGTTCAATCACCGCAGCCAAATGTGTCAGAGTAATATTAAATATTTTCCTTCGTGTCCTCCTTTGGTTATCTGGAATGGTGTCACTGCAGGATCTCCTGGTAAACAACAGTATGGGTTAAGATTCCACTGTGGCCATCGATTTTTCCCTGTTGGCCATTATTCACTACCTTTACCTTCACGTCATCAAATCGTTTCGCACGCGACAATGCAACATATAATTGGCCATGGCTGAAGACGGGCTCTGTTAAGTAAATCCCAACTTTGTGTAATGTTTGACCTTGACTCTTGTTTATTGAGAAAGAATGCCACACAAACCGGAAATTGATGGCGTTTGAGTACGAATGGTAGTGTTGTATCGGCAGGTACAATACTAATTCTGGGTATGAATGTGCGTGTTCCTTTGTGACTGCCAGAAATTATTTCTGCGTCCATTATGTTCGGTAACAATCTTTTAACAACCAATCTTGCACCATTGCACAGTCCCTGTTTCGGATCAAAGTTACGGGGTAACATGATGACAGCACCATCTTTGAGACGAAGTTTGTGCAATGGCATTCCAGAAGGAGTCAATTGATTTAGGAATTCCATGGGAGAATTTAGTGCCTCTTCAGGGTCATCACAGACAATGGAATCAGCGCTGAAGTACGTCTTTTCTTCCCCAGGAAATGCATCCAGTATCTCATCGTTGATCACAAATGTGGATTCGTTCTTTGGACACAACACGGCTTGTTGTGCCAGCGCATCAAAGTTTGAATGAATTACGTTCAAATTACCGAAAACAGCCTCACAGATACGATCAGGCAGTCGTGTTAAATCTGAGTCAGGAATTGTTTCCACAGTCCCATTTCCAACTGGCAGCAACCATTTTGAGAATTCTTTGTCATCATTAGTCCTCATGTTTGATGTTAAGTTCAGCTGTTTGAACTTTGGCCACAACTTGCTACGCTTGATGCATGTGGCGATGATTGCTGCAGGTGCAGCGCAAGGTTCAACTGGCAAAACCTGCCTGAATTCCCCACCAAAGTAAGACCGAAGTAAGACCTTTCCACCAAAAGGAATGTTGTTACTGGTTACATCCCGGAGACATCGATCAACAGCCGCTAAAGCATATGCTGGAGCCATAGGTGCTTCATCCCAAATGAATAGGTTGGCCTTCCTTGGAGCATCTGCATCTTTACTCATCGGTGATATGCTGCATGTGGAGTTTTCCAAAAATGGGCACTGGCAATTTAAATCTATGGTGCGAAGTACGGCCCCCTGCTAGCAATGTTGCTGCAATGTCCGAGTATGCCATTGGAAGAACGAAACGACACTGGCCGCGCTAGATGTGCAGAAGTGTATTATAAAGAAAGGTCTTGCCACTTCCGCTTGGTCCATCAACAAAAAAACAACGGGTTGCCTGTGTACTGGTCCCCACAATGAACGGCCTGTAGGACCTCATCTACAATTTTGATTTGGTCATCATTTAGTAGTTGTCTGTTGTTTTCACCTTTTTCATGTTCATCTCCCGGTACATATTGATAATCATCGCTCGAATGATCTTCAACAGTGTCTGGAGGTACTGGTAACTGAAATGCTTCCAAGGTCTGTCCATGTCTCAGGAAGAAGGACTGCATTTCTCACAATGCCATGTAAATACTCTGTTCCAAGACATGGCCGCTGTGCACAACATCTTCGCAAAGGTCGTTTTTAAACTTTTCCCACAGTGCCGACGTGTCTGTTGGTGTGCAGAATATGCATCGTGTTGCAAAAAGAGATCTCAATTGTTGTGGCATGGCAAAGATAACTGCATCAGCTAAGGACCTGCCCCATTCTGTATCATCTTCTGTTAAATTTAATTTCCTGGCTGTGTCTTTGTACGTTTTACAAACTGCTCCATCTATGGTTCTGAGATCTTCAAATGATGTTTTACCAGGGCAGTGCAGCAGGAGTACACGAAGATGAAAGCGCTCGATGTCCACAGGGCTTGCTGAAACCATGCGTCCGATAACCTTGTCGCCGCCCCTGCATCTAAGTTTCCATGTCTTTCGTCCATCTTCAAATACGTAATGTTTTGGAATGTCATGGTACCGATAACTTCGTGCCCAGGGTCTCTCTGGTTTAACTGAAACCAAGCTGTAAGTGTTGTACCCCTATGTCGTAAAATGGCTTCTTCCTCGTTATCATCCCTGAACATAACAGTCTGCAATTCAGGTAAGCGTACCGCAAGTCTGATGATGGAATGGGACTGTTTGTGCTTTTCAAATTTCATTAATCTCCATGCTGCCTCTGGGGCACTGACATACATTCAGTCCAAATAGGTCTTTATTACGTCCACATCCACTCTCCTGTGCTCTCGACTTTCGATGCTGGCACAGTCATGTCCTTTGTACACATATTAAGATAAGTACTTTATACTTTTTATGCTTGGGCAAACCTCGATGTTGATGTGTGCTTTGTACATTTTCAGTAAGTCTGCATTGAATGGGACCACCAATTGGCAATCAACATCGGTTCCATGAAGAGTTATGGTGGGTCCATTTGGGGGATGCTTGTAAAGGGCATAGCCATCTTCGCTCGCAAGTGTCTCTGTCGCATACGCTTTTGGAAAGCCTCTCCTGCACACTCCATCTTTCATACAAATCGAATGGTGATTTAAAGTGCCATACGGACCATGTATCATGTGAGACTTGACCAAGGAATGGATTTCCGGTGACTCATTTGAAGTAGGAATTTGTGCGGAAACAATTCTGTCAATGTCTTCGGCGGTACAAATTTTATCTTCTTGGCACAGCGTGAGTAATATGTGGGCATGCGGTAGGCCACGCTTCTGATACTCGACGACGTAGAGAAATGCACGTACTTTGCCCAACACGTGCTTCTTCGTTATATTGTCGATTAACTCTTTTAATTTCAGGTGAAACATGCGTGCCACTAAATCTGGTCTGCCTTCAGCTCGTTGGTGTTGTCCAATGTTTTCTTATTTTGGATTACACGTGAAGGTGAAGAGGAGATCTGGTTTTCCGAATTTTCAAACAATGGCCATAGCATCTTGTTAGTTATGCTGCGTAGCTCTTGGGCTCCCTGCAAAACTCGACGGCAAAATGACGATACGACCGCGAGGACGTTGGTTATCAGCAGCAACGTTCTGGATGTGGTCCAGTAGTCCTCCGTATTCCATGGCTCGAAGGGTTTCCTGATTTATTTTGAAGTATTGCAGTCGATTTGCTTCTGCCTTGCAATATCCGTCGACAACACACTGTTGGAATAATTTCCCCGAAGAACGGATAGTGCTGAATTTATTTCGAATAGCCAGCCGATAGGCATAGAATTCACGATGAGTTACTTTGTTTCGAACCGTAGTTTGGCGCTGGTGAGGCATGTTTATCATCCATCCAGGCTCGCCGTGTGGAAAGAGAATGGGATATGTCATGGGATCAATGTGAGAGGAACATGGGCGATGTGACATTGGCAGGCACCCACCATAGCGATTTCATATTACGTTTATTCCTATTATGATTTCCACAAAAACACCATAGCGATTTCATTTTACGTTATTCCTGTTATGATTTCCACAAAAACACCATAGCGATTTCATGTTACGTTTATTCCTATTATGATTTCCACAAAAACACCATAGCGATTTCATGTTACGTTTATTCCTATTATGATTTCCACAAAAACACCATAGCGATTTCATATTACGTTTATTCCTATTATGATTTCCTCAAAAAAGACCACAGCGATTTCACATTACGTTTATTCCTATTATGATTTCCACAAAAACACCATAGCGATTTCATATTACGTTTATTCCTATTATGATTTCCACAAAAACACCATAGCGATTTCATTTTACGTTATTCCTGTTATGATTTCCACAAAAACACCATAGCGATTTCATGTTACGTTTATTCCTGTTATGATTTCCACAAAAACACCATAGCGATTTCATATTACGTTTATTCCTATTATGATTTCAACAAAAAACACCATAGCGATTTCATATTACGTTTATTCCTATTATGATTTCCACAAAAACACCATAGCGATTTCATTTTACGTTATTACTATTACGATTTCCACAAAAACACCATAGCGATTTCATATTACGTTTATTCCTATTATGATTTCCACAAAAAACACCATAGCGATTTCATGTTACGTTTATTCCGATTATGATTTCCACAAAAACACCATAGCGATTTCATATTACGTTATTCCTGTTATGATTTCCACAAAAACACCATAGCGATTTCATATTACGTTTGTTCCTATTATGATTTCCACAAAAACACCATCGCGATTTCATATTACGTTTATTCCTATTATGATTTCCACAAAAACACCATAGCGATTTCATATTACGTTATTCCTGTTATGATTTCCACAAAAACACCATAGCGATTTCATATTACGTTTATTCCTATTATGATTTCCACAAAAACACCATAGCGATTTCATATTACATTATTCCTATTATGATTTCCACAAAAACACCATAGCGATTTCATATTACGTTTATTCCTATTATGATTTCCACAAAAACACCATTGCGATTTCATATTACGTTATTCCTGTTATGATTTCCACAAAAACACCATAGCGATTTCATATTACGTTTATTCCTATTATGATTTCCACAAAAACACCATAGCGATTTCATATTACGTTATTCCTATTATGATTTCCACAAAAACACCATAGCGATTTCATATTACATTTATTCCTATTATGATTTCCACAAAAACACCATAGCGATTTCATATTACGTTTATTCCTGTTATGAATTCCACAAAAAACACCATAGCGATTTCAGATTACGTTTATTCCTATTATGATTTCCACAAAAAACACCATAGCCATTTCATCTTACGTTTATTCCTATTAGGATTTCCACAAAAACACCATAGCGATTTCATTTTACGTTATTCCTGTTATGATTTCCACAAAAACACCACAGCGATTTCATTTTACGTTATTCCTGTTATGATTTCCACAAAAACATCATAGCGATTTCATATTACGTTTATTCCTATTAGGATTTCCACAAAAACACCATTGCGATTTCATATTACGTTTATTCCTCTTACGATTTCCACAAAAACACCATAGCTATTTCATATTACGTTTATTCCTATTACGATTTCCACAAAAAACACCATTGCGATTTCATATTACGTTTATCCTTATTATGATTTCCACAAAACACCACCGCGATTTCATGTTACGTTTATTCCTATTACGATTTCCACAAAAACACGATAGCGATTTCATATTACGTTTATTCTTATTACGATTTCCACAAAAACACCATAGCGATTTCATGTTAGGTTTATTCCTGTTATGATTTCCACAAAAAACACCATAGCGATTTCATATTACGTTTATTCCTTTTACGATTTCCACAAAAAACACCATAGGCATTTCATCTTACGTTTATTCCTATTACGATTTCCACAAAAAACACCATAGCCATTTCATATTACGTTTATTCTTATTATGATTTCCACAAAACACCATAGCGATTTCATATTACGTTTATTCCTTTTACGATTTCCACAAAAAACACCATAGCGATTTCATGTTACGTTTATTCCTGTTATCCAAAGCCAGTCGCCGACTGGGCATCCTCCGTCATGCGAAGTCCTTCCTAGGCACACCTGAGCTCCTCACCACATACAAGGCTTTCATCCGCAGCTCAATGGAATGCTGTTCTCCCCTATGGGCTGGTGCTCCTGCCTCACACCTGGCTCGGCTTCACGCTGTTGAATCCAAAGCTTTCAGAATCGTTGGAATCTCCCGCGATGAAGCTATCTCTGAGGGCCTTTCACTCACTCACCGCAGGCAGGTCGGTGGTCTTTCTGTCTTTTACCGACTCCTCTCCGGCCTTGCTCCCCCAGCTCTCTCTGTGCTCTGTCCCCCAAATATTCCTACAGGTTGCACAAGATCTGCCAGCCACCCTCTGATGGTTAAACTGCCGAAATCTCGGCTCTCTGCTCACCTTCACTCTTTCATTCCTCTTTTCTCCCGCCTCTGGAACAAACTCCCACACTCACTTCAATCACACTGCTCCCTCCAGGTCTTTAAAACAGCTGTTCACCACCATCTCTTATCTTCCCCCATCCAAAACCTTGATCTTTTCTACCCCCACTAATTCACCACAGATCCACCTTGTTTGAAATTCCAACTTCTTTCCTGGAAGTCCTGGCAGTGTCCATATGTTTTATACCTCTCCCACCCCCCCCCCCCCTTCCCGTGCCTCCCCCCCAAAGCCCTCTCCCTCCCACAGTTCTCTTGATGTCTCCATGTCTCTCGGTCCCTGCTCTCAAATGTTGTGTTTGTGTCCTTCCCCATCTCTCTAACGCTCCCGATGTTATTTGTTTTATGTGTCTGTTTGTCTTTCTGTGTGATTAATGTTCGCTCTTTCACGAGCCCCGATCTTGTATACAAAAAAAAAAAAAAAAAAAATTTTTTTTTCGATTTCCACAAAAAACACCATAGCGATTTCATGTTACGTTTATTCCCATTACGATTTCCACAAAAACACCATAGCGATTTCATGTCACGTTTATTCCTATTACGATTTCCACAAAAACACCATAGCAATTTCATGTCACGTTTATTCCTATTACGATTTCCACAAAAACACCATAGCGATTTCATGTTACGTTTATTCCTATTACGATTTCCACAAAAACACCATAGCGATTTCATATTACGTTTATTCCCATTACGATTTCCACAAAAACACCATAGCGATTTCATGTTACGTTTATTCCCATTACGATTTCCACAAAAACACCATAGCCATTTCATATTACGTTTATTCCTATTACGATTTCCACAAAAACACCATAGCGATTTCATATTACGTTTATTCCTATTACGATTTCCACAAAAACACCATAGCCATTTCATATTACGTTTATTCCCATTACGATTTCCACAAAAACACCATAGCGATTTCATATTACGTTTATTCCTATGACGATTTCCACAAAAACACCATAGCGATTTCATGTTACGTTTATTCCCATTACGATTTCCACAAAAACACCATAGCGATTTCATATTACGTTTATTCCTATGACGATTTCCACAAAAACACCATAGCGATTTCATGTTACGTTTATTCCCATTACGATTTCCACAAAAACAACATCGCGATTTCATATTACGTTTATTCCCATTACGATTTCCACAAAAACACCATCGCGATTTCATATTACGTTTATTCCCATTACGATTTCCACAAAAACACCATAGCGATTTCATATTACGTTTATTCCTATTACGATTTCCACAAAAACACCATAGCGATTTCATATTACGTTTATTCCCATTACGATTTCCACAAAAACACCATAGCGATTTCATATTACGTTTATTCCCATTACGATTTCCACAAAAACACCATAGCGATTTCATATTACGTTTATTCCCATTAGGATTTCCACAAAAACACCACAGCGATTTCATATTACGTTTATTCCCATTACGATTTCCACAAAAACACCATCGCGATTTCATATTACGTTTATTCCCATTACGATTTCCACAAAAACACCATCGCGATTTCATATTACGTTTATTCCCATTACGATTTCCACAAAAACACCATAGCGATTTCATATTACGTTTATTCCTATTACGATTTCCACAAAAACACCATAGCGATTTCATATTACGTTTATTCCCATTACGATTTCCACAAAAACACCATAGCGATTTCATATTACGTTTATTCCTATGACGATTTCCACAAAAACACCATCGCGATTTCATATTACGTTTATTCCTATTACGATTTCCACAAAAACACCATAGCGATTTCATGTTACGTTTATTCCCATTACGATTTCCACAAAAACACCATAGCGATTTCATATTACGTTTATTCCTATTACGATTTCCACAAAAACACCATCGCGATTTCATGTTACGTTTATTCCTATTACGATTTCCACAAAAACACCACAGCGATTTCATGTTACGTTTATTCCTATTACGATTTCCACAAAAACACCATCGCGATTTCATATTACGTTTATTCCTATTACGATTTCCACAAAAACACCATAGCGATTTCATGTTACGTTTATTCCCATTACGATTTCCACAAAAAACACCATAGCGATTTCATATTACGTTTAATCCGATGACGATTTCCCCAAAAACACCATAGCGATTTCATATTACGTTTATTCCTATTACAATTTCCACAAAAACACCACAGCGATTTCATATTACGTTTATTCCTATTACGATTTCCACAAAAAACACCACAGCGATTTCATATTACGTTTATTCCTATTACGATTTCCACAAAAACACCATAGCGATTTCATGTTACGTTTATTCCTATTACGATTTCCACAAAAACACCATAGCGATTTCATATTACGTTTAATCCGATGACGATTTCCCCAAAAACACCATAGCGATTTCATATTACGTTTATTCCTATTACGATTTCCACAAAAACACCACAGCGATTTCATATTACGTTTATTCCTATTACGATTTCCACAAAAACACCATAGCGATTTCATATTACGTTTATTCCTATTACGATTTCCACAAAAACACCATAGCGATTTCATATTACGTTTATTCCTATTATGATTTCCCCAAAAACACCATAGCGATTTCATGTTACGTTTATTCCCATTACGATTTCCACAAAAAACACCATAGCGATTTCATATTACGTTTAATCCGATGACGATTTCCCCAAAAACACCATAGCGATTTCATATTACGTTTATTCCTATTACGATTTCCACAAAAACACCATAGCGATTTCATATTACGTTTAATCCGATGACGATTTCCCCAAAAACACCATAGCGATTTCATATTACGTTTATTCCTATTACGATTTCCACAAAAACACCACAGCGATTTCATGTTACGTTTATTCCTATTACGATTTCCACAAAAACACCATAGCGATTTCATATTACGTTTAATCCGATGACGATTTCTCCAAAAACACCATAGCGATTTCATATTACGTTTATTCCTATTACGATTTCCACAAAAACACCACAGCGATTTCATATTACGTTTATTCCTATTACGATTTCCACAAAAAACACCATAGCGATTTCATATTACGTTTAATCCGATGACGATTTCCCCAAAAACACCATAGCGATTTCATATTACGTTTATTCCTATTACGATTTCCACAAAAACACCACAGCGATTTCATATTACGTTTATTCCTATTATGATTTCCACAAAAAACACCATAGCGATTTCATTAATTGAGATGACAGTAGTTGGCAAATTGTTCATATTTTCAATGCAAAGCAAAAATAACTCACATGTTCACCAGGAGAGCATAATAACAGGTATGAGCATACACATTACATAAGCCTAGAAAAACGGTCGTAAATTAAAACAATTCTAGACCCGTGGTGCTACCATGCAGAGTCACAGAGTCTTTTTCGAAACCTTTTGTGTTTTAGACCAACTTCTCTCTGTCCATCATGTACACTATCGATATAACCACAGTCAGTTTATTAATCCTCTTCAAGCATTTACTTTCTCTTCCCTTACTGTAACTCCTACACTGTTAGAAAATCGTACTGATGTAGCTTTGTGATCACCATGAAAAATAGTAAAGCAACTGGAAACAAATGCAAACAAGAAAGAGCAGAGATTGCTGACCCTCACCAGGACATGTTTGTGTGGTGTTTATTAGCCATTGTGTTTGTGTGATTTATTGACGACATAGATTTATGTTTATTCAAACATGGCTGACGAACCATGTGATTGATGACGTCGTCAATTTAATTATACTGTGGCTGAAGTGAAGAAACCCACTTCTCCACGCATGGCACCTAGATAGACATCCAGGGCTTTGCCAGGGTCTACCTCATACTTTTCAGCATTCTCGTTGACAAAATCTTCCAGAGTGTGGCTTTCTTGGAGGTTTTCTTCAATCCAAAAGCTGTACACGTTATTTTCGCTCTATAAAACAGGACAATCATTGAAAGAGTTTATTTTGGAGAAATCACCCGAGTAGTAAAATGTCATAATTCGAAAATACCTCCCTAAATACCGAACGCAAATACCTAAAAAAATACCTAATTGCTGTTGATGTCATGGAAATCAACAGCAAGTTTGGATGCTTCATCGATTATTGCTACTAAAATGGATTATGTTGCAGTATTGGTCGATGGTAACTTTTTACACCATCAGCTTCTCTTATATGTGACACTTTCTTATATCTGGGGAATTAAAATGTTGTTGTGTTTTGTGTGCCAATGGCTTTCAATAAAGCATATACATAAAGCAATAAAGCAATAAAGCATGTACATATATACATATATACATATATACATATTGTTATGTTTGTGGGGGGTAGACTATGATTACCTGAAGTCCAGGTAGAAGTGTATAGATTACCATGCGCTGTATGTGGGGCTATGTTAATTAGTTAGGGATTAAGGGTGATTAATCCCCTGTATGTAATCGCCTCTGTTCTTTTCCCCTTGTTCCTTATGACGACGCACCACACATATAGCCGGACAATCAGCATGCAAATATACACCAAATAAAAGTAACCGGAACAGGCCATTATTCCACTACCTTTGACACCACCGACCTGGTGATCACAAAGGCCGACAAGTGGCGATGAGGGCATGCCCCGAAGAACGATTGGTTAGGGTACGATAGAGGGATGTGGTGGCGGCCGCAGGTTGGAGCAGGCACGGGTGGCGTCGGATGACGTAATAGCCTTGAAGACAAAAGACTGGGCCCTGACATTTTCTTTCTTCTCGTTCTGGCTCTCATAGCGAACGGACACTTACTATTCTCTCTTTGGGTACTGCTTTGATCGCGAACGGTCGTGTCCCGACATTCTCTCTCTCTCTCTGGGCTGGCCTCCATAGGGAACGATTGATTTATTGGCTCTCTTGCGTTGGGATATCGGTGCTGTGCAGTCACATTTTAAAGTGCTCTTGCGCTAGGGTAGGGGTTCCCAACCTTTTCTGTGTTATGGCCCCCTTGGCTCCTCGAGCACATCCCCAGCACCCCCCCTCCCTTTCGTGAGAGTTGAGCGGCAGAGCGCATGTAAGCAGGCTAGGAGGGTCTGGGGGCATGCCCCTCAGAAAAAATTTGATTTCTAGATGCTCTGTGGTGCATTCTGAGAGGTGTTTTTCCTTTAATTGGCTATTTTGTTTGCATGAGAATTGGTAAATTATTACATAGAAAATGAGGAATTCCAAGTGGCCAACATGAACATTTAGTTCCATAGTTTTTTTCTGTTCCTTATTGGCTCCGAACTATGGACTATGGACACTATGGACAGCATAAAATAGAACTGTCACACAAGAAAACAGTTTGAAAAGGTTCCAAGTCAAGAATGTGAAAACTAAAAACCCTCTGCTGTGTCTGTAATTAACGCAATGTGTTATAATCTCACAAAAATAAACTCAATTCGACAACAACTCAGGTAATCAAAACGAGGGACATGGTGCATGCGCAATAAAAGTGAATTAAAAACTCACTGGGATGGCTGAAATTGCATTTTCGCTACCAATTGGGGTATCCGTGGTTGAGTCACAGTCAGGGCACAGCAGAGGTCATCTTCCACGTGGAGCCGATTATGCTGTTTCGATTTGATATTCAACAGCGTGGAAAACCCTGCTTCGCAGAGATAGGTAGACGAGAATGGCAGAAGCACCCGGATAGCTTTCTGGCTGATATTAGTGTAGCGACCCATTCCCACCCAAAACTCCGTCAAGCTTTTCTCTTCGAATGTGTCTTTGGCAGATTAATTGTTTTGGAGATCCAGGAATTCATCTTGCATTGCCTCCGGCATGCTCTCCACGCAAAGGTTGACGGAAAAAGGATTCCTCCCAATTTTTGCCTCATTGTCATCTAAATCAGGAAATGTTTGACTTCCGCACGAAGTTCAAAGACGCGGTTCAGAACATTCCCTTTTGAAAGCCAGTGTACAGCAGTATAGTACAGCAACGTTTCATGTTCTGCGGTCATGTCTTTGCACAGCTCCTTGAACATTCGGGTGTTGAGGGCCCCTGCCTTGATGTAGTTAACAATCTTGATTACGACTTCAAAAACTTTCTTCAATGAGAGAGGGAGAGTCTTACAAGCCAGGGCGTAGCGATGAATCATACAGTGGGTTCCTTTCGCTTGTGGTGCCAGCATCTTAACTTTTGCTTGGAATCCGGATTTGGAACCAAGCATGGCAGGAGCACCGTCAGTACAGACACCGCATACATTCTCCCACTGAATTCCTCCCGCATCGAAGAACAACTTCATTTTTTCCATGACATCGTTAGCTTTTGTCGTTGTTTCCAGGGCACTGCAGAACAAGAATTCTTCCTTGATATCATCTCCCTTGACATAGCGAATGAATGCCAGTAGCTGGGAGCAGGAACTAACATCGGTCGATTCATCAAGTTGAAAAGAAAACAAGCCGAAAGGCGCCGCCTTAATCTCATTGATGATCTGTTGTTTCACATCTTCCGACATGTCACGGATACGATGCTGCACTGTGTTATTCGTTGAAGACACCTGTTCAACTTTGCGAGCCTCTGCCTTGCCGAGAACCCATTCGACAATGAGGAGGGTACAAGGCTTGATGAGTGTCTCCGTCTCCCCAATCGAGTGGGGTTTTTTATTCTTTGCAATTTCAAAATAAATTCATAAGAAGCCTGGACAGTTGCTACATTTTGTTGTTGAAAAGCTCCTCCCTCATCCTCCCTCATCCGAAGACGTCCAGTGGGACCCGTGAAGGTAAGCCTCGCCACACTCCACTACGCTTCTCGAGGGTATAAAGAAGGCCGGCCATTGGATTGAACACATTGGAGTTGAAGCTTGTTCGGCTATCCGTCCCCAGGGGTGTTCACTCCAGGAACGCGACAATATATATTGTTGCGGTTTTGAGAAAAACACTAAAAAGTAATGGCAACCACCATACATGTCCATTAGAATAGTTATTTCATAGCCGACCATTATCTTAGTCCCTTTCTCTTATTTTGGGTTCTGTCATGCGTTGGGGAAAGGAAAGATAGGTCCTTCACCTATAAGGGATAAGCTACCAGGCATTGCACCAGGCTCAGAGGGACACCATGTTGTCCAGGTTCAGAAACCCACCAATCAGGGTGAAAGGGGCGGTGTTACGGGCTCCACCAATCGGGAGCCAGGAGACCTCCAATATTTCCCTCCATCCCCCTTGGAGGTTGAACAAAGGACTTTTTAACACGTTTTTGACTCTCTTGGTCCGGGCTCTTGGTTCTTGATCATTGTGGACCTAACACGTGCTTACATTAGCTCTGTCTCTCTCTCGGCTGACTCAGCACATGGACATTCTCTCTCTGCCCGGTCTCTCTTGCCTCATGTGGACTTTGGAGCTCTTGGCCAGTCTCCCTCTCGCAGGCCTCTACTCCTGCATTGCTACACTCTGGGCCTGTCTCTTTGTCCGCTCCAGGCCTGTCTGACTCTGCTGGATTGTTGGCATAGCACGTGTGCTCCTCTCTTGGCCAAGACCACTCTGCCGTGCTGCCGATCGACATCCCTCTGCCGGTCCGTGTTGGGATCGTCATTACCTGCTTGTGCTTCTCAGTGGCGATAACGGGACGTTTGGCACCGCGAGGAGAGGAATTTGGGAGCATGTAGGCTTTGTGCGAGCAGGTTTCCTTCGTTGTCCGTTCCCCTCCCCTCCCCCGTGAAAGTGTGATGGGTGCCCATGTGATGTATATCTGTAATAATCATAATAAGGCGTAGAATAAGCTAAGTTTCTGCTTCTCGCCCCTTTTTATTTGGTATTGAAGTAATCACATTGTAAATATCTGCAATAAATCAAATTGTTAAACGTTTCCTTTCTCTCTTTCCGTAAATGTATTTTCCTTCATTGATCCGCCATTCTTCGTATCCAGTTTAACATCAATCGTGACGTCTTTAGCATTCCTCTGGCGGTGACCAACAGTTTTCATTCGGCCGTGTAAATTTCCATCAAGGAACAAAAGGAAACCGCCGGGGGGTACCTGCGATACATTTTCCGATTGGCGTTCGTGGTTGCTGATTTGCACCCTGCCGAAGTACGAAGTTATTCGTGCGCAGCAGCCTTAGGTCCGGTAAGTTCGAAAGGGAGCGGAGGCTAACGCCCTCAGAGTAGATCCGAACCCCGGGCTGTAACAATATATAGATATTTTTCTCCCCCAAGACATTCAAACGAAAGTTCATGCAGTGATGTATTTCTTAAAGATGGAGCATAATCTGACAATGGTGATATTCTTCAAGAGCTTATTAATAATTGAAATACAGTTTATAATGGACCATATCTCGAAAGTGGACCAAATTAAGTCCAGCTTTAAACTCACGACTAAATATGGAATGCTGTTTATGTACTAAATCATCTGCATTAAAGTGATACATTTAAACACTGTGAATGTTCACATTGAAGAAATTCAAGCGGAAACTCGTCGTTTTGATGAAACATTTGTTGACAATTATGCCATTAAAATTTTCACTGAATAATAGTCTCCATTTTGACATATACCGTATTCGGTAGTTAGTCAGGGATTTAACCTAGATTCAAGTTATTGTCGGCACTTTTGAGAATACGGTCCATTTTATATATGCCTACGTGGGTTAACCCGAACTTTGGTGAATCTAACCAAGTTATCAAGCAAAACAGTTTCAACTGTACTAAATATTATTAAACAACACCTAAATAGGTCCTTCCCATTTGCTTGGTTGATTTTATATCACATAACCTTCAATATTTGTTCCATTCAATGTAAAATTGATCCATTGCACGCTGAAGTCATTTACCGTGAAATATTTTGTTCCATTGCATGTTCGATACCATTTCGGCAGTCGCGATCGGTAACTCGCAAACAAGCAGATGGCTTTCCAATATGGCTGGTATCGGTAGCACAACTCCCAACTTCGTGCTTGTAAGAATTTATAATTCGAGCAATGGAGAGAATATTTTGAGGCGTTATATAAAACAGATATTGAATGTTATTTATTCGTGCAAGGGGAAAGAAGCACAGACGTGCTCTGCTGCCGCCTCGTTGAATGGAGCATTCAATTCATATTTCATCTCATGCAATATTCTTTGCATTGCACTTATTAACATTCAGTGTTAGTATGTTATATTTCTGGGTGTCTAAAAGTATTCAGAAACACAATTCAAGGCATTCAAAGTTTGTATGAACATTTGATGTATATATTGTTCACGGAGGCATTGGTAAAATTAAACTAGATGATTTAACCACTTCCATGCCGCAGGCCGCGTATGTCACCCAAAAATAAAATGGTTTCTATTTGTTCTGACTAAGAAAAATAGAATGTATTTCTTACTCGCACACACTCAGCATATATAGATTGTAAGGTTAGATCTGTATAATAAATAATGTGTACTATGAAAGAAGATAAACACATAGGAAACTGCTCTTTTGAGACCAATAAATTGCATGCTTGCAAAGTACAGTTGAGACAGAGAGGAAGAGGGAGAGAAAGAGAAATGTGCAAAGAAAAAAAGGTCAAGACTTCTTACGATTCCAGTCTGGATCTGCTTAGCTAGCCATTGCCATAGTCTGGTACATGGTGTCATGGCTATCAAGAAATAGATAGGGTGCATTTTTTTGGCAACATTCTTTTCAAAGTCGGAGTACTCTTGGGCAGCTTTTCCCATCGCAATACCAGTGGGATCAGCTATATACCATTGTTTGAACATCATCTCAGTGTATCTGCAAAGAGAGAAAGAGGAGAGTGGGTTGTGGGGCGGGGAAGGGGGGGGGGGGAGTGTAAAACATTAGGATCATTAGTTGTCCTCTTTCCCATTGCTTAACACAGAATATGAAAAATATTTTTTTCCTGCAGTCGACATAATATTGTCGCCTCCCCGGGGTTAAGACCCCATGGTGACGGATGACCGAAATGAGCTTTAACTCCGAGGCATATTTCGAACTTGGCGGGATTATCGTTTCGCGAGTGTGGGAAGGTTTGAAGCCACATGATTGGATGGCCGGTCTGCTCCACCAGCGAAAACGGCACGAAGTGCAGCCGTTCTCTAGCATGATCACGACAAAGAGAAAGAGCAAGTGAAGCGACCATCCCTCACATGAAGCCAGAACCAGGACAAGAGCAAAAGGCAAACAGAGCGATTCCCTTCGAAAGCCAGCACAAAAAAGAGAGTGTGACCGCCTCCAACGAATGCCAGCACAATAGAGAGAAAATGTGGTCTCCTGTTACTTTTTTTCAGAGCGTCCCAATGATGTCGTCCTTTTGACCAATCGCCCAGCGCCATCCAATCGTCCCAACCAATCGTCCTTCGCAGCTCAGGGACGAAGCTTGGGGCGTGGCCTGTCAATTCTGGTCCTCCGAGGTGGAGCCTAGCCGTCCTTCGGGCTGGGTTCCCTTGCCAATCGGCAAATGCTATTTCTGTCGGCCTTGGCGGCGTGGTTGGCTAATGGAGCCCATCGCCTGGCCAGCTGAGCTTTATAAGAACATTAGGGAAAAATAACTGGGAGGCAATACATACTGGGGATTATTAACCATAAGCCCTATATTTAATGAGCACAAAACCACCCTCCTTATGGGAACAAGCAAACACTTTTAACCTGAACATTTACCCTGCTTATGTGCACCGAGATGGGCTTCTCCTTCTTCGCATCACACGGCCCATGCTAAAACCTACACATTCCGACTTCCCTAAGGTATTTCATGCCTAACCCCACAAACATAACAATATGTTTGTTTTTCCTTTGTCACGGCGAAAACTCGACCTTCATTTCTTTGAGCAGACAATATAGGGATCAGTTGGAAAAAATACTATGTCCCAGATAGGATGTAAAATGGAGGTCCCAGGGATGGGACAGCCACATCCAATCATATCAGAGAACGCATTTCAATTCTTACAAAGAGTAGGGGGAAAACCCGGTGTAATGTGTAAAGACATAAAAGTGTAATTCTAAAAGGAAAACCTGGCCTGCAATACTCATACCAGTCCCAGGACCCCTTCTATGACGCCGTTTAGCTGCTCTGTTGCTGAAGGACAACGATACAAGCTCTTCAACCCATCATTGCCCAAGTTATTTTCAGGGCTGATTAATCACTATTTCACACTTAGAAAATTGGCAACATGAGACCGATTTACTATTTTTGGAGTGGTGCAAGGCAATTTCTGTTGCAGAGGGACATTTCTTGACTCATTTTCAATAATATCAAATGGTTTTTAACCTAAGGTTTTTACACTTTACCATGACCTCTGTGTTATGGTCTGCATTGCCAATTTGAGGATGTTTTGCATACTAATTATTACCTATGTATCGTACAATGTTTGGCCGGTCTCTTAAATTGAAAATGCTTGAAAATTGGAGAGATTTGTGCTCTTCCAGCTGACATACTGTTGGATATTTATGTTGCCTCAAAACAAAAATTATTCTGCACTTTGCGTGAACCACAAATATGTGGTCCTTGGTCACTGATGGGTTGAAACCCCCAAAACATGGTGCGATATAAACGATAGTCGATTGATTGAAGATTGCTTGCATCTATCTATAATTCCAGTAATCTCTGTGTGTGTGTATGTGTGTATGTGTGTGTGTCTGTGACCGCTGTTTCTCGACAACCACGGGTCCGATATACTTGAAACTTGCCAGGTATATTGCTGGGGACCTGAGGATGTGCCTTTTCAAGGTTTCATATTAATCGGAGAAGTAGTTACCGAGCTATGTCCAAAAAACGATTCAACCAATCAGAGAGCAGCGAGCTATCACGTGTGCCGAACGTGGCGAACAGACTCTGCCTCGGACGGCACATTTGAGAGCGTATTCATTTATTTCACGTTGGCAAACTATGTTGGCGCTATGTTGGCGTTAAACTATGTCTAATTAAAACTAATTTGCGATTCATCGTAACTGCGATATGCGACCTTCCGGACAGTCAAATGAGGACGTCACTTCCGGACTTACGGATAGTCATAGTGATGACGTACTGATGCTGAACGTGGCGAGCAGACGCTGTAAGGTACGATCGATTGTAGTACACGTTTATAATAACTCTGCCGATACAGGCCCGATTAACTGCAGCGCCATCCGAGCTGCGGCGTCGGGACGATACATTCATTGTACGGTCACATCACGCACTTACGGGCACGCCCATGGGCCCATGGGCACGCCCATGCATGCATGGGCGAAGCCATTTTTTTTTTTTTTTTGGCAAGGAACGGGCACCCACGTACGGGCACGTCCTAGTACTGAATAATAGCAATAAACATACTTTGTAAATCAGGTACATGGCATTCCCATATTGTTTTCTCCTTCATATTTCCATATCATTAAGTAAAATCATGTCTGCACCGTGACCTAATACAGTGTAAACGTATCATTGCCCCCATTGGACTTAGTCCGAAACGGGGGCTTACGGATTGGGTATCGTCTGTCTGTCCATCCGTCCATGAGTGCGTGCGTCCGCAACCATATCTCAGAAGTATGGACCGATTTTGTTCATACTTGCTCAAAAGACAAAACATGGTGGGATACAAATGCACATCGTTTTGCTTCACGATGAGATCAGGTTGGCCAACTTGCGGCCATTTTAGTTGTAAAAACACCCAATGTTGAACACATTCTCACTCAACCATTTCTCGGACATGCATTGACCGATCTTGTTCAAACTTGGCACAAAGACAACACATGAGAGTATACATAAGCAGAAGATTTTGTTTTGTAATCCGACCAAAGATGGCTGACTGACGGCCTTTAACTCCGTAGGGCAAAATTACTAAAACCACTGGGGCAATGCCATTTTATGTCTTTTTACCCTCGCCAGAGGAGAGGGCATTGCATTTGAGTCCGTTTGTTAGGGTAGGGTGGGGCAAGAGGCCCAGTATGGGTCAAATGCCTACCCACAATATATACTAAACCACGTGATGCAACGAGCCCCATGCTACCCTACCCTCGCCAGAGGAGAGGGCATTGCATTTGAGTCCGTTTGTTTGTTTGTCTGTCTGTTTGTCCGCACAGAATATATATGATTTTCTCTGCAACCGTTGGTCTGATTGACAGGAAATTTTTTACTAGAAGTGCAACTCCACCTGTAGAATTTTTTAATGATAATTATGACGTCATATGTCACGTGGTTCGGCCGCCATTTTGGAAAAATCTAAAACTTTGCACCTCTATATCTCGGAAAGCGTTGAATAGAAAAAATTGAGACATGGCTCATTGTAAAGAACTCTCCATGGGGAATAAAATATGTTAATGATGATGTTATAGGTGCCTCCATTATGACGTCATACTTCGACAAGTACAAAACTTCATCCAATAAAGATGAAATTTCTTGAGCGCCATGTCGGCATAAACTGGTGCAGAAAAAAATAATGATGATGACGTCATTGGTCACGTGGTTCGGCTGCCATCTTGGAAAAACCGAAAAACTTTGCACCTCTATATTTCGGAAAGCGTTGAATAGAAAAAATTGAGACGTGGCTCATTGTAAAGAACTCTCCATGGGGAATAAAATATGTTAATGATGATGTCATAGGTCCCTCCATTATAACGTCATACTTCGACAAGTACAACACTTCATCGATCAAGTTGAAATTTCTTGAGCATAATCTAGGAATAAATTGGTTTAGAAAAAATAATAATGATGACGTCATCGGTCACGTGGTTCGGCCGTCATATTTGTTTTAACGCAAGCCTTAAAAACCACTGAACATCCATACTGGCGAGGGTTTGCAATCTCTGATTGCTCTTTTTCTTGTTGTCTTTGTAATCAAAGCCTTGGTTACCGTGACAACATATCACATGTTTTTGGGGTAACATGTTCTTAAAGCATGTTCTTATAGTTCCCTGAACTTTGTTCGTCAATATTTATATGTTTGTATTTACGCCATATATACGAATCGTATATTATGGGGCCGGTAAAATAGATAATAATTTTTTATCCCTATGGCTTAGTGTTCAAACCCCTCCCTACTCTCAGAAATAGAGATGCCGTTTATGGAACCCCCTCCTCCTGACCTCTGTGAAAGCAAAATTAATTGCATACTTAAGCTTCATAAATACATATATTGGTCAGCGTTGAGTGTAGTACATTTTATTTGTCTGAGAGCTTTGTACAAGTTTGAAATTTGTCCAAATGACAATTCTCGCAGGGCAGGCCCATGTGCAAATGGTAGCTAGGTGCAACCAAGCGGCACGTACCCTCTCCCTCTCAAAATCAAACCAACACGTTTGAATTAAAAGGAATAAGTTTCTTCCAATTAAATATTGCATAACAAATAAATATACTCTTTATAGAATATACAGTCACATGAAAAAGTAAGTACACCCCATGTAAAGTTTTGACTTTTTCAACATATTTCAACATACAGCTATTTGATCTTCATTTCAACAATATTGAGAGATAAAGGTGATATAATATAACAAATATCATGAAACATTTACATTTTGTAGTCCATTGTATAATTTAAATAAACATAAATGCAAATTTCCTATGTGGAAAAAGTAAGTACACCCCTACATTTATCACTCCTTCAAATACCTAAAATTAGAATCAGGTACACCAGCTCAGGTGCAAATGATTAGAACATCGTTAGAGAGGATTTTGGAGGAACCTGTTTTATTTAAACCTCAGACATTTAGTTTGGTTGGCTCTTTGTTGTTGACGTGTGCGGCGTCACCATGCCGAGATCAAAAAGAGCTCTCTGGGGCCTTCAGAAAGAAGGTTATAGATGCCTACGAGTCTGGGAAGGGATTAAAAAAGATCTCCAAACAATTTGAAATCATTAATTCGTCTGTCCGGAAGATCATCTACAAGTGGAGAAGATTCCAAACAACTGCCAACTTGTTCAGGCCAGGCCGCCCCAGCAAGTTCAGCCCAAGAGCAGACCGCAAGATGCCGAAAGAATTCTCCAAGAACCCCAGAATGTCATCACAGGACCTATAGGTAGCTCTTGCCACTGTTGATGTCAAAGTGCACGAGTCTACTATTAGAAAGAGGCTGCACAAATTTGATCTACATGGGAGGTGTGCCAGGAGGAAACCTTTGCTGTCCAGAAAGAACATCAGGGCAAGACTAAAGTTTTCCAGTGAACACCGAGGCAGAAGACCAGCACTTCAGGAACAATGTGCTCTGGACAGATGAGTCAAAGTTAGAGCTATTTGGCCACAGTACCAGAAGACATGTTTGGCGAAAACCAAAGACAGCATTTGACCACAAAAACTTGATACCAACTGTAAAGCATGGTGGTGGAAATATTATGGTTTGGGGCAGCTTTGCTGCATCAGGGCCTGGGCATCTCACCATCATAGAATCCACTCTGAATTCTTCATTGTACCAGAGGTTGCTTGAGGATAATGTGAGGCCATCTGTCGGAGAAGTTGAAGCTCAACTGACGGTGGACCTTGCAACATGACAATGACCCTAAACATACCAGTAAATCCACCAAGGAATGGCTGAAAAGAAAGAAATCGAGGTTCTGGAATGGCCAAGTCAAAGCCCGGATGTAAATCCCATCGAGATGTAGAGGGGGGATTTGAAACGAGCTGTGCATGCAAGAAACCCCTCAAACATCGCACAGCTGAAAGAATTCTGCATGGAGGCAGATTGTATTTATATCCGGGCATGAGATTGTATTTTCTATAACCCAAAACCTCTCCTAAGATGAAAGGAATGGAAAAACCAGTTTGCCTCCATCACACTTGAATCTCTTGCAACTTTTCTTATCTCATTCCCCCCTTTCTCTCTGTCTTCCCCTCAGCCCAGCCCCATTCTCTTGTCCTTCACATGTATAAGAAAGGCTGTACTGCACAAATGTTTCAGGACTTTGCTTAGAAATTATTGTGTGTGTGTGTGTGTGTGTGTGTGTGTGTGTGTGTGTGTGTGTGTTCTTTTCTGGAGTTGCATTATTACAAAGTGGTTTTTTGAAGTCCTTTGATGTATATATTTTTGTAACCTAAGCAAAGTCCTCCATGTTTCATTAAAAATCAGCAATTATCTTAAACAGTTTGTGGACATTAATCATTGAGTCTTCTGTCTATCAATCAAGGCTAAATTAATTAGTTCCACAACACCTCCCTTCCCCCAATGCTATAGATCAGGACACAGTAGGTAGAAACTTACTCGGCATAACTCTCCATACGTGCATGAATGAAGGCACTCATGATTGGATCACAGGATGCATTTTCTTCAGCAATTTTGTGGTAGTCTGTTGCATTGTGGCAGTATACTGCATCCTGCACAGTATATCCACCTGCGAAAAAGGGCAATATAAGCATCATTAATAACAATAATATCAAACATTTCTAGAGCTCCCTCTAATCGATAGTTGCCCATTCCGAGACGCTTGGACCATTGTCCAGCAGGAAATGCAGCAGCTATACTGTGCCATAGGATGGGTCCCAGGGACTGGAATGATCGAGTATTGCAGGTTTACCACGACACCGGGGTTTCACCCTACTCGCCGCAGGAGGTGCAATGCACTCTGTAATGCGCTCGTGTGTGACTGTCCTATACACGACACCTCCATTTTCTTTTGTGTCATATTCAATTGGGACAGTGTTTTTTCCAAATGATCCAATTTAGCCTGCATCTGGAAAAGGGTGGAAACACACTCACACACAATGCTGTAATGCTTTCATGCTTCAGCGTTCAACAGGTGATCTTGACTCTCTTCTGTGGGACACTGACCTACGACCTGGTGGTCAGACACTCTCCCGAATATACCTGGCCTTGGCCGAATGGTTAGGGTGGTGGACTTGGGCTACGAAGGTCCTGAGTTTGAATCCCGTTGAATCAACGCCAGGTGGGGTTGACTCAGCCTGTCATCCTTCCGAGGTCGGTAAAATGAGTACCAGTAACTGGTTATAGAGAGGCACTGCATCAGCGGCAGAGGCGCCCACAGAAAAATGATGCAACCAGCAGCTGGGTGGCTGCACAGGAACCACCCACCACTCTACCAAATGAGCCACATCCCCCCCTTGATTGTCAAACCAGGCTCAGTAGCTAGGCCACTGTGAGAAACTATACTAACTGCCCGTCATACTAAAATACGCAATTTGTTGTCTGTCTGTCTGATGATCTTTGACCACGATACATTCAGTCGTTACCCATCCAATCTCAACCAAACTTGACAGGGAGACAAAGGGTCACATGATGGAGGTTGTAGTAATTTAACTCCCCCAACCCCCCTCCCTCCCACCCCAATTGTGTTTTCTCTGTGAAGAGAGTTGCGTGTTGAGGTGTATATCCATGTTAAGATAGTTTTATCGTGGCGTTTTTCCAAGGACGCTTCGAATAACAAACGTAAAAACAACACTAAATATATAATAACATAACATTAACGTTATTACAAAACAATATTAACAGCAGCCCAAGGGATTTTTCCTCCTTGAACAAATGCCGTGTTAACGTTTTTAAACAGCTTATCATGCCGTTGTGGTGGGAGCACCCCCGAGCAAAAGTAAAAATATTATAAACCACAAACACGAATAATTACCTTTTGAAACAGTCCCTACTGCTGTTTAACATGAAACTTAAAGGGAGAAAACCCGGGGTGCATTCAGTTACCAAGCAGCTATCTAACGCTTGCCAAGCCAATCGTTCCTTGTTGTCGGTTTTGATGACATTTTCTGGGAAAATTATTTTGAAGTGGCAATGAAGAAGATGAATATGTGTTTTTGTCATTTTCATGTATTTGATATAATCACAGAAATAGTCTCCAATTCTAAGTCTGATGTTAAATTTAAAATTTGAATTGACGATATATCAGGAAGTCGGAAGACTTCCTTTATCGGAATGACACACAATTCCTCAAAAAATAAAATCTACCAGGATACGAACTTGTAAACCTATAAAACTATCAACCAATTAGTCGTCTGTGGTGGATTTCACATGAAATAACACTCATTAACCCTTTGTGTGCTGTATCTTTTTCTCAAAATTTTCATGAAAAATTACATATTTTTTGTCGTTTTAAAAAACATCAAGAATTTTCATCGTGTGACAAATCTATGACAGGAGCACGCAAAGGGTTAAACGTTTGGACAGCATCGCTGAACTACAAAATTGACTGAACAAAAATATCCCGTTTGTAATTCTTATTTTCAGACAGTAACTCAAAGTTGGGTTAATCTCAGTACTTTGTTCAAACCGAATCTAATGTATTTTACTGTGGGAAGGTCCATGACACATGAAATATTTCATAACTTAAAAGGATTCCACGAAAAGTAGGTGTAACTGCATATTTCCACATTGAGCATTGAAGTGCCAAGAGAGGTGGGCGGGACAACGACTGTCAATCAGCCTGATGGGGGCGGGGCCACAATACACATTTGACCGTATGTACTAATTGGAATGTTAGATCGTCTATAAAGTATGTATAGTTCTGTATCATTGCTATGTGAGTACGTGTATAAAGTTTGGACTCCAACATCTATAAACTAGAATGGCACTTAAAAACTAGAGAGCATACCTTGGCCAGGGTGAGCAGTTTACGTTTAGTATACCTCTGATCGGTCAAATATGGATCCGGACGTGACCCAGAATGTAATTGGCTTGTTCTTGTTGCCTAACCAACTCATCCACCAAGTTTTGCCATAAGTCGTCCACAACTTTTTGAAATATCATCCTATATATCACTTTTGGCCCTCTCACTCGTCTCAATGGTGAGGAATCACCTAAAAAATGTAAACCTCTTGTATCCGGATTAAAATCTTCACGAAAATTGAATCAATTCTGGCTCAGTTAGCACTTTCTCCAATGTAACAACTAAATATTTTTTCTTCCCTAACAATTTCACTATTGGCGAGCAAAGAGGCTCCTTCGGAATAAAACGTGAAGGAACACAGTGACACTGCACTGCAGTGGGAACGTCTACCTGTATCACACTTTCAGTAATCACGAATCACCTGATGCATTTTTAGCGCATACGTGCATTGTGCACTTCGTGCTTCAACCAATGGATTCCAGCACGACATGCACGAGCATATACGGCTCTCTGTTATGAAATACTGCCACCAGCGAGGTGTCGATTTGAGATAACTTATTTTGGGGAAAGTTAATATTTATTTATACATCATTAGATGATGGATTTGGAGGACATCCCGCATCCGGATTTAGAGAATCCGGGCCTGTGTGGACATGCCCCGGACAAACTTTGGTACATCAGCGTGATGAATGTTATGGTCAGGTTTCATAGAAATAGTGTGTGTAGTTTCGGAGAAGAGAGCAAATACCTATTTTATGGGACTCAGACTTCGTAGACCGTAGACCGTAGACCGCAGACCGTAGACTTCAGACCCGTAGACTTCCTTAGACCTCAATTTTTTTTTAATGCCGTGAACAGACTTTGGTACATCACGGGTGATGAAGCTTATTGATCAAATGTCATCGAAATTTTGGGGGGTCAAACTTGGAACCACGTTGACCCCTCCTCCCCCCACTCCCTCGGATAACCACGTAGGACTTCGATTTTCTTAATGCCGTGAACAAACTTAAGTTACAACATACCAAACATAATTAGTGCCAAGTTTGGTCACAATCATATCAGTAGTTTCGGAGAGGTTGCAGGTGTTCACAGACTGACGGACGGCACGACATAGCATTTCAGGTACCCGGAACTACGTCCCAGGTGAGCTAAAAACGAGACAATAAACGTTAAAGTATTATAAAGTTCTGGTAAAGTCTCAACAAATGCGTTTTTGTTTCGTGAAAACATCTCGGTTATAATCACCAATGCCAAAAATAATCCAGATATAGTCAGATATCTTTAAAAATATCGTTAAAACACAACAAAATGTGAAAAAGTCAAGGGGTGTGAATACTTTCTGAAAACACTGAAACTGGAGGATGACAACTTACCGTAGGCAGTGGGGTCCAATTGTCCAGACTGGATTCCCTGGATAAAGCCAGTGTTGAGGGCTTCATCAGCTTGATCCGTGCTCATGCTCCATAACCAGTCTGTTAGGGTACAGGGCACATCTTTACCTTTTTTAGTAACGACCTTGGTGAGCTTCACCGGCTTTGGGATCTCTAGTTGCTGGCGTATTTCGCTGGGGAGATGCTGGAGCAACTTCACGGAGCTGCGTGGATTGCCTGCAATCTTGGTTTCCTTCCCGAAAAGAGACATTCTGGAAGTGGGCTAAATAAGGTAAAACGTGCTGAATTTGAGAATACGGTGAACACGGCGAAACGGTATTATAGTACCTTCGCTACCTGACTCCTGCGGTGGACTGCGTTCAGCGCACCACGGCTCTCCTTAAAGGTGTGCGTGGGTGGTTCATACGGGGACCACACCCTGCTTCGCTGAAAAAATATAATTGAAATTAGTGGCAACTTCAAATACAAAATGTACCAGTATAAAAAGAGCATCGAACATGTAACTACATCGGCACTCGGTAGAGCACATACCTCCGCCAGGCTCACCAATTTATGTTTTGTATCCTACTGATAGTTCAGATCTGCATTCGGACCTGAACCAAAATCTGATCGGCTTGTTCTTGTCACCTAACCATCTCGTCCACCAAGTTTATTCATAACTCGTCCATAACTTTTTAAAATAACATGTATATCGCTTTTAGCCCGATCAGGATCACGCAATGGTGAAGAATCACTTAATAATTTAATAATTCTCGTATCCAAACCCATATTCAGATCTTCACCAAAATCGAATCGATTCATCTTTGTCACACACCCAACAAATCCACCAAGCTTCAACCAAATCCATCGACAACTTTTTGAGATATCCTGTGTAGAAAAAGAAAATTAATTTGCGCATGTAATTTGTGTAAATCAAGTGGATTTCCCGAAGCCTCGACCTTGCCATTGCAAACACGTAAACTTAATGAATACATATATTAATCAGTGTTAAATTCCCTTGTTAGCCTGACATTGGATAAATAGTATACTTTTATATGATACCACTTTTCATACGACACCAGTCACGTGAAAAAGTAAGTACACCCCATGTAAAGTTTTGACTTTTTCAACATATTTTAACATACAGCTATTTGATCTTCATTTCAACAATATTGATAGATAAAGGTGATATAATATAACAAATATCATAGAACATTTACATTTTGTAGTCCATTGTATAATTTAAATAAACATAATGCAAATTTCGCATGTGGAAAAAGTAAGTACACCCCCACATTTGTCACTACTTCAAACACCTAAAATTAGAATCAGGTGCTCCAGCTCAGGTGCAAATGATTAGAACACCGTTAGAGAGGATCTTGGAGGAACATGTCTTATTTAAACCTCAGACATTTAGTTTGGTGTGCTCTTTGCTGTTGAAGTGTGCGGCGTCACCATGCCTAGATCAAAAGAGCTCTCTGAGGCCTTCAGAAAGAAGGTTATAGATGCCTACCAGTCTGGGAAGAGATTTAAAAAGATCTCCAAACAATTTGAAATCAATCATTCGACTGTCCGGAAGATCATCTGCAAGTGGTGAAGATTCCAAACAACTGCCAACTTGTTCAGGCCAGGCTGCCCCAGCAAGTTTAGCCCGAGAGCAGACCGCAAGATGCTGAAAGAAGTCTCTAAGAACCCCAGAATGTCATCACGGGACCTACAGGTAGATCTTGCCACTGTTGATGTCAAAGTGCACGAGTCTACCATTAGAAAGAGGCTGCACAAATTTGATCTACATGGGAGGTGTGTCAGGATGAAACCTTTGCTGTCCAGAAAGAACATCCGGGCAAGACTAAAGTTTGCCAATGAACACCGAGGCAAAGACCAGCACTTCTGGAAAAATGTGCTCTGGACAGATGAGTCAAAGGTAGAGCTATTTGTCCACAGTACCAGAAGACATGTTTGGCGAAAACCAAAGACAGCATTTGACCACAAGAACCTGATACCAACTGTAAAGCATGGTGGTGGAAATATTATGGTTTGAGGCAGCTTGGCTGCCTCAGGGCCTGGGCAACTCACCATCATAGAATACACTATGAATTCTTCATTGTACCAGAGGGTGCTTGAGGATAATGTGAGGCCATCTGTTAGAAAGTTGAAGCTCAACCGAAGGTGGACCTTGCAACATGACAATGACCCTAATCATACCAGTAAATCCACCAAGGAATGGCTGAAAAGAAAGAAATGGAGGTTTCTGGAATGGCCAAGTCAAAGCCCGGATCTAAATCCCATCAAGATGTTGTGGGGGGATTTGAAACGAGCTGTGCATGCAAGAAACCCCTCAAACATCGCACAGCTGAAAGAATTCTGCATGGAGGAGTGGGCAAAAATTTCTCCCAGTCGATGTCAGAGACTGGTAGACAGTTATAAGAAACGCCTACTTGAGGTTGTTTCTGCCAAAGGTGGCAATATACACCTATTAGAGCCAATGGTCTACTTACTTTTTCCACATGCGAAATTTGTATTTATGTTTATTTAAATTATAGAATGGACTACAAAATGTAAATGTTTCATGATATTTGTTATATTATATCACCTTTATCTATCAATGTTGTTGAAATGAAGATCAAATAGCTGTATGTTGAAATATGTTGAAAAAGTCAAAACTTTACATGGGGTGCACTTACTTTTTCACGTGACTGTATATACACATATGTTTTAAAGAGATTTAATACATAGAACTTATAAGAATGATGTGTAACCCTCATTGATTTGAACTCTCTCCAACCCTGTTTTTCTCTTCGAAGAACTGATGTCTCAATGCACGGTGGGCATGCTATCTGGGAAAAGCAGAAGGCCTCTGTTTATTTTGTAAGAGGTAAGAAATCTCTGTGTTTCTTCATGACTTGACATTTTGTGGCTGGGAGAGTTGGAGATGAAGAAAGGAAAAAGCTGTTGTCTCTTTAAACCTTGTTTGACCACATTCTTTGATCTCTGACCATAAAATAGCAATGTGCAGCAACCTCGGGGAGAACTTTGTTCATTTCTTGTCTGAATGTGTGTAGAATGTAGTATGGTGATTTCGTTTTATTCGTGTAACTTAAAATTGAAGTATATTCTGTAAATACCTTTGGTACCAGTGAATCAGGTACTCCCATTGTGTCATTAAATCAGCTTATTGTCTTCTGAACGAGTTTGGACCTTGAATAATGAGTCTTGTCAAATAATTGAAGGCTAAATTAATTAAAAATCCACAACACCTGCTATGTATCGTTTTTGGCCCAAAATCCCAATGGTGAAAAATCACTTTAAATTTTTTTATGGGATTTGTAATGGGATTTGAATGAGTTAAATATAAAAGATGTTTTACTTTTTGTCAAGAAAAAGCGACAATTATCTGAGGAGTCACCTGGGGCCAAACGTTGACCTTTGACAGCAGATAAGTGTGTGCTGACAGCAGAAGACTTCCAAATAATATTGTTGCAGTTTTGCCATAAAGGCAAACCCCCAATAGTTAATTGCACGACAACATGTAGCCTGCAGTAGTTAGTTATTTCTTATTGAATGTAAAGATTAGCCCTTTCCCATTGTGTATTAATCGAGACCAAATATGCATTGAGTCGGCAGGATTTCAAACCTTCGTGTGGTTAAGGGAAGCCATTACTGATGAGCAGGAAGGCGTGGCCAGAAGCACAGGCCCACGTGACCAACGTGACCAATGACGGGTCGGAACACTTTGACACCATTGCGACAAACCTCAGCCAATGGGAGGCTGTGGAACATTTTGAAGGCATGGGCGGTGTGATAAAACCTCAGCCCATCGGATTTTGACCCCTCTTGTATTTCGCCTTGCCGACGAGACCTGTCTTGCATTTCGCCACGCCAAGGACACCCCTCTTGATTTTTCACTTCGTCGACGACCTCTCTTGCATTTTGCATCGCCGAGGACACTCCTCTTGCTTTTGGCTCCACCAGGTGATTCTCTTGCTTTGTGCTTCACTGATCTCTCGCTCTGATCCGGTGGACCTGCAAGCGTTGGCCCCTCCTGTGACCCATTTTGAAGCTGGTCATCCCACCTGCACTGAATCATCCCACCTGCGCTGAATCGTCCCACCTGCGCTGAATCTAGCCCAACCTGTGCTGAAGTTCACCAACCTGTGCTGAAGTTTGTCATCCAGATACCTCGTCCAGGCTGCACATCCGGATCGAGGATTGAGCATCAAAACAGCAGTGAAAAGCATCAAAACTGCAGTGAAAAGCATCAAAACAGCAGTGAAAGCATCAAAACAGCAGTGAAAAGCATCAAAACAGCAGTGAAAGGCATCAAGACAGCAGTGAAAAGCATCAAAACAGCAGTGAAAAGCATCAAAACAGCAGTGAAAAGCATCAAAACCGCAGTGAAAAGCATCAAAACAGCAGTGAAAAGCATCAAAACAACAGTGAAAAGCATCAAAACAGCAGTGAAAAGCACCAAAACAGCAGTGAAAAGCATCAAAATAGCAGTGAAAGCATCAAAATAGCAGCAATAGTTCGTTCAATCACCGCAGCCAAGTGTCAGAGTAATTAAATATTTTTCTTCGTGCCCCCTTTGTTTGCCTGGAATGGTGTCACTGCAGGATCTCCTGGTAAACAACAGTATGGGTGAAGATTCCACTGTGGCCATCGATTTTTCCCTGTTGGCCATTACTCACTACCTTTACCTTCACGTCATCAAATCGTTTAGCACGCGACAATGCAACATATAATTTGCCATGGCTGAAGACGGGCTCTGGTAAGTAAATCCCAACTTTGGGTAATGTTTGACCTTGACTCTTGTTTGTTGAGAAAGAGAATGCCACACGAACCGGAAATTGATGGCGTGTGAGTACGAATGGTAGTGTTGTATCGGCAGGTACAATACTAATTCTGGGTATAAATGTGCGTGTTCCTTTGTGACTGCCATAAATTATTTCTGCGTCTATTATGTTCGGCAACAATCTTTTAACAACCAATCTTGCACCATTGCACAGTCCCTGTTTCGGATCAAAGTAACGGAGTAACATGATGACAGCACCATCTTTGAGACGAAGTTTGTGCAATGGCATTCCAGAAGGAGTCAATTGATTTAGGAATTCCATGGGTGAATTTAGTGCCTCTTCAGTGTCATCACAGACAATGGAATCAGCGCTGAAGTACGTCTTTTCTTCCCCAGGAAATGCATCCAGTATCTCATTGTTGATCACAAATGTGGATTCATTCTTTGGACACAACACGGCTTGTTGTGCCAGCGCATCAAAGTTTGAATGAATTACGTTCAAATTATCGAAAACAGCCTCACAGATACGATCATGCAGTCATGTTAAATCTGAGTCAGGAATTGTTTCCACAGTCCCATTTCCACAGTCCCAGGTTCAGCGCAAGGTACAACTGGCAAAACCTGCCTGAAGTCCCCACCAAAGTAAGACCGAAGTAAGACCTTTCCACCAAAAGGAATGTTGTTACTGGTTACATCCCGGAGACATCGATCAACAGCCGCGAAGGCATATGCTGGAGCCATAGGTGCTTCATCCCAAATAAATAGGTTGGCTTTCCTTGGAGCATCTGCATCTTTACTCATTGGTGATATGCTGCATGTGGAGTTTTCCAAAATGGGCACTGGCAATTTAAATCTATGGTGCGAAGTACGGCCCCCTGCTAGCAATGTTGCTGCAATGTTCGAGTATGCCATTGGAAGAACGAAATGACACTGGCCTCGCAAGATGTGCAGAAGTGTATTATAAAGAAAGGTCTTGCCACTTCCGCTCGATCCATCAACGAAAAACAACCGGTTGCCTGTGTACTGGTCCCCACAATGAACGGCCTGTAGGACCTCATCTACAATTTTGATTTGGTCATCATTTAGTAGTTGTCTGTTGTTTTTACCTTTTTCATGTTCATCTCCCGGTACATACTGATAATCATCGCTCGAATGATCTTCAACAGTGTCTGGAGGTACTGGTAACTGAAATGCTTCCAAGGTCTGTCCATGTCTCAGGAAGAAGGACTGCATTTCTCACAATGCCATGTAAATACTCTGTTCCATGTCATGGCCGCTGTGCACAACATCTTCGCAAAGGTCGTTTTTAATCTTTTCCCACAGTGCCGACGTGTCTTTTGGTGTGCAGAATATGCATCGTGTTGCAAAAAGAGATCTCAATTGTTGTGGCATGGCAAAGATAACTGCATCGGCTAAGGACCTGCCCCATTCTGTATCATCTTCTGTTAAATTTAATTTCCTGGCTGTATCCTTGTACGTTTTACAAACTGCTCCATCTATGGTTCTGAGATCTTCAAATGATGTTCTACCAGGGCAATGCAGCAGGAGTACACGAAGATGAAAGTGCTCGATGTCCTTAGGGCTGGCTGAAACCACGCGTTCCGATAACCTTGTCGCCGCCTCTGCGTCTAAGTTCCATGTCTTTCGTCCATCTTCAAATACGACATGTTTTGGAATGTCATGGTACAGATAACTTCGTGCACAGGGTCTCTCTGGTTTAACTGAAACCAAGCTGTAAGTGTTCTACCCCTATGTCGTAAAATGGCTTCTCCCTCGTTATCATCCCTGAACACAACGGTCTGCAATTCAGGTAAATATACCGCAAGTCTGATGATGGAATTGGACTGTTTGTGCTTTTCAAATTTCATTAATCTCCATGCGCCCTCTGGGGCACTGACATACCTTCAGTCCAAGTAGGTCTTTATTTCGTCCACCTCCACTCTCCTGCTCTCTCGAATTTCGATGCTAGCACAGTCATGTCCCTTGTACACATATTAAGATAAGTACTTTATACTTTTTATGCTTGGGCAAACCTCGATGTTGATGTGTGCTTTGTACGTTTTCAGTAAGTCTGCATTGAATGGGACCACAAATTGGCAATCAACATCGGTTCCATGAAGAGTTATGGTGGGTCCATTTGGGGGACGCTTGTAAAGGGCATAGCCATCTACGCTCGCAAGTGTCTCTGTAGCATACGCTTTTGGAAAGCCTCTCCTGCACACTCCCTCTTTCATACAAATCGAATGGTGATTTAAAGTGCCACAGGGACCATGTATCATGTGAGCCTTCACCAAGGAATGGATTTTCGGTGACTCATTTGAAGTAGGAATTTGTGCGGAAACAATTCTGTCAATGACTCCGGCGGTACACATTTTGTCTTCTTGGCACAGCGTGAGTAATATGTGGGCATGCGGTAGACCACGCTTCTGATACTCTTCAACAAATGCACTTACTTTTCCCAACATGTGCATCTTCGTTATATCATCGAATAACTCTTTTACTTTCAGGTGAAACATGCATGCCACTAAATCTGGTCTGCCTTCAGCTCGTTGGTGTTGTCAAATGTTTTCTTATTTTGGATTACACGTGAAGGTGAGGAGGAGATCTGGTTTTCCGAATTTTCAAACAATGGCCATAGCATCTTGTTAGTTCTGCTGCATAGCTCTTGGGCTCCCTGCAAAACTCGATGGCAAAATGACGATACGACCGACAGGACGTTGGTTATCAGCAGCAACGGTCTGGACGTGGTCCAGTAGTCCTCTGTATTCCCTGGCTCGAAGGGTTTCCTGATTTTGTTTGAAGTAATGCAGTCGATTTGCTTCTGCCTAGCAATATCCGTCGACAACACACTGCTGGAATAATTTCCCCGAAGAATGGATAGTGCTGAATTTATTTCGAATAGCCAGCCGATCGGCATAGAATTCACGATGAGTTACTTTGTTTCGAACGTAGTTTGTCGCTGGTGAGGCATGTTTATCATCCATCCAGGCTCGCGGTGTGGAAAGAGATTGGGATATGTCATGGGATCAATGTGAGAGGAACACGGGCGATGTGACATTGGCAGGCACCCACCATAGCGATTTCAGATTACGCTTATTCCTATTACAATTTCCACAAAAAAGACCACAGCGAATTCATATTACGTTTATTCCTATGACAATTTCCACAAAAACACCACAGCGATTTCATATTACGTTTATTCCTATTACGATTTCCACAAAAACACCATAGCGATTTCATGTTACGTTTATTCTGATTACAATTTCCACAAAAACACCATAGCGATTTCATGTTACGTTTATTCCTATTATGATTTCCACAAAAAACACCACAGCGATTTCATATTACGTTTATTCCTATTACGATTTTCCACAAAAACACCATAGCGATTTCATGTTACGTTTATTCCTATGACAATTTCCACAAAAACACCACAGCGATTTCATATTACGTTTATTCCTATTACGATTTCCACAAAAACACCATAGCGATTTCTTGTTACATTTATTCCAATTATGATTTCCACAAAAAACACCACATCGATTTCATATTACGTTTATTCCTATTACGATTTCCCCCAAAACACCATCGCGATTTCATATTACGTTTATTCCGATTACAATTTCCACAAAACAACACAGCGATTTCATATTACGTTTATTCCTATTACGATTTCCCCCAATACACCACCGCTATTTCATATTACATTTATTCCTCTTACGATTTCCACAAAAAACACCATAGCGATTTCAAATTACGTTTATTCCAATTACGATTTCGACAAAAAAACACTCGCGCGATTTCATATTACGTTTATTCCTATTACGATTTCCCCCAAAACACCATCGCTATTTCATATTACATTTATTCCTCTTACGATTTCCACAAAAAACACCATAGCGATTTCAAATTACGTTTATTCCTATTACGATTTCCACAAAAAACACCATAGCGATTTCAAATTACGTTTATTTCTATTATGATTTCCACAAAAAACACCATCGCGATTTCATATTACGTTTATTCCCATTACGATTTCCACAAAAACACCATCGCGATTTCATGTTACGTTTATTCCTATTACGATTTCCACAAAAAACACCATAGTGATTTCAAATTACGTTTATTCCCATTACGATTTCCACAAAAACACCATAGCGATTTCATATTACATTTATTCCGATTACAATTTCCACAAAAACACCATAGCGATTTCAAATTACGTTTATTCCTATTATGATTTCCACAAAAAACACCATCGCGATTTCATATTACGTTTATTCCCATTACGATTTCCACAAAAACACCATAGCGATTTCATATTACGTTTATTCCGATTACAATTTCCACAAAAACACCATAGCGATTTCATGTTACGTTTATTCCTATTACGATTTCCACAAAAACATCACAGCGATTTCATATTACGTTTATTCCTATTAGGATTTCCACAAAAACACCGCCGCGATTTCATATTACGTTTATTCCTATTACAATTTCCACAAAAAACACCATAGCGATTTCATATTACGTTTATTCCTATTACGATTTCCACAAAAAAGACCATAGCGATTTCATATTACGTTGAATCCGATGACGATTTCCACAAAAACACCATAGCGATTTCATATTACGTTTAATCCGATGACGATTTCCACAAAAAAACCACAGCGATTTCATATTACGTTTAATCCGATGACGATTTCCACAAAAAAACACCATAGCGATTTCATATTACGTTTATTCCCATTACATTTTCCACAAAAACACCATAGCGATTTCATATTACGTTTATTCCTATTACAATTTCCACAAAAACACCATCGCGATTTCATATAACAATTATTCCTATTACGATTTCCACAAAACCACCATCGCGATTTCATATTACGTTTAATCCGATGACGATTTCCACAAAAAACACCATAGCGATTTCATATCACGTTTATTCCCATTACAACTTCCACAAAAAACACCATAGCGATTTCATATTACGTTTATTCCTATTGTTGCGGATTCGAGGTCGGCGCTCCCCTAACAAGGGGGGGGGGCGGGTTTAATCCCATTGTCTTTTAAGCTGGCCGTCCACCAATCCTGGAAATTATAACGATCCTTTCCGGGTGAGATTGGCCAGGGTGATTGGTCAATGGAGTCCCAAATTCCTGAGTGCCAATCCGACCGCAAAGCAGGGAGATAACTCCCGCTCGGACCGCGGACAAGATGGAAATTGCCGAGCGGTTTAGCAATCCGAATAGTTTAGCCATTAACAAAGGACTAAACCCGATCCTGAGCGGTTTCCCAAATCGTGCCAAAGGTACTCAATGGAGAGAAAGGACGAAGACGATCGAATGGAGAGGAAACCAAAAGGTAAGGAAGAACAAAGGATTTATTACAACAACCAAAGAAGAGGAAATGAAAGGGAAGAATGTACAAGAAGAAGAAGAAGCAGGACACAGAGCAAGCTTATCTATACAGTCTTACTTAACCCCAGGACAAACAGACAGACTCACACGGGACAGTAGTGGTAGGAGAGGAAGGTCCAGGCAGATGGTCCAGGCGATGGGATCTGGCTCCGGTCCACTCGAGTCCGGCTCCGTGTCCGTGGCAAAGAACGGCCGGCAGCTTCGCGTGTCGTTGGCGCATGACCGGACCTTTACATATGCGAGGGCTGGACTGCTGCGTACGTAATATGTGCGCCTGCTGCCTCTCTCTCTCTCAATATTCATGAAGCGCCTTTCAAATGAGTTCATGAAACTGGAGCCCGCCGAAAGAAGTTCGTAATCAATCACCAGGTGCACTTCACGCAGTCCGTACACCATGGCCTCCCCTCGCGCAGTCCGTGAAAGGGCTTGGCGCGTTCGCTTAAATAGTGCGCTTAGAGATCAAGCCGCGCCACGCCCACCAGTAAGCTCACCTCAGCCCTGGTTGGTTCGTTGACAGGGCCACGCCTCGTTCTTGGCGCTGCGCCCACTTATTCTCCAGCTTGACAGCGTGCGTAATAGCGGCCGGGGCGAGCGCTAAGGCAGCTGCGGCTGGCAGAGGCGCGTACCACAATTTGGAGAGAGAGAGATTGCAAAATGAACGGAATAGGGCCTATCTTATTTGATTAATACAATGCAGATTCAACTATTGGGAACACAGCCTTAACTAAACACAGACTAAGTAAATAACTGAAAGTTCCTATGGTGTCCTACGTGTTGCTCGTGGACTGACTATGGGTGCCACCTTATTAAATGATGGAATATTTACAAAAGTTATTATTTACAAGTATTTACAAGTGAGGGTTCTCAAAACCGCAACACTGCACCCTCTTTTCCTCCAGGCACGTCCCGGGCCGAAAAAACTTCAATTTAATGTGACACATAGGTGTGGTAACCCTCTACTTTTAACCTCACCCTGAGTGCGACAGTTTTAACACGAAGTATGTCCCACCTGCTGCATTGCATTCTACCTAACAGACGCATTCCCACAGACTAACCAAATTGCGGAATTATCTTCAAACTACACATGTAACCAGTGGGGGACATTATTTACAAAGACTAATTATGTACAACTACACCCAGGACCTGTCTTTGGTGGGAACAAAAGCAGAAGTTTTTGATAAGAGGGAAAATCACTGCGCTGCACTGCACTGATACACCATACCATATGCACCAATCAACAAAATGCACCAAAAGCACCATAAAACACCATAACACAAAAAATGCACCAAGCATGAAAATGCACAGTCAAACAAATTTCAAACAATAATAACTGGTGTCCGATGTCTTCTCTCTTCTGGGCTGGCTGCTGGGCTGCTGGTTCTGGCTGCCTACTTGCTTGCAGTCTATTTAATAATCAAAAAGGGGCACACACCGCATCCACTTTTTATTTACTGCCAGCAGGGCCAACTGAGGTGGTCCACCTGCATGGCATAGGTGCCACCTTAACCGTGGTCTGCAAGCAAGAGGCTGCTGGCAGCAATGGTCGGTCCCAGCAGAGATGCCAGGCTACAGTACGTGTGGTCCATATGTGGTGCCAGTGTAGTCCATATGGTGCATCAGTGCAGGCCGGAGGCAGCGAAGGTGCGGGCACACAACTGCGGCCACCTGCGCACTCCCCCCGGGCCCAAAACAAATAAGTCCATGAGTGGGGGAAGGAGGACAAGCAAATCAGCGGGCAAGTGCGCAAGGATACACATCAACACAAAGCAATGCGGCATGAAGCGCGCGGGAGAGCGAGCTGAGAAAGCTCGTCCCTACCGTTCGTCACGCCCCATGTCACCTCCACTACCCCTTGCCCCTCCCTGTATTTACACCATTTAAAAATTCGTCTCTACATCCTGTCTTCCCCATATCTCCCCTCTATGCCAAATTTGTCATCAATCCCTCCTAAGGAGGAAGAGATGGAACAACGAACAATGTCTCACCCATGTCGAGATGCGTCTTACATTCCAAATGTCTGAAAAATATGGTGTGGAGTACTGTCACCTCGGTAAGTGGATGCGGATGGTGTGAAGAGATTCTCTCTTATCTATTCTCTACATGACATTAACACTTTTACTCTACCTGGGGTCTTTCCCTGCCAAACCATTGGCCATCCATTACACTATGTGGTTCTAAAAACCAATTCCCATTGAACATACTGTGGTGCTCACCAATTTGGGGTCTCACTCCCCTGATTCTTTCCCCCTGTGCCCTCGCACAATTTCGTGGCTGGGTCATGCGGCTCACCAGCAGGTCCGCTCACCTGCACACCTCCGCCACTATACGTCGCCACCCGAGCTTACCTGCTCCTCACCCTAACCTACCTGGGAAAGGCCCTCTGGCTCCCTTACCCCACTACCACACTCTCTGGCGTCGGGCTACCCGAGTCCTCCCTCGGGATCCACGGGCCCCATTGAACACTAACTCTGAACTGGCTCCCAGCGCCTACCTGCGGCCTCACCTGGCCAACAGACTAACAGTGGCGGAGTGCCCAACCAACCATTCTCACTAACAGGCCACATGCCCAGCCATTTCACTCACACTAATGTACCCATCCAAGCAGTACTCTGCTACTCTCGCACCGCAGATGTCAATATCCCACCACAATTTACCTACTCCCTCGACCTACTTTTAAACTACCCTCCCCAGGTACTCGTAAAAGGGGTCCATCCTTCCCCCATCCACTCCTTCGCACCATACACTCCACTCCACGTATTCCACACTCCACTCTATTTATTCCACACCCACAATTTATGCACTTGCACACCATGCAAGCCAATCACTCCAAACCATTACATTCATCCACCATGCTCTGCTTATACACTTTCACACACACACACACACATCGCTCTTGAGCATTGCCTCATTTCAAAAATGAGATCATTCACACGGTGGTTCCCATAATTTCACACACACAGCATCATCTAGCTATCTATTGCCCTTCTACGATTAGTGCTTCCCAGTCATCCCTGAAAACAATGCACATCTCACGTCATTATCATCCAACTAATCTGTCTGCGTCCCCACTACTTGTACCATGTCCCTACTTAAACCTTGGTCACCTATAGTCATTTCTAAGTCCCTATACATTAACCTAACCCTCCCGGGCTAGTTTGTACAGCCATACCCCATAAAACTATAGCTCATGTGCCCAAAGGATGTGAGGGATGGTAGAGCCACCATCCCTCTACATCGGGCATCTCCCATTATCACCCCCCAGTCCTCTGGCACTATGAGCCCCCTTCATAAGAGGTACTGGGTCTCGCCCAGCTGGAGCTGGCGGCGGGCGAAGGCATGGACCCTCTCCATGCCTTCTTCCAAGTGATGTGCATAGCCCTCCCTCGGCAGGATATCTGTGGTGTCTGGCACGGGACCGTATAGCAAGTCGGCGGAAGTGGTAATATTCCTATTATGAATAAGCAATGCTGGACTGCATGCAGTGGCCCCGTGCTGGCTGGTTCGGTAGGCCATTAACAAATACGGGAGATGTTCGTCCCAGTCATCTTGACGGGTGGTGGTGAACCATGCGAGTTGTTGATCCAATGTTCGGTTGAACCTTTCCACCATCCCGTCAGATTGTGGCCGCAAGGGGGTTGTTCATGTCTTTCTAATTGACAGGAGTCTGCACACATCTTTTAGCAATTGACTTTCAAAATTTCGACCCTGATCGGTGTGCAGCTCCTGTAGAATCCCATGCCGACATACAAATCCTTCCACGAAGGCCTGTGCTACCACCCCGGCTTCTTGGTTGGGGAGGGCATAGGCCTCCGGCCACTTGGTGAAATAGTCCATTACAACGAGGATGTACTTATTACCTTGGTGGGTGCGGGGTAGCGGTCCTAGAATATCCATAGCCACCCGCTCAGGGGGGCCCCCACCTCGTGTAATTGAAGGGGGGCCCTCATCCTCCGTGCTGGTCCCTTTTTAGCAGTACAGGCATTGCATCTCCGACACCAGTCCTGTATATCGCGCCCTATATTTACCAAATAGAACCTCCGGCGGACCCGAGATGTTGTCTTTGTCCTGCCCAAATGGCCGCCGGAGCAGTTACCATGCACCTGTTGTAATATTGTGTTTTTAAATTTGTCACGGACTACCACTAGCCAGGAAGTTCTCTCAGAGGGAACCTCCACCCCTAGTCCCGATTGTGATGGGAGGCCGCTCTCACAATGTGGTGGGTGTCCGCTCTCACAAATGGGATTGGCCAATTCCTACTGTTCACGAAAGACTCCCTCTGGGGCCGGCTTGGCTGGACATTCTCGTACCTCACTGGTGCGACTTCGTTAACTGGGGTGCAGCCGGCTACATTCGTGCCCCTTCGTATAGTACGTGGTTCTGCACTTATATTAATTACGCGGACGGCCACCACCAGCCCGTCCGTTTTTAGGAGGGTGTGGCCCACGATCAAACCCGGTATGGACTGCGCTGCCACCGGTTCGACCAGGCCGCAGGACTACTGCCATGTTTGGCGAGCTAACCATCGGGCCGGCACTATGGCCTCGTCCCTCGGAGGGATGGTCACGGCCTCAGAAGCCTCCAACTCCGCCCTCTCGGCCGTGCTCACCCCCTCCAATGGTAGCTCTACTATTCCCACTTGCAGCGTCCCCCGGCACAAATCGATTTTGCAACCACTGCCAGTCAACAAATCCAACCCTATTAAGCATGGGTCGCACACCTCCGCCACCCAAACTTCTATTTCCCTCTTTACCGACCCTAATTTGAGGGTTACAAAACCACGCACTATGATCGGGGCCATTACCCCGGTAGTTAGCTGAAAACTATAATTTTCCAGACGCTGGATTTTATCCCAGCCGTCTGCACTCGAATCAAGGATGACACGCTGATGATTGTGGCGCTAGCTCTTGTGTCCACTACGGCGTCTACCCCCACGCCGGCAATTTTGCACCGAATCGTCAAGCTACCTGTACCAATTTGGCCATAATGAATGACCTGTCGCATTAATGAGGGCACTTCACCATCCCCTACTGCCGAACACGGCCCTGCGTGTCCGGCACATTCTAGTTTCCCGGGCCCTGGCGGGGGGGGGGGGGGGGGGGGGTGTCTGGGGTCGGCTAGTCCGATCCGTCCGGGGCGGAGTTGTTGGTCTCGGCTGCCGGGGTCCATCCCGGCGCGGAGCTCAACACTCCCACGCACGGTCACCCAGCCGACTACAATTGAAACACCTCATCGGTTTAAGGTGCTTGCCTCCGAAATTCCAAATTTCCCCCCCTGAAAGTCCTAATTGGGGCACTTGATTGTGGCCCACCGTCTGCCACCTCCTTAGCCGCCTGCCATGGTCTAGGTCCTGCCAGGTGCTGGTCCACCAGCCTTCGGACCATGGCCTCCAGGTCAAGGCCATTTTCGGGGGCGGTCCCCCTTGGGGGGCCTCAACCCGTCACGGGCCCTACCTGGCACACCGCCACTGCGTGGCGCTCACTTCCCCGGGCCAGGGGCCTCACTGCTTCCCACCGGGCCGCAGCATCAGCCGCCTGGCTCAAGGTCTGCGGGCGCCACATGGCGAGCTGTTGCCTGAGCTCCGGGTCCGGGAAGGCCTGGATGAAGTGGTCCAGCGCCAGGCTTTCCTGGGAGCTGCCATGTCCGCGTGTGCGATCCCTACTGTGCGGCGAATGTCATGAGCAAGTTCCCCGATGGTCTCCGGGGGTTTGCGTTTTCGCTGCATGAGCTGAGCTTTAACAAGCTTGCTCTGCTGTTCAATGACGATTCAGTTAATTAAGGACGCGCGGAGGGCTGGCAGGGTGAGAGCACCCGGTGGTAATGCTGTCAGCACCTCCGCTGCCCCGCCGCGCAATGCCCCCACAATGTGTACTCCACCTTCATCCGGATTCCAACCGTTTCCCCTACAAACATACTCGAACTGCGCCAGGTACGCCCTTGGATCACTCTTGCCATCATACGGCGTGAGTGGGACCTTGTGGGTGCCCGAAGGCCGGACCTCGTGCGTCGCTCCTTGTGGGGTTAGCATGGGGCCGAACCGTTCGGAAACCCACAGTACACTATTCCCAGGGGGCTCTCGTGCGTCCCCCGTCCCTCTAAAAACTACCCCTGTCGGTGTCGATGCCTGGGTCGCTCCTCCGCAACCCGCTACCCACTCCATACTCGCACACCCTGGCTCACCAATACCTCTCGCACTCCCCATGGTCGGACATCCTTGCACACACTCTCTTTCCACACACTCCCGATCAGTCGCACACCTCACCATTGGCCTCTCACCAACGCCCGGGTCTATACCGACCCCCAAGCTCACTGAACCTCCCCGCACACCATATGCATTTCCGATCATATCACCACTCACCTCGGCGCCTCTTCTCCTTCGCCCCTCCTCCACCACCTGCAAACTCTTTATTTGGTTAGCAAGCATGTCATCACGATGTGAGCACAGACCTTGCACCAATTCCGTCACCTCCTCCCTTATCTCCTTCTTAGTTTCCTTCCGTCTCTTTTTAATTTCACTCACACCCTCTTCCACTTCCTCTAACTTCTGCTTCACCTCTTCTATCCCCCGGTGCGCCCCTACAATTTCTTCTTCTAAAGCCACCTTGGTCGTCTCTATATGCTGCCTAACTTCCCATTCTCTCGCCCCCAACGTCTCTTCCACCTCATCCAACCTCTTCGTCAGCGCTTCATGTACCATTTGACATTCCTTCATTGTCGCCATCAGTTCCTTCTTTATTTCCCTCTGTGCTGAGTTCAGACACCCCCTATCATGTCCGTGTTCCTACTTACTTGGTCCCCTAACTCCTTTTGTCCCACTGTCAGCTGCTCTACTCCTCGCGTCAAATCCTCTATACCCCCCTGTAATCTGGCCGTACTCTTTCTCACCTCTTTCTACACGCGCTCCTCACCCCGCTTTACCTCGTCGCTTACCCCCGCGACCTCTTTGCTCACACCTCACCTTGTATCCTCCCCCATTTCTCCCATTTCCCTTCCAGACGCCACCCTCATTTGTTCTAACTCCCCCTTGTGGGCGTCTAATTTGTTTTCTTACCTAATCCTTACCTCCTCTATCTGATCCCCCATTTGTTTGATTTCCCGGGCGGATTGCTCCCCCATTTCCCTCAATTTGCCCCCCATCTTATCTTCTAACCCCGTTAACCCATTCTTCATCCCTTCCAGTTGGTTCTCCTGGGCGGCCATTCTCTTTTCCAGCCCCATTAACCCTTCGTTCATTTGGCTACTCACGTCCTCCAATCGGGCCCCTAATTTGCCTTCTAACCCCCCTATTTGGTCTCCCATTTCATGTCTCAACCCCCCAATTTGGTTCTCGAATCCCCCAAATTTACTTTCTAACCCCCCTATTTGGTCTCCCAATTCATTTCTCAATTGCTCCTTGTTCTTTTCCATCTCCCTACTCAATCCCCCAATTTGCTCCTGAGTTCTGTCCACCCCCAATTTTATGGCTGCCTGTAGCTGCGAAATGAGGGCCTGCATGTTCATCCCTCCCACTTGCGCTGTGGGCACGGCCGTCGCCACCATGTGCGAGGCGCCGCCATTTTGTGCGCCTGCTACCCCCACTACCGCACCTCCTTCAACCTCCTCCTCCATTTCTCCCACTTTTCCCTGGGGTCCTGGGTTGCCTCTAACCCTTCATTTTCCCCGACCGGCATCCGATCGCCTTGACTAGCCATGGCATGATTCAATTTGGATGTTAATAAAAATTTTGGCCGCTCGAAATTTTTGACCAAATTTTCTCCAAATTTACAAAATTTGGTTCGGGTGCAAATCCCACTCCCCGACACCAATTGTTGCGGATTCGGGGACGGCGCTCCCCTTACCAAGGGAGGGGGGTTCCCCTTGTCTTTTAAGCTGGCCGTCTCCCAATCCTGGAAATTATAACGCTCCTTTCCGGTCGAGATTGGCCAGGGTGATTGGTCAATGGAGTCCCAAATACTTGAGTGCCAATCCGACCGCAAAGCAGGGAGATAACTCCCGCTCGGACCGCGTACAAGATGGAAATTGCCGTGCGGTTTAGCAATCCGAAGCCCGAGCCATTAACAAAGGACTAAACCCGATCCTGAGCGGTTTCCCAAATCGTGCCACAGGTACTCAATGGAGAGAAAGGACGAAGACGATCGAATGGAGCGGAAATCAAAAGGTAAGGAAGAACAAAGGATTTATTACAACAACCAAGGAAGAGGAAACGAAAGGGAAGAATGTACAAGAAGAAGAAGAAGCAGGAAACAGAGCAAGGTTATCTATACAGTCTTACTTAACCTCAGGACAAACAGACAGACTCACACGGGACAGTAGTGGTCGGAGAGGAAGGTCCAGGCAGATGGTCCTGGCAATGGGATCTGGCTCCGGTCCACTCGAGTCCGGCTCCGGGTCCGCGGCGAAGAACGGCCGGCAGCTTCGCATGTCATTGGCGCACGACGGGACCTTTACATATGCGAGGGCTGGACTGCTGCGTACGTAATATGTGCGCCTACTGCCTCTCTCTCTCTCAATATTCATAAAGCGCCTTTCAAACGAGTTCATGAAACCGGAGCCCGCCGAAAGAAGTTCGCAATCAATCACCAGGTGCACTTCGCGCAGTCCGTACACCATGGCCTCCCTTCGCGCAGTCCGTGAAAGGGCTTGACGCGTGCGCTTATATAGTGCGCTTCGCGATCAAGCCGCGCCACGCCCACCAGTAAGCTCACCTCAGCCCTGGTTGGTTCGTTGACAGGGCGATGCCTCGTGCTTGGCGCTCCGCCCCCTTCTTCTCCAGCTTGACCGCGTGCGTATTGGCGGCCGGGGCGAGCGCTAAGGCGGCGGCGGCTGGCAGAGGCTCGTACCACAATTGGGAGAGAGAGAGGTTGCAAAATGAATGGAATAGGGCCTATCTTATTTGATTAATACAACGCAGATTCAACTATTGGGAACACAGCCTTAACGAAACACTGACTAAGGAAATAACTGAAAGTTCCTATGGTGTCCTACGTGTTGCTCGTGGACTAACTATGGGTGCGACCTTACTAAATGATGGAATATTTACAAGAGTTATTATTTACAAGTATTTACAAGTGAGGGGTTCTCAAAACCGCAACACTATGATTTCCAGAAAAAACACCATAGCGATTTCATATTACGTTTATTCCTATTACGATTTCCACAAAACACCATCGCGATTTCATATTATGTTTATTCCCATTACAATTTCCACAAAAAACACCATAGCGATTTCATATTACGTTTATCCAATTATGATTTCCACAAAAACACCGTAGCGATTTCATATTACGTTTATTCCTATAACGATTTGCACAAAAACACCGTCGCGATTTCATATTACGTTTATCCAAATTTGATTTCCACAAAAAACACCATAGCGATTTCATATTACGTTTATTCCTATTACGATTTCCACAAAAACACCACAGCGATTTCATATTATGTTTATTCCTATTACGATTTCCACAAAAACACCATAGCGATTTCATATTACGTTTATTCGTATTACGATTTCCACAAAAAACACCATAGCGATTTCATATTACGTTTATTCCTATTATGATTTCCATAAAAACACCATAGCGATTTCATATTACGTTTATTCCTTTTATGATTTCCACAAAAACACCATAGCGATTTCATATTACGTTTATTCCTCTTACGATTTCCACAAAAACACCATAGCGATTTCATATTACGTTTATCCAATTATGATTTCCACAAAAACACCACAGCGATTTCATATTACGTTTATTCCTATTACGATTTCCACAAAAACACCATAGCGATTTCATATTACGTTTATTCGTATTACGATTTCCACAAAAAACACCATAGCGATTTCATATTACGTTTATTCCTATTATGATTTCCATAAAAACACCATAGCGATTTCATATTACGTTTATTGCTTTTATGATTTCCACAAAAACACCATAGCGATTTCATATTACGTTTATTCCTCTTACGATTTCCACAAAAACACCATAGCGATTTCATATTACGTTTATTCCTATTACGATTTCCACAAAAACACCATAGCGATTTCATATTACGTTTATTCCTATTATGATTTCCATAAAAACACCATAGCGATTTCATATTACGTTTATTCCTATTATGATTTCCACAAAAATACCATAGCGATTTCATATTACGTTTATTCCTATTATAATTTCCACAAAAACACCATAGCGATTTCATGTTACGTTTATTCCTATTACGATTTCCACAAAAAACACCATAGCGATTTCATATTACGTTTATTCCTATTATGATTTCCACAAAAACACCATAGCGATTTCATATTACGTTTATTCCCATTACAATTTCCACAAAAAGCACCATAGCGATTTCATATTACGTTTACTCCTATTATGATTTCCACAAAAACACCATAGCGATTTCATATTACGTTTATTCCCATTACAATTTCCACAAAAAACACCATAGCGATTTCATATTAAGTTTATTCCTATTATGATTTCCACAAAAAACACCATGGCGATTTCATATTACGTTTATTGTTCCCCGTCGCACCGCGGAGTGAAAGGGGGACTATGGTTTTCCCCTCCGTCCGTGTGTCCGTCCGTCCATCCGTCCGTCCGTTCGTTCGTCCATGTGTGCGTGCGGGCATGCGTGCGTGCGGGTGTGAATATGTGCCGACGTGCGTGCGTGCATAAGCGAAGGACCGCATTCGAATTTGGTGTGTGGGTGCAACCCACGTCAAAATCCAAGATGGCCGCCGCCATGTATGTCTGATGCCATGTATGTCTGACCATTGTGAGCGGAATATCTTGAAAAATAAGCGAAGTACCAACTTCTAATCTGGTGTGTGGGTGTATCTAGGCATAAGAAAGGACCCTTTTGAAAATTGGGTCGGCACTTAAAAATCCAAGATGGCCGCCGCCATGTATGTCTGAACATTGTGAGCTGAATATTTTGAAAAATAAGCGAAGTACCAACTTCTAATCTGGTATGTGGGTGTATCTAGGAACATGGAAGAAAGCTGTTGAAAATTGGGTCGTCACGTCAAAATCCAAGATGGCCACCGCCATGTATGTCTGAACATTGTGAGCGAAATATCTTGAAAAATAAGCGAAGTACCAACTTCTAATCTGGTGTGTGGGTGTATCTAGGCATAAGGGAGAATCCTATTGAAAATTGGGTCGCCACGTCAAAATCCAAGATGGCCGCCGCCATGTATGTCTGAACATTGTGAGCGAAATATCTTGAAAAATAAGCGAAGTACCAACTTCTAATCTGGTGTGTGGGTGTATCTACGCATAAGGAAGAACGCTATTGAAAATTGGGTCGCCACGTCAAAATCCAAGATGGCCACCACCATATATATCTGAACCTTGTGAACGAAATATCTTGAAAAATAAGCGAAGTACCAACTTCTAATCTGGTGTGTCGGTGTATCTAGGCAAAAGGAAGAAGTTTATTGAAAATTGTGTCGCCACGTCAAAATCCAAGATGGCCACTACCATATATATGTCTGAACCTTGTGAGTGAAATATCTTGAAAAATAAACGAACTACTAACTTCTAATCTGGTGTGTGGGTGTATCTACGCATGAGGAAGAACGCTATTGAAAATTGGATCGCCACGTCAAAATCCAAGATGGCCGCCTGCATGTATGTCTGAACCTTGTGAGTGAAATATCATATCATGGCATGTTTTCTGCATCTTCCACTTTGTCAACTCACATCACTTCCCCGACGGGGGACCTAGGCGTAACGCTTGTTCCTATTATGATTTGCACAAAAACACCACAGCGATTTCATATTACGTTTTTTCCTATTATGATTTCCACAAAAACACCATAGCGATTTCTTATTACTTTTATTCCATTACAATTTCCACAAAAAACACCATAACGATCTCATATTACGTTTATTCCTATTATGATTTGCACAAAAACACCACAGCGATTTCATATTACGATTATTAGGTTTACTCTCCATGAAATGGAGAGGAAACCTATTATTACTGCTCGAGTTTTTCTTATTATTATTATTCTTCCGCCCTATTTTGCACCTCCGAAAACTTCATAATTAATGTTCTCAGCAACCGCCGGTCGCATTGACAGGAAATTTTCATCGAATGATCGTCTCGGCTCCTAGAATTTTTTAGTGCTAATTATGACGTCATAGATAACGTGGCATGGGCGCCATCTTGTAAAACAAATTCAACTTTTCCCCTCTGTATCTCCGAAACGGCTCAATGGAAAAATTTGAGGAATGGCTCATTCTAAGGAACTCTTCAATGGGAACAAAAGACATGTGTATTGAGTATATTAAAAATGCTAACGTTAAGAGGTTAGAATTCGTCAAACAAAAAATGTTCTCCCACGAAAATGGGATTTTTTCCCTAGATGCTTAGTTAAAAAAAACTCAGATTGCAAAAAATTTCGAAGTCATACGTCACATGGTTCGGCCGCTATCTTGTTTTTCGTGAAAAAACACAAAAAACCCTTTTTCTCCACAACGGCTGAACGGATCGAGCCCAACTTGGTATGCATATTCGCATACCCATGACAAACAAAAAAGTCAACGACCATGACGTCATCTGACACATGGTTTCAGAGTTATGACGTTTTAAAGCTCAAACTAGAAATGGTATCACCTCCATAATTTGTGGAGATATCGAGTGGAAACTTTACAAAAATGTTCCCCATGGGGGGATGCTTCAAGGTTACCTGAGACGTTTTGAAAAGTCACACGGTTTGGCCGCAATAAATAATGGAATTTAAATTTAAAAAAGCTTGTAACTCTTGAACCACTGCATGGATCGACTTTAGTTTTTAATGTAATGCAGCTCTCATCAATCGGAAGTAGTCTGCAAAATTTCAAGATGATTGGATGTACGGTCTGGAAACTAGAAGTTGTTATTGCCTGAAGTAGAAGAACCACAAATCTTTTTTTTGACCAGGCCATGTGACATAACCACCTCACGAGCTCAAGGTAGCTCGAAATTAAATTGACTTCGGATTTTGCAGTCGCTAGAGGGTGTTAACATTCAAATGCAACAAATCTGGGCAAATTCTGATGAATTTTCGTGAAACTACACAATATTGTCATTTACATTGGAAAATAACATTGTAAAACTCTCCGCCACCTCGGCTTATTTCTCGCTCTGAAGTTCATCCTGTCTTCAATTTTAAGGAGAAAGAGAGGTATCTGCAAGCAATGGTGACTTTTATTTGGTGGAAATCCGATGAAAAATGACGAAGTTCTTCAAAATCTAACATTTTAAATGGATCGCATTTCCAAAGTGAATTCTTCCTCAGGTAAAATATCCATGCGTGCAGGCAGACCTTGCGGCGTCAATTGTGCTCCGATTTCAAATCGGATTTCGATTGTCGTGTTGCCTCGGATGAGTTTACAAAATACCACAACAAATTTGGTGACGATCATGAAAAATTTGACCAAGTTCGATCGACGGGATACTTCGTTCTTACGCTGACATACGGCACGGCCACGGATGACGTCATGCCACGGCATTACGTTCTTCCACGGGTGGCAGATATCGTTAATTAAACGAAAATATTTTTTAAAATGGATGGGGTGGGGGATGTGTGTGTGTGTGTGTTTGTGTTGAGGGGTGTGCATGTGGGGGGAGGGGTATGGGGGTGTGTGTGTGTATGTGTGTGTGTGTGTGTGTATATGTGTGTGTGTGTTGGGGGTGGGGGTGGGGGTGGGGTGTGTGTGTGGGGGTGGGGGGGGGGTCTGGGGATGTGTGTATGTGTGTGTGTGTGTGTGTGTGTGTGTGTGTGTGTGTGTGTTTGTGTGTGTATGCATGTGGGGATGTGTTTGTGGATGTGTGGATGTGCATGTGTGGGGATGTGGGGATGTGGGGATGTGCGTGTGTGTGGATGTGTGTGTGTGTGTGTGGGGGGGGGGGGGGAGTGGTGGATATGTGTGTATGTTGGTGGGGGGGGGGGGGGTTGGGTGTGCGTGTGGAGGAGGGGAGGTTGTATGTGTGTGTGTGTGTGTGTGTATGTGTGGTGGGGTGTGTGTGGGGGGAGGGGGAATGTGTGTGTGTGGATGTGCGTGTGTGTGGATGTCTGTGTGTGTGTGTGTGTGTGGGGGGGGGGGTGGATATGAGTGTGTGTGTGTGTGTGCGGGAGGGGCGGGGGTGTTGGGGTGTGCATATGGAGGGGTGGGCAGATGTGTGTGTGTGTGTGTGTATATGTGGAGGTGGGGGATGTGTGTGTGTGTATGTGTGGAGGGGTGTGCGTGTGGGGGGAGGGGTGTGGGGGTGTTTGTGGGTGTGGGGGGGGGGTGGATATGTGTGTATGTGGGGGGGGGGGGAGGTTGGGGTGTATGTGTGGAGGAGTGGGGGTTGGATGTGTGTGTGGATGTGTGTGTGGATGTGTGGGTGTGTGTGGATGTGTGTGTTGGTGTGGGGGGGTGGATATGTGTGTGTGTGGGGAGGGGTTGGGGTGTGCATGTGGAGGAGGGGGGGTTGGATATATGTGTGTGTGTATGTGTGGAGGGGTGTGTGAATGTGTTGAGGGGTGTGCGTGTGTGTGTGTATGTGTGTGTGTTGGGGGTGGGGGAGGGGGGATGTGTGGATGTGTGTGTGTGTGGATGTGTGTGTTTGTGGGTGCGGGGGGGTGGGGGGTGGATATGTGTGTATGTGGAGGTTGGAGGAGGTTGGGGTGTGCGTGTGGAGGAGGAGGGGTTGGATGTGTGGATGTCTGTGTGTGTGTGTGGGTGGGGGGTGGATATGTGTGGGTGTGTGTGTGTGGGGGGGGGGGTGGAGGTTGGAGGAGTTTGGGGTGTGCGTGTGGAGGAGGGAGGGTTGGATGTGTGTGTTTGTGTGTGCGTGTGTGTGTGTATGTGTGTATGTGTGGAGGGGTGTGTGTGTGTATGTGTGGAGAGGTGTGCATGTGGGGGGAGGGGGAATGTGTGTGTGTGTGTGTGTGGATGTGCGTGTCTGTGGATGTCTGTGTGTGTGGGTGGGGGGCGGGGGGAGTGGTGGATATGTGTGTGTGGGTGGGGGGGGGGGGGGTGGGTGGGGTGTGCGTATGGAGGGGGGGGGGGTAGATGTCTCTGTGTGTGTGTATGTGTGGAGGTGGGGTGTGTGTGTGTGTGTATGCATGGAGGGGTGTGCGTGTTGGGGGAGGGGTGTTTGTGTGTGGGTGTGTGGGTGTGGGGGGGGGGTGGATATGTGTGTACGTGGGGGGGGGGGGGGTGAAGGAGGGGGGGTTGGATGTGTGTGTGTGTGTGTGTGAAGGGGCGGGTGTGTGTGTGGGTGTGTGAAGGGACGGTGTGTGTGTGTGTGAAGGGGGGGGGGGGTGTGTTTGTCAGGGTTGTATCCAAGGGGGTTGTTTCAAAGCATGTCCAATGAAAGTGGGGTTGTATCAAAAGTGGGGTGGTATCAAAAGTGGGGTTGTATCAAAAGTGGGGTTGTATCAAAAGTGGGGTTGTATCAAAAGTGGGGTTGTATCAAAAGTGGGTGCGAGTAAACCGGTCATCACCGCCAGCAGTTTTAAAGTGGCAGTTCTAGTTCCTATTATGATTTCCACAAAAACACCATAACGATTTCATATTACTTTTATTCCCATTACAATTTCCACAAAAAACACCATAATGATCTCATATTACGTTTATTCCTATTATGATTTCCACAAAAACACCATAGCGATTTCATATTACGTTTATTCCTCTTAGGATTTCCACAAAAACACCATAACGATCTCATATTACGTTTATTCCTATTATGATTTCCACAAAAACACCATAGCGATTTCATATTACTTTTATTCCCATTACAATTTCCATGAAAAACACCATAACGATCTCATATTACATTTATTCCTATTATGATTTCCACAAAAACACCATAGCGATTTCATATTACGTTTATTCCTATTAGGATTTCCACAAAATACACCATAGCCATTTCATATTACGTTTATTCCTATTATGATTTCCACAAAAACACCATAGCCATTTCATCTTACGTTTAATCATTTTAACGATTTCCACAAAAACATCATAGCGATTTCATGTTACGTTTATTCCTATTACGATTTCCACAGAAAACACCATAACGATCTCATATTACGTTTATTCCTATTACGATTTCCACAAAAAACACCATAGCGATTTCATATTACGTTTATTCCTATGACGATTTCCACAAAAAACACCATAGCCATTTCATCTTACGTTTATTCCTATTACGATTTCCACAAAAAACACCATAGCCATTTCATCTTACGTTTATTCCTATTACGATTTCCACAAAAAACACCATAGCCATTTCATCTTACGTTTATTCCTATTACGATTTCCACAAAAAACACCATAGCCATTTCATCTTACGTTTATTCCTATTACGATTTCCACAAAAAACACCATAGCCATTTCATCTTACGTTTATTCCTATTACGATTTCCACAAAAAACACCATAGCCATTTCATCTTATGTTTATTCCTATTACGATTTCCACAAAACACCATACCCATTTCATATTACGTTTATTGGCGCTGAGGAAGCGCCTCTAGCGAATGACTTCCAGCCAGTGTAACGCTAATTCCTGTCACAGGAATTCTGAGATCATATAAGTGGGCGTGGCAGTTCCTGATTGGTTCGTGTTGGGGAATGCCTTCTCGCTGCCGACGTGACGTAAATTCGCGCACGCGCACTGGTGAAGCTTACTCGATCTTACTCGATCCCATATTACATGTACTTTCATTGCATACAAATTATACTTCCTCCTAGAAATTCCATGCCCGAACCTCAGCGCAATCCAAGAGGATTCACTTGTTCTTATTATGATTTCCACAAAACACCATAGCGATTTCATATTACGTTTATTCTTATTACTAGGACGTGCCCGTACGTGGGTGCCCGTTCCTTGGTGCGGCCCAGCATCTAGTCGAGACCCAGTCACCCAGGCCGATCACCCATTCCGACCCCAAATTCCTCATCGACGATAACTAAACAATATATTATATGAATCGCACCGTACATACCTCCTTCTAGATCTTGTTCTTGTCTTGATATACTCACTCAGATTCAATCTATCACGACTGAGTCCTCCCAGCTCCTCCAAATGGCGCCCGCTACGCCTCGAATTCACATCGGCCACGCCTACGCAACAACGTGTTCTGTGATTGGCTGGCCTACCCCGCAACCTGTTCTGTGATTAGTTTGGTAAATAAATCGCCATAGCTCGGTAACTACTTCTCCGATTAATATGAAACCTTGAAAAGGCACATCCTCAGGTCCCCAGCAATATATCTGGCAAGTTTCAAGTATATCGGACCCGTGGTTGTCGAGAAACAGCGGTCACAGACAAACACACACACACACAGACACACAGAGATTACTGGAATTATAGATAGATGATTTCCACAAAACACCATAGCCATTTCATATTACGTTTATTCTTATTATGATTTCCACAAAACACCATAGCGATTTCATATTACGTTTATTCTTATAACGATTTCCACAAAAAACACCATAGCCATTTCATATTACGTTTATTCCGATTATGATTTCCACAAAACACCATAGCCATTTCATATTACGTTTATTCTTATTATGATTTCCACAAAACACCATAGCGATTTCATATTACGTTTATTCTTATTACGATTTCCACAAAAAACACCATAGCGATTTCATTTTACGATTATTCCTATTACGATTTCCACAAAAAACGCCATAGCCATTTCATATTACGTTTATTCTTATTATGATTTCCACAAAACACCATAGCGATTTCATTTTACGATTATTCCTATTACGATTTCCACAAAAAACACCATAGCCATTTCATCTTACGTTTATTCTTATTATGATTTCCACAAAACACCACAGCGATTTCATATTACGTTTATTCCTATTACGATTTCCACAAAAACACCATAGCGATTTCATGTTACGTTTATTCCTGTTATCCAAAGCCAGTCACCGACTGGGCATCCTCCGTCGTGCGAAGTCCTTCCTAGGCACACCTGAGCTCCTCACCACATACAAGGCTTTCATCCGCAGCTCAATGGAATACTGTTCTCCCCTATGGGCCGGTGCTCCTGCCTCACACCTGGCTCGGCTTCACGCTGTTGAATCCAAAGCTTTCAGAATCATTGGAATCTCCCGCGATGAAGCTATCTCTGAGGGCCTTTCACTCACTCACCGCAGGCAGGTCGGTGGTCTTTCTGTCTTTTACCGACTCCTCTCCGGCCTTGCTCCCCCAGCTCTCTCTGTACTCTGTCCCCCAAATATTCCTACAGGTCGCACAAGATCTGCCAGCCACCCTCTGATGGTTAAACTGCCGAAATCTCGGCTCTCTGCTCACCTTCACTCTTTCATTCCTCTTTTCTCCCGCCTCTGGAACAAACTCCCACACTCACTTCAATCACACTCCTCCCTCCAGGTCTTTAAAACAGCTGTTCACCACCATCTCTTATCTTCCCCCATCCAAAACCTTGATCTTTTCTACCCCCACTAATTCACCACAGATCCACCTTGTTTGAAATTCCAACTTCTTTCCTGGAAGTCCTGGCAGTGTCCATATGTTTTATACCTCTCCCACCCCCCCCCTTCCCATGCCTCCCCCCCCCAAAGCCCTCTCGCTCCCACAGTTCTCTTGATGTCTCCATGTCTCTCGGTCCCTGCTCTCAAATGTTGTGTTTGTGTCCTTCCCCCTCTCTCTAACGCTCCCGATGTTATTTGTTTTATGTGTCTGTTTGTCTTTCTGTGTGATTAATGTTCGCTCTTTCACGAGCCTCGATCTTGTATACACAAAAAAAAAAAAAAAATTTTTTTTTTTTACGATTTCCACGAAAAACACCATAGCGATTTCATGTTACGTTTATTCCCATTACGATTTCCACAAAAAAACACCATAGCGATTTCATGTTACGTTTATTCCCATTACGATTTCCACAAAAAAACACCATAGCGATGTTACGTTTATTCCTATTACGATTTCCACAAAAACACCATAGCGATTTCATATTACGTTTATTCCCATTACGATTTCCACAAAAAAACACCATAGCGATTTCATATTACGTTTATTCCTAATACGATTTCCACAAAAACACCATAGCGATTTCATATTACGTTTATTCCTATTACGATTTCCACAAAAACACCATAGCGATTTCATATTACGTTTATTCCTATTACGATTTCCACAAAAACACCATAGCGATTTCATATTACGTTTATTCCTAATACGATTTCCACAAAAAACACCATAGCGATTTCATATTACGTTTATTCCCATTACGATTTCCACAAAAAAACACCATAGCGATGTTACGTTTATTCCTATTACGATTTCCACAAAAACACCATAGCGATTTCATATTACGTTTATTCCTATTACGATTTCCACAAAAACACCATAGCGATTTCATATTACGTTTATTCCCATTACGATTTCCACAAAAACACCACAGCGATTTCATATTACGTTTATTCCCATTACGATTTCCCCAAAAACACCATAGCGATTTCATATTACGTTTATTCCTATTACGATTTCCACAAAAACACCACAGCGATTTCATATTACGTTTATTCATATTACGATTTCCACAAAAACACCACAGCGATTTCATATTACGTTTATTCCTATTACGATTTCCACAAAAACACCACAGCGATTTCATATTACGTTTATTCCTATTACGATTTCCACAAAAACACCACAGCGATTTCATATTACGTTTATTCCTATTACGATTTCCACAAAAACACCACAGCGATTTCATATTACGTTTATTCCTATTACGATTTCCACAAAAACACCACAGCGATTTCATATTACGTTTATTCCTATTACGATTTCCACAAAAACACCACAGCGATTTCATATTACGTTTATTCCTATTACGATTTCCACAAAAACACCACAGCGATTTCATATTACGTTTATTCCTATTACGATTTCCACAAAAACACCATAGCGATTTCATATTACGTTTATTCCTATTACGATTTCCACAAAAACACCATTGCGATTTCATGTTACGTTTATTCCTATTACGATTTCCACAAAAACACCATAGCGATTTCATGTTACGTTTATTCCTATTGCGATTTCCACAAAAACACCATAGCGATTTCATGTTACGTTTATTCCTATTACGATTTCCACAAAAACACCATAGCGATTTCATATTACGTTTATTCCTATTACGATTTCCACAAAAACACCATAGCGATTTCATATTACGTTTATTCCTATTACGATTTCCACAAAAACACCATAGCCATTTCATATTACGTTTATTCCTATTACGATTTCCACAAAAACACCATAGCCATTTCATGTTACGTTTATTCCTATTACGATTTCCACAAAAACACCACAGCGATTTCATATTACGTTTATTCCTATTACGATTTCCACAAAAACACCATAGCGATTTCATTAATTTAAATGACAGTAGTTGGCAAATTGTTCATATTTTCAATGCAAAGCAAAAATAACTCACATGTTCACCAGGAGAGCATAATAACAGGTATGAGCATACACATTACATAAGCCTAGAAAAACGGTCGCAAATTAAAACAATTCTAGACCCGTGGTGCTACCATGAAGAGTCACAGAGTCTTTTTCGAAACCTTTTGTGTTTTAGACCAACTTCTCTCTGTCCATCATATACACTATCGATATAACCACAGTCAGTTGATTAATCCTCTTCAAGCATTTACTTTCTCTTCCCTTACTGTAACTCCTACACTGTTAGAAAATCGTACTGATGTAGCTTTGTGATCACCATGAAAAATAGTAAAGCAACTGGAAACAAATGCAAACAAGAAAGAGCAGAGATTGCTGACCCTCACCAGGACATGTTTGTGTGGTGTTTATTAGCCATTGTGTTTGTGTGATTTATTGACGACATAGATTTCTGTTTATTCAAACATGGCTGACGAACCATGTGATTGATGACGTCGTCAATTTAATTGTACTGTGGCTGAAGTGAAGAAACCCACTTCTCCACGCATGGCACCTAGATAGACATCCAGGGCTTTTCCAGGGTCTACCTCATACTTTTCAGCATTCTCGTTGACAAAATCTTCCAGAGTGTGGCTTTCTGGGAGGTTTTCTTCAATCCAAAAGCTGTACACGTTATTTTCGCTCTATAAAACAGGACAATCATTGAAAGAGTTTATTTTGGGGAAATCACCCGAGTAGTAAAATGTCATAATTCGAAAATACCTCCCTAAATACCGAACGCAAATACCAAAAAAATACCTAATTGCTGTTGATGTCATGGAAATCAACAGCAAGTTTGGATGCTTCATCGATTGTTGCTACTAAAATGGATTATGTTGCAGTATTGGTCGATGGTAACTTTTTACACCATCAGCTTCTCTTATATGTGACACTTTCTTATATCTGGGGAATTAAAATGTTGTTGTGTTTTGTGTGCCAATGGCTTTCAATAAAGCATGTACATGAAGCAATAAAGCAATAAAGCATGTACATATATACCTATATACATATATACATATTGTTATGTTTGTGGGGGGTAGACAATGATTACCTGAAGTCCAGGTAGAAGTGTATAGATTACCATGCGCAGTATGAGGGGCTATGTTAATTAGTTAGGGATTAAGGGTGATTAATCCCCTGTATGTAATCGCCTCTGTTCTTTTCCCCTTGTTCCTTATGACGATGCACCACACATATAGCCGGACAATCAGCATGCAAATAAACACCAAATAAAAGTAATCGGAACAGGCCATTATTCCACTACCTTTGACACCACCGACCTGGTGATCCCAAAGGCCGACAAGTGGCGATGAGGGCACGCCCCGAAGAACGATTGGTTAGGGTACGATAGAGGGATGTGGTGGCGGCCGCAGGTTGGAGCAGGCACGGGTGGCGTCGGATGATGTAATAGCCTTGAAGACAAAAGACTGGGCCCCGACATTTTCTTTCTTCTCGTTCTGGCTCTCATAGCGAACGGACGCTTATTATTCTCTCTTTGGGTACTGCTTTGATAGCGAACGGTCGTGTCCCGACATTCTCTCTCTCTCTGGGCTGGCCTCCATAGGGAACGATTGATTTATTGGCTCTCTTGCGTTGGGACATCGGTGCTGTGCAGTCACATTTTAAAGTGCTCTTGCGCTAGGGTAGGGGTTCCCAACCTTTCTGTGTTATGGCCCCCTTGGCTCCTCGAGCACATCCCCAGCACCCCCCTCCCTTTCGTGATAGTTGAGCGGCAGAGCGCGTGTAAGCAGGCTAGGAGGGTCTGGGGGCATGCCCCAGAAAAAATTTGATTTCTAGATGCTCTGTGGTGCATTCTGAGAGGTGTTTTTCCTTTAATTGGCTATTTTGTTTGCATGAGAATTGGTAAATTATTACATAGAAAATGAGGAATTCCAAGTGGCCAACATGACCATTTAGTTCCATAGTTTTTTTAATTCCTTATTGGCTCCGAACTACCTCGTTTTTGGAAGAGGCAAACAAAGCAACGTCACTCGAATGATGCATGTTTGATATGAGATTTTAATATTATCAGTAGCAACACTATGGACAGCATAAAATAGAACTGTCACACAAGAAAACAGTATGAAAAGGTTCCAAGTCAAGAATGTGAAAACTAAAAACCCTCTGCTGTGTCTGTAATTAACGCAATGTGTTATAATCTCACAAAAATAAACTCAATTCGACAACAACTCAGGTAATCAAAACGAGGGACATGGTGCATGCGCAATAAAAGTGAATTAAAAACTCACTGGGATGGCTGAAATTGCATTTTCGCTACCAATTGGGGTATCCGTGGTTGAGTCACAGTCAGGGCACAGCGGAGGTCATCTTCCACGTGGAGCCGATTATGCTGTTTCAATTTGATATTCAACAGCGTGGAAAACCCTGCTTCGCAGAGATAGGTAGACGAGAATGGCAGAAGCACCCGGATAGCTTTCTGGCTGATATTAGTGTAGCGACTCATTCCCACCCAAAACTCCATCAAGCTTTTCTCTTCAAATGTGTCTTTGGCAAATTAATTGTTTTGGAGATCCAGGAATTCATCTTGCATTGCCTCCGGCATGCTCTCCACGCAAAGGTTGACGGAAAAAGGATTCCTCACAATTTTTGCTTCATTGTCATCTAAATCAGGAAATGTTTGACTTCCGCACGAAGTTCAAAGACGCGGTTCAGAACATTCCCTTTTGAAAGCCAGTGTACAGCAGTATAGTACAGCAACGTTTCATGTTCTGCGGTCATGTCTTTGCACAGCTCCTTGAACATTCGGGTGTTGAGAGCCCCTGCCTTGATGTAGTTAACAATCTTGATTACGACTTCAAAAACTTTCTTCAATGAGAGAGGGAGAGTCTTACAAGCCAGGGCGTAGCGATGAATCATACAGTGGGTTCCTTTCGCTTGTGGTGCCAGCATCTTCACTTTTGCTTGGAATCCGGATTTGGAACCAAGCATGGCAGGAGCACCGTCAGTACAGACACCACATACATTCTCCCACTGAATTCCTCCCGCATCGAAGAACAACTTCATTTTTTCCATGACGTCGTTAGCTTTTGTCGTTGTTTCCAGGGCACTGCAGAACAAGAATTCTTCCTTGATATCATCTCCCTTGACATAGTGAATGAATGCCAGTAGCTGGGAGCAGGAACTAACATCGGTCGATTCATCAAGTTGAAAAGAAAACAAGCCGAAAGGCGCCGCCTTAATCTCATTGATGATCTGTTGTTTCACATCTTCCGACATGTCACGGATACGATGCTGCACTGTGTTATTCGTTGAAGACACCTGTTCAACTTTGCGAGCCTCTGCCTTGCCGAGAACCCATTCGACAATGAGGAGGGTACAAGGCTTGATGAGTGTCTCCGTCTCCCCAATCGAGTGGGGTTTTTTATTCTTTGCAATTTCAAAATAAACTTCATAAGAAGCCTGGAGAGTTGCTACATTTTGTTGTTGAAAAGCTCCTCCGTCATCCTAAGACGTCCAGTGGGACCCGTGAAGGTAAGCCTCGCCACACTCCACTACGCTTCTCGAGGGTATAAAGAAGGCCGGCCATTGGATTGAACACATTGGAGTTGAATCTTGTTCGGCTATCCGTCCCCAGGGGTGTTCACTCCGGGAACGCGACAATATATATTGTTGCGGTTTTGAGAAAAACACTAAAAAGTAATGGCAACCACCATACATGTCCCTTAGAATAGTTATTTCATAGCCGACCATTATCTTAGTCCCTTTCTCTTATTTTGGGTTCTGTCATGCGTTGGGGAAAGGAAAGATAGGTCCTTCACCTATAAGGGATAAGCTACCAGGCATTGCACCAGGCTCAGAGGGACACCATGTTGTCCAGGTTCAGAAACCCACCAATCAGGGTTAAAGGGGCGGTGTTACAGGCTCCACCAATCGGGAGCCAGGAGACCTCCAAGATTTCCCTCCATCCCCCTTGGAGGTTGAACAAAGGACTTTTTAACACGTTTTTGACTCTCTTGGTCCGGGCTCTTGGTTGTTGATCATTGTGGACCTAACACGTGCTTACATTAGCTCTGTCTCTCTCTCGGCTGACTCAGCACATGGACATTCTCTCTCTGCCCGGTCTCTCTTGCCTCATGTGGACTTTGGAGCTCTTGGCCAGTCTCCCTCTCACAGGCCTCTACTCCTGCATTGCTACACTCTGGGCCTGTCTCTTTGTCCGCTCCAGGCCTGTCTGACTCTGCTGGATTGTTGGCATAGCACGTGTGCTCCTCTCTTGGCCAAGACCACTCTGCCGTGCTGCCGATCGACATCCCTCTGCCAGTCCGTGTTGGGATCGTCATTACCTGCTTGCGCTTCTCAGTGGCGATAACGGGACGTTTGGCACCGCGAGGAGAGGAATTTGGGAGCATGTAGCCTTTGTGCGAGCAGGTTTCCTTCGTTGTCCGTTCCCCTCCCCTCCCCCGTGAAAGTGTGATGGGTGCCCATGTGATGTATATCCGTAATAATCATAATAAGGCGTAGAATAAGCTAAGTTTCTGCTTCTCGTCCCTTTTTATTTGGTATTGAAGTAATCACATTGTAAATATCTGTAATAAATCAAATTGTTAAACGTTTCCTTTCTCTCTTTCCGTAAATGTATTTTCCTTCATTGATCCGCCATTCTTCGTATCCAGTTTAACATCAATCGTGACGTCTTTAGCATTCCTCTGGCGGTGACCAACAGTTTTCATTCGGCCGTGTAAATTTCCATCAAGGAACAAAAGGAAACCGCCGGGGGGTACCTGCGATACATTTTCCGATTGGCGTTCGTGGTTGCTGATTTGCAACCTGCCGAAGTACGAAGTTATTCGTGCGCAGCAGCCTTAGGTCCGGTAAGTTCGAAAGGGAGCGGAGGCTAACGCCCTCAGAGTAGATCCGAACCCCGGGCTGTAACAATATATATATATTGTTACAGACGCGGGTTTTAGATGTTATATTGACCGAGCGGTGGTGTATTTAACCGCGTCCGAACAGTTACTCCCTGATTAGAACCCGACTCCACCCGACGTTGACCAGATCGCCCCACAGATATTCAATCGGGAAATCTCTAAAGCGACCGAAAGAGAATGAAGAAGAAGAAGAAGAATACGAAGGAAGAACAGATTTATTATACACACACAAGCAATGGATGGAAGAAGCAGTAACACAGCGAATCGTTAACTTACACTATTCATTTTTACTTAGCCCCAAGACAACGAGCAGGACAGGACGTTCACACTTACACAGGGGATATTGCAGGCAGGTAGGGCCTGAGGTGGATTGCCTGAGAGGGAGGTAAAGTCGGGAGGCAGCAGCTCGCAATTCCTCGTGGTTTTGGCGGGAAAGCCCTCCGTCGTGTATCCGCTGCGGTAGACGTCACGCGCTGGTTCGGCACACCTGCTCCTCTTCTTGTGGTGGAGCCGTCTCCCTCCTTTCAGCGCGTCTCTCCAAAGCTGGTTTCCTTGCCGAGTACCTCTCCTCTTTGGCTTGGAGCGTTTCGCATCTCACCGCTCCTCTTGGTGCAGCCTCTTTGCTCATCCCCCAGGTCATCTCCCAAGGCCTCTGATAAAGCAGTCCCTTACAGTCGCTTTTATCACCTCTGGCGGAATTAAGCCACCGGCTCCGAGGGCACGCCTACCGGGTCGCTCACCGCGGTGCTGATTGGCTGTTAGGGCCGGTTCACTCCTTCCCTCTTATGACGAGGTGGAGACACGCCTTTCTTCTCCGACTCAAAGCACATGGGCAATGGCGGTTGAAGAAAACCGCCCAAAATGCGGAAGGCATTTGGAAGGGAGGTTTTGGGGAAATTGGAAGGGCCTACGCTTATTTTGTTTGATACAATGCAAAGTCAATCTAGTGGGAAACACATATTTAGCCTACATGGAATAAGGAAATACACTATTTAAAAGATATATCGTGATCTGCGTGTAAGTTTCATGGAATTAACTAGGACGACGGCTGCGACCATTATTTACATTACGAGGATGTTACCATACTTTTGTAACGTTCACATTGTAACGTTTCCACATTCGTTACACTTCCTCCAAAACCGTTACACTTCTCAAATTCGTTACACACTTCTCAAAATCGTTACACTGCACCCTCCTTTCTTCAGGCCCGTACTCGGGCCTACTAAACTTTAACTTAGTGTGACACGTAGGTGTAATTCCCTCTACAATTAACCTGACCCTGAGTGTGACAATTTTAAAACACAAATAAGTATGTCCCCCTATTGCATTGCACCCTGTCTAACAGACTCAAGCCCACAGCTAACCGAATTACGGAATTATTCTCAAACTATACATTTACGGTGGGGAGCATTATTTACAATGACGTGATTTCTTATTTACAACGCAACCCAGGACCTGTGTTTTTTTTTTTCTTTTTAGGGAACAAGAGAAAGAAATTCCTGTTGGGAGGGAGGAGACAGCACGCATTGCATCGATGCACCAGTACCAATACCACCAAAGCACCCAAAAGCACCAAAAGCACCACAAAGCACCAAAAGCACCAAAAGCACCACAAAGCACCAAAAGCACCACCCGGTGTGCAGTCACCATGGTTCATAATAAACACAACAAAACAACTGGTGGTGGTCTTCTCTTTCTCTGCTGGGCCGATGTTCTTCCCGACGTCTTCTGGCTTCATGCGGCCTAGTTGGAAATAATAAAAAGCACAACTTGTGTCCATTTTTATTTAGGGCCTCAGGGGCCAACTAAGGGTGGTCCACCTGTTTGGCATAGGTGCCACCTTACCGAGGTCCGCAAGCAAGATTCCCTGGCCACTATGGCCGGTCTCCAACAGAGGTACCCTGCCCCAGAACCTGGGGTCCATCAAGTGGTACTTGGCCGCAGAACAGCGGTCCATAAAGTGGTACATCAATGCAATGCATGCTGGTTCTGGGAATCTCGGGCGCACAATGGCCACCTCACGCACGCTCCCATCGGCACCCAATGGCGCACAGGTCATGTGGGAGACAAAAGAAAGACAATTGAGCGAGGGGTAAGGTCACAAGGGTACACGTCAATAAGGCAATGCAAGGTGAAATGCGTACGGAGGGCGAAGTGAGAAAGCTCGTCCCTACCGTACGTCACCCCCCTGTCACCTACCCTGCCCCTGCCCTTGCCCTTACCCCATATGTACAAAATCTACACATTACCAATTCGTCACTACTGTCACGTCTTCCCCATATTTCCCCTATACCAAATTCGTCACCACAATCCCTCTACTTCAAAATTTGCCATCACCAATTCATCATCAATCCTCATAAGGAGGGAGAGATGGAATTACGCACAATGTCACACCCACGTCATGATGCGTCTCACAATCCAAACATTTGCATCATAAAAAATAATCAAAACATGGCATGGTGTGGAGTACCTGTCACCTCAGGTGAGTGGATGCAGATGGTGCGAGGAGATCCTTCATCCTAACTATTTTCTAAATGACTTTAACACACTTTACACTACCCGGGGTCTTTCCCTGCCAATCCATTGGCCAACTTACACTATGGGTTCTAATAACCAATTCCCATTGACCAAACTGTGGTGCTTCTCAATTTGGGGTCTCACTCCCCCGATTCATCTCCCGGTGCTCTCGCACAATTTCTGGGCTGCGACGTCTAGCTCTCCCAACAGGTCTACCCACCTGCACACCTCCACCACTGTAGTTGCCACCTGAGCTTACCTAGCTCCTCACCCTAACCTAACTAACTGGGGACAGCCCCTCTACTGGCTCTGTCACCCCATGGTGCCCTCTGGCACTGGGCTACCCGGGTCCGTCCTCCGGATCCTCGGGCCCCATCCACAACAACTACTACCGGCTCCCAGAGCCCACCTGCGGCCTCACCTGGCCGACATCCTCACAGTGGTGGAGTGCCCAAACCAACTACACACACTAACAGGCTACACGCCCAGCCATTTCCACAACACTAATGCACCCATCCATATACCATTCTGCCACCCGCACCACAGATGCCAATATCCAACCACAATTTACCTGTACCCTCTACCTAACACTTACACTACCCGCCCCGGGTATCCGTGATGGGGGTCCACTCTTCCCCCATTCACACCTTCGCACCATCCACTCCACTCCACAATTTCCACCATTCTCACTCCACGACCATCCATTCCACTACTCCATATATTCCACACTACCATTTATTCCACACAGCCACATACACCTGTTGTTGCACACCTGTGCCCTCACACCTGGTGCCACCTGCACCCTCCTTTCTTCCTGGACCATTTGCTCAACACAACACGCAATCACCACTACTCCCTCATACACTGCTCCACACACCTGTTCAGTTGCACACCTGTGCAATCACACCTGTTCCATTCTCACCTGTTCAATTCTCACACACACGGCATCATCTCAGCTAACTACTCCCCTCTGAAACTTGCGCTTCCCAGTCGTCCCTTTAAACTATTGCGCTCCCACGTCATTATAATCCACACTAATCTACCTGCGTCCCCACTACAGGTATCAGTCACTAACTAAACTTAACGTTACCTAATGTCATCTTTGCTAGATCCCTACAATTATCCAAGCCCTCCCTGGCTCGGTTGTCATAGCCACCCCATAAACTATTGCGCATTTGCCCCCACGTCTGTGAGGGATGGTGGATTTGCCATCCCACCACATCGGGGGTCTCTCACTATCAATTTTGTTCGTCCAGATTCCAACCAATTCAAAAATTTTCCATTTACTGCCAATTCTACTCACTTTTCTAAATTTCGTTTTAAATCACTATCACTATCACCATCACCCGTCTACTTATTACATCCTCTCGGTGCGCCAATTCACGTCTACAGCCCGGCTTCGTACAGCCGAGCAATGAACGCGGATTCTTTTGTGCCGGCGGCTGGATGCATCCCGCATTCGGGGCAGGGGCGGGGGCTTACCCGGGCCGAGATCCCACGCACCACCTCGGCGTGGAGCCATCCAATGTCCCGATCTCGACCTGCCGGCACGTCTCAACAAAACGTGGTCGCCATGACGACCCTTCCTATCCAGCTGCCCGCTCCGCCTAGTGGAGCCCGGACGCGGCCGTTCCAAGCGAGGCACAGCGTGGATCGCGTACGGCGGTTCTTTCGAAACCGCCGTGGTTCGGATCCCCGCTGGTCCTCGCGGCACGCGAAGCTGCCCGACGCGCACCGAGGGCCCGATTCGGCTATAAGTCGCCCTAACCGCTAAACCGGTTACCGTCGACGCTTCACCTGGACGCTTACATGCATACGCTACCCCTTTCTTGCTCATACATGCAGCCGTCTCCCTGCTCTTGGTCGTACCTTCTCTAACACACCTCGGTACACTCATTCCACTCACCGACTTGGTCACACACCTGACCACCGAACACCTTGGCACACATTCGTCGCTCGCACACCTCACCAACACACCTCTTCGCGCCCCTTTCTCGGTCACCTCCTTTGTGACAATCACAGGTGTGCTCTCACCCGCACACCCAACCGCGTGCCTCACGACCAACTCAAGTGTGCATCCCCACACACGCTCTACCATTCCAGGTGTGCATCCTTCCATTCCAGGTGTACATCCTCGCTCACCTGTCACAACCAACTCACGCTCCGTTTCACTCTCACTACTCTCACCTCCACTCTTGACAGCGCACTCACCCTTACTCTCGACGGCACACTCTTTCCTCATGCACCCGTCCGTTACACACCTTTCTCGCGCACACCCTCCCGTTACATCCTCTGTAACACTCACCACAGGCGTACACTTCCTCGTTACATCCTCTGTAACACTCACCACAGGTGTACACTCTCTCGTTACTTCCTCCGTAACACTCACCACACCACGCTTCCATGTACCACCTCGCACACGCGCTTCGACCAACTCACTCTTGACGGCACACTCACTCCTCGGCGTGCACTTTTTCCTCACACACCCCATGGTCGGACATTCTCACACACCTCTTTTTTCGCACACCTGACCTGTCACACACTTCACCAACGGCCTTTCACGAACACCCGGATCCAAACCAATCCCCAAGCCGACTGAAGCTTTCCTCACATCATATACATTGCCACTCACCTCCGTACTTCGTCTCCGCACCTCCTTTGCCACCTGCAAACTCTTTATTTGGTTAGTGAGCATCACATTATGAGTTGAGCACCGACCTTGCACATATTCCGCTATCTCCTCCTTTATTTCTCTCTTAGTTTCTGTCCGTCTCTTCTTAATTTCACTCACCTCTTCTTCCACTTCCTCTAATTTTTGTTTAACCTCTTTTATTTCTCGGTGCATCTCCTCAAGTTCGTCCTCTAAGGCTACCTTAACCGTTTCGATGTGCGTCCTCACCTCTCGGTCCTTTGTCTCCATTATCTCTGTCACCTCGTCCACCCTCATTGTCAGTTCCTCATTGCCTCTGTGTCGCTATTAATTCGTTTTTAATTTCTTTTTGTGTCGCCTTTAACCCTCCTAGTACCGCAGTGTTCTTTTGAACCTGCTCCACTAGTTCTTTTTGTCCCTCCGTCAGCTGTTCCACCTCCTCCATCAGATCTTCTATTCCCCCTTGTAACTTAGCCGTATTATTCCTCACTTCTTTCTCCATATGCTTCTCACCTCGCTTTACCGCCTCGCGTAGCCCCGAAACCTCCTCACTTACCCCTCGTCGTATTTCCTCCATCTCTTTTGTAGATGCCACCCTCATCTGTCCCAATTCATCCCTCTGAGCATCCAGTTTGGTTTCTACCCCGATTTTCACCTCCTCTATCTGCTCTCCCATTTGTTTGATTTCTCGGGCGGATTGCTCCCCTATCTCCCGCAATTTGCCTCCAATCCTGTTTTCTAACCCCTCTAACCCCCTTTGCATCCCTTCCATTTGATTCTCTTGAGCGGCCATTCTGTTTTCTACCCCCATTAACCCATTTCTCACCTCTTTTATCCCGTTGTCTAACCCCTCAAAATTATTGTCTAACTTCCCAAATTTCTTGTCTAACTCCTCAAAATTATTGTCTAACTTCCCAAATTTCTTGTCTAACCCCTCTAAATTATTGTCTAACTTCCCAAATTTCTTGTCTAACCCCTCGCTTCGTCCCTCATTACCCCCATTTGGCCCTCTAATCGCTCACCCCGAGCAGCAATCCGGTTCCCCATTACCCCTATTTGCTCACTATTCTTTTCGATAAGGGCCGTCATTTGCATCATAAATTGCTCCATGAGGGCCTGCATTTGGGCCATCCCTCCCACTTGTGCAGCGGGTGCGGCCGCCGTAGCTATGTGCGAGGCGCCATTTTGTGCGTCTGATACTCCCTCAACCGCCTCCTCATTGCTCTCCTCCTCCCTTTCTTTCCCTAAGTCCTGGGTTACCCCTAACCCGTCTATTTCCCCCACCGACATCCGATCGCCTTGATTGTCCATGGCGCGATCTCAAAATTCGGGTTTTATAAAACAAAATAAATTTCGGCAGCTTGTAATTTTGAGCGCGTTAAGCGCGCTTCGGGTCCGATTTCGGGTCCGATCTCCCTCCTCGACACCAATTGTTACTCTAATAGTACAATTGGTGTTCCAAAATTTGGGCCTAACAAATTTAGTCCCAGGTCCGAATCCAACTCCTCGACACCAATTGTTACTCTAATAGTACAATTGGTGTTCCAAAATTTGGGCCTAACAAATTTAGTCCCAGGTCCGAATCCAACTCCTCGACACCAAATGTTACAGACGCGGGTTTTAGATGTTATATTGACCGAGCGGTGGTGTATTTAACCGCGTCCGAACAGTTACTCCCCGATTAGAACCCGACTCCACCCGACGTTGACCAGATCGCCCCACAGATATTCAATCGGGAAATCTCTAAAGCGACCGAAAGAGAATGAAGAAGAAGAAGAAGAATATGGAGGAAGAACAGATTTATTATACACACACAAGCAATGGATGGAAGAAGCAGTAACACAGCGAATCGTTAACTTACACTATTCATTTTTACTTAGCCCCAAGACAACGAGCAGGACAGGACGTTCACACTTACACAGGGGATATTGCAGGCAGGTAGGGCCTGAGGTGGATTGCTTGAGAGGGAGGTAAAGTCGGGAGGCAGCAGCTCGCAATTCCTCGCGGTTTTGGCGGGAAAGCCCTCCGTCGTGTATCCGCTGCGGTAGACGTCACGCGCTGGTTCGGCACACCTGCTCCTCTTCTTGTGGTGGAGCCGTCTCCCTCCTTTCAGCGCGTCTCTCCAAAGCTGGTTTCCTTGCCGAGTACCTCTCCTCTTTGGCTTGGAGCATTTCGCATCTCACCGCTCCTCTTGGTGCAGCCTCTTTGCTCATCCCCCAGGTCATCTCCCAAGGCCTCTGATAAAGCAGTCCCTTACAGTCGCTTTTATCACCTCGGGCGGAATTAAGCCGCCGGCTCCGAGGGCACGCCTACCGGGTCGCTCACCGCGGTGCTGATTGGCTGTTAGGGCCGGTTCACTCCTTCCCTCTTATGACGAGGTGGAGACACGCCTTTCTTCTCCGACTAAAAGCACATGGGCAATGGCGGTTGAAGAAAACCGCCCAAAATGCGGAAGGCAATTGGAAGGGAGGTTTTGGGGAAATTGGAAGGGCCTACGCTTATTTTGTTTGATACAATGCAAAGTCAATCTAGTGGGAAACACATATTTAGCCTACATGGAATAAGGAAATACACTATTTAAAAGATATATCGTGACCTGCGTGTAAGTTTCATGGAATTAACTAGGACGATGGCTGCGACCATTATTTACATTACGAGGATGTTACCATACTTTTGTAACGTTCACATTGTAACGTTTCCACATTCGTTACACTTCCTCCAAAACCGTTACACTTCTCAAATTCGTTACACACTTCTCAAAATCGTTACAATATAATTCTCCCCCAAGACATTCAAACGAAAGTTCATGCAGTGATGTATTTCTTAAAGATGGAGCATAATCTGACAATGGTGATATTCTTCAAGAGCTTATTAATAATTGAAATACAGTTTATAATGGACCATATCTCGAAAGTGGACCAAATTAAGTCCAGCTTTAAACTCACGACTAAATATGGAATGCTGTTTATGTACTAAATCATCTGCATTAAAGTGATACATTTAAACACTGTGAATGTTCACATTGAAGAAATTCAAGCGGAAACTTGTCGTTTTGATTTAACATTTGTTGACAATCATGCCATTAAAATTTTCACTGAATAATAGTCTCCATTTTGACATATACCGTATTCGGTAGTTAGTCAGGGATTTAACCTAGATTCAAGTTAGAGTCGGCACTTTTGAGAATACGGTCCATTTTATATATGCCTATGTGGGTTAACCCGAACTTTGGTGAATCTCACCAAGTTATCAAGCAAAACAGTTTCAACTGTACTAAATATTATTAAACAACACCTAAATAGGGCCTTCCCATTTGCTTGGTTGATTTTATATCACACGACCTTCAATATTTGTTCCATTCAATGTAAAATTGATCCATTGCACGCTGAAGTCATTTACCGTGAAATATTTTGTTTCATTGCATGTTCGATACCATTTCGGCAGTCGCGATCGGTAACTCGCAAACAAGCAGATGGCTTTCCAATATGGCTGGTATCGGTAGCACAACTCCCAACTTCGTGCTTGTAAGAATTTATAATTCGAGCAATGGAGAGAATATTTTGAGGCGTTATATAAAACAGATATTGAATGTTATTTATTCGTGCAAGGGGAAAGAAGCACAGACGTGCTCTGCTGCCGCCTCGTTGAATGGAGCATTCAATTCATATTTCATCTCATGCAATATTCTTTGCATTGCACTTATTAACATTCAGTGTTAGTATGTTATATTTCTGGGTGTCTAAAAGTATTCAGAAACACAATTCAAGGCATTCAAAGTTTGTATGAACATTTGATGTATATATTGTTCACGGAGGAATTGGTAAAATTAAACTAGATGATTTAACCACTTCCATGCCGCAGGCCGCGTATGTCACCCAAAAATAAAATGGTTTCTATTTGTTCTGACTAAGAAAAATAGAATGTATTTCTTACTCGCACACACTCAGCATATATAGATTGTAAGGTTAGATCTGTATAATAAATAATGTGTACTATGAAAGAAGATAAACACATAGGAAACTGCTCTTTTGAGACCAATAAATTGCATGCTTGCAAAGTAGAGTTGAGACAGAGAGGAAGAGGGAGAGAAAGAGAAATGTGCAAAGAAAAAAAGGTCAAGACTTCTTACGATTCCAGTCTGGATCTGCTTAGCTAGCCATTGCCATAGTCTGGTACATGGTGTCATGGCTATCAAGAAATAGATAGGGTGCATTTTTTTGGCAACATTCTTTTCAAAGTCAGAGTAATCTTGGGCAGCTTTTCCCATCGCAATACCAGTGGGATCAGCTATATACCATTGTTTGAACATCATCCCAGTGTATCTGCAAAGAGAGAAAGAGGAGAGTGGGTTTGGGGGCGGGGAAGGGGGGGGGGAGTGTAAAACATTAGGATCATGAGTTGTCCTCTTTCCCATTGCTTAACACAGAATATGAAAAATATTTTTTTCCTGCAGTCGACATAATATTGTCGCCTCCCCGGGGTTAAGACCCCATGGTGACGGATGACCGAAATGAGCTTTAACTCCGAGGCATATTTCGAACTTGGCGGGATTAGCGTTTCGCGAGTGTGGGAAGGTTTGAAGCCACATGATTGGATGGCCGGTCTGCTCCACCAGCGAACACGGCACGAAGTGCAGCCATTCTCTAGCATGATCACGACAAAGAGAAAGAGCAAGTGAAGCGACCATCCCTCACATGAAGCCAGAACCAGGACAAGAGCAAAAGGCAAACAGAGCGATTCCCTTCGAAAGCCAGCACAAAAAAGAGAGTGTGACCGCCTCCAACGAATGCCAGCACAATAGAGAGAAAATGTGGTCTCCTGTTACTTTTTTTCAGAGCGTCCCAATGATGTCGTCCTTTTGACCAATCGCCCAGCGCCATCCAATCGTCCCAACCAATCGTCCTTCGCGGCTCAGGGACGAAGCTTGGGGCGTGGCCTGTCAATTCTGGTCCTCCGAGGTGGAGCCTAGCCGTCCTTCGGGCTGGGTTCCCTTGCCAATCGGCAAATGCTGTTTCTGTCGGCCTTGGCGGCGTGGTTGGCTAATGGAGCCCATCGCCTGGCCAGCTGAGTTTTATAAGAACATTAGGGAAAAATAACTGGGAGGCAATACATACTGGGGATTATTAACCATAAGCCCTATATTTAATGAGTACAAAACCACCCTCCTTATGGGAACAAGCAAACACTTTTAACCTGAACATTTACCCTGCTTATGTGCACCGAGATGGGCTTCTCCTTCTTCGCATCACACGGCCCATACTAAAACCTACACATTCCGACTTCCCCAAGGTATTTCATGCCTAACCCCACAAACATAACAATATGTTTGTTTTTCCTTCGTCACGGCGAAAACTCGACCTTCATTTCTTTGAGCAGACAATATAGGGATCAGTTGGAAAAAATACTATGCCCCAGATAGGATGTAAAATGGAGGTCCCAGGGATGGGACAGCCACATCCAATCATATCAGAGAACGCATTTCAATTCTTACAAAGAGTAGGGGGAAAACCCGGTGTAATGTGTAAAGACATAAAAGTGTAATTCTAAAAGGAAAACCTGGCCTGCAATACTCATACCAGTCCCAGGACCCCTTCTATGACGCCGTTTAGCTGCTCTGTTGCTGAAGGACAATGATACAAGCTCTTCAACCCATCATTGCCCAAGTTATTTTCAGGGCTGATTAATCACTATTTCACACTTAGAAAATTGGCAACATGAGACCGATTTACTATTTTTGGAGTGGTGCAAGGCAATTTATGTTGCAGAGGGACATTTCTTGACTCATTTTCAATAATATCAAATGGTTTTTAACCTAAGGTTTTTACACTTTACCATGACCTCTGTGTAATGGTCTGCATTGCCAATTTGAGGATGTTTTGCATACTAATTATTACCTATGTATCGTACAATGTTTGGCCGGTCTCTTAAATTGAAAATGCTTGAAAATTGGAGAGATTTGTGCTCTTCCAGCTGACATACTGTTGGATATTTATGTTGCCTCAAAACAAAAATTATTCTGCACTTTGCGTGAACCACAAATATGTGGTCCTTGGTCACTGATGGGTTGAAACCCCCAAAACATGGTGCGATATAAACGATAGTCGATTGATTGAAGATTGCTTGCATACTGAATAATAGCAATAAACATACTTTGTAAATCAGGTACATGGCATTCCCATATTGTTTTGTCCTTCATATTTCCATATCATTAAGTAAAATCATGTCTGCACCGTGACCTAATACAGTGTAAACGTATCATTGCCCCCATTGGACTTAGTCCGAAACGGGGGCTTACGGATTGGGTATCGTCTGTCTGTCCATCCGTCCATGAGTGCGTGCGTCCGCAACCATATCTCAGAAGTATGAACCGATTTTGTTCATACTTGCTCAAAAGACAAAACATGCTGGGATACAAATGCACATCGTTTTGCTTCACGATGAGATCAGGTTGGCCAACTTGCGGCCATTTTAGTTGTAAAAACACCCAATGTTGAACACATTCTCACTCAACCATTTCTCGGACATGCATTGACCGATCTTGTTCAAACTTGGCACAAAGACAACACATGAGAGTATACATAAGCAGAGGATTTTGTTTTGTAATCCGACCAAAGGTGGCTGACTGACGGCCTTTAACTCCGTAGGTCAAAATTACTAAAACCACTGGGGCAATGCCATTTTATGTCTTTTTACCCTCGCCAGAGGAGAGGGCATTGCATTTGAGTCCGTTTGTTACCCTCGCCAGAGGAGAGGGCATTGCATTTGAGTCCGTTTGTTTGTTTGTCTGTCTGTTTGTCCGCACAGAATATATATGATTTTCTCTGCAACCGTTGGTCTGATTGACAGGAATTTTTTTACTAGAAGTGCAACTCCACCTGTAGAATTTTTTAATGATAATTATGACGTCATATGTCACGTGGTTCGGCCGCCATTTTGGAAAAATCTAAAACTTTGCACCTCTATATCTCGGAAAGCGTTGAATAGAAAAAATTGAGACATGGCTCATTGTAAAGAACTCTCCATGGGGAATAAAATATGTTAATGATGATGTTATAGGTGCCTCCATTATGACGTCATACTTCGACAAGTACAAAACTTCATCCAATAAAGATGAAATTTCTTGAGCGCCATGTCGGCATAAACTGGTGGAGAAAAAAATAATGATGATGACGTCATTGGTCACGTGGTTCGGCCGCCATCTTGGAAAAACCGAAAAACTTTGCACCTCTATATTTCGGAAAGCGTTGAATAGAAAAAAATTGAGACGTGGCTCATTGTAAAGAACTCTCCATGGGGAATAAAATATGTTAATGATGATGTCATAGGTCCCTCCATTATGACGTCATACTTCGACAAGTACAACACTTCATCGATCAAGTTGAAATTTCTTGAGCATAATCTAGGAATAAATTGGTTTAGAAAAAATAATAATGATGACGTCATCGGTCACGTGGTTCGGCCGTCATATTTGTTTTAACACAAGCCTTAAAAACCACTGAACATCCATACTGGCGAGGGTTTGCAATCTCTGATTGCTCTTTTTCTTGTTGTCTTTGTAATCAAAGCCTTGGTTACCGTGACAACATATCACATGTTTTTGGGGTAACATGTTCTTAAAGCATGTTCTTATAGTTCCCTGAACTTTGTTCGTCAATATTTATATGTTTGTATTTACGCCATATATACGAATCGTATATTATGGGGCCGGTAAAATAGATAATAATTTTTTATCCCTATGGCTTAGTGTTCAAACCCCTCCCTACTCTCAGAAATAGAGATGCCGTTTATGGAACCCCCTCCTCCTGACCTCTGTGAAAGCAAAATTAATTGCATACTTAAGCTTCATAAATACATATATAGGTCAGCGTTGAGTGTATTACATTTTATTTGTCTGAGAGCTTTGGACAAGTTTGAAATTTGTCCAAATGACAATTCTCGCAGGGCAGGCCCATGTGCAAATGGTAGCTAGGTGCAACCAAGCGGCACGTACCCTCTCCCTCTCAAAATCAAATCAACACGTTTGAATTAAAAGGAATAAGTTTCTTCCAATTAAATATTGCATAACAAATAAATATACTCTTTATAGAATATACAGTCACATGAAAAAGTAAGTACACCCCATGTAAAGTTTTGACTTTTTCAACATATTTCAACATACAGCTATTTGATCTTCATTTCAACAATATTGAGAGATAAAGGTGATATAATATAACAAATATCAGGAAACATTTACATTTTGTAGTCCATTGTATAATTTAAATAAACATAAATGCAAATTTCCTATGTGGAAAAAGTAAGTACACCCCTACATTTATCACTCCTTCAAATACCTAAAATTAGAATCAGGTGCACCAGCTCAGGTGCAAATGATTAGAACATCGTTAGAGAGGATCTTGGAGGAACCTGTTTTATTTAAACCTCAGACATTTAGTTTGGTTGGCTCTTTGTTGTTGACGTGTGCGGCGTCACCATGCCGAGATCAAAAAGAGCTCTATGAGGCCTTCAGAAAGAAGTTTATCGATGCCTACGAGTCTGGGAAGGGATTAAAAAAGATCTCCAAACAATTTGAAATCATTCATTCGTCTGTCCGGAAGATCATCTACAAGTGGAGAAGATTCCAAACAACTGCCAACTTGTTCAGGCCAGGCCGCCCCAGCAAGTTCAGCCCAAGAGCAGACCGCAAGATGCCGAAAGAATTCTCCAAGAACCCCAGAATGTTATCACAGGACCTACAGGTAGCTCTTGCCACTGTTGATGTCAAAGTGCACGAGTCTACTATTAGAAAGAGGCTGCACAAATTTGATCTACATGGGAGGTGCGCCAGGAGGAAACCTTTGCTGTCCAGAAAGAACATCAGGGCAAGACTACCAATGAACACCGAGGCAGAAGACCAGCACTTCAGGAACAATGTGCTCTGGACAGATGAGTCAAAGTTAGAGCTATTTGGCCACAGTACCAGAAGACATGTTTGGCGAAAACCAAAGACAGCATTTGACCACAAAAACTTGATACCCACTGTAAAGCATGGTGGTGGAAATATTATGGTTTGGGGCAGCTTTGCTGCATCAGGGCCTGGGCATCTCACCATCATAGAATCCACTCTGAATTCTTCATTGTACCAGAGGTTGCTTGAGGATAATGTGAGGCCATCTGTCGGAGAAGTTGAAGCTCAACTGAAGGTGGACCTTGCAACATGACAATGACCCTAAACATACCAGTAAATCCACCAAGGAATGGCTGAAAAGAAAGAAATCGAGGGTTCTGGAATGGCCAAGTCAAAGCCCGGATGTAAATCCCATCGAGATGTAGAGGGGGGATTTGAAACGAGCTGTGCATGCAAGAAACCCCTCAAACATCGCACAGCTGAAAGAATTCTGCATGGAGGCAGATTGTATTTATATCCGGGCATGAGATTGTATTTTCTATAACCCAAAACCTCTCCTAAGATGAAAGGAATGGAAAAACCAGTTTGCCTCCATCACACTTGAATCTCTTGCAACTTTTCTTATCTCATTCCCCCCTTCCTCTCTGTCTTCCCCTCAGCCCAGCCCCATTCTCTTGTCCTTCACATGTATAAGAAAGGCTGTACTGCACAAATGTTTCAGAACTTTGCTTAGAAATTATTGTGTGTGTGTGTGTGTGTGTATGTGTGTGTGTGTGTGTGTGTGTGTGTTCTTTTCTGGAGTTGCATTATTACAAAGTGGTTTTTTGAAGTCCTTTGATGTATATATTTTTGAAACCTAAGCAAAGTCCTCCATGTTTCATTAAAAATCAGCAATTATCTTAAACAGTTTGTGGACATTAATCATTGAGTCTTCTGTCTATCAATCAAGACTAAATTAATTAGTTCCACAACACCTCCCTTCCCCCAATGCTATAGATCAGGACACAGTAGGTAGAAACTTACTCGGCATAACCCTCCATACGTGCATGAATGAAGGCACTCATGATTGAATCACAGGATGCATTTTCTTCAGCAATTTTGTGGTAGTCTGTTGCATTGTGGCAGTATACTGCATCCTGCACAGTATATCCACCTGCGAAAAAAGGCAATATAAGCATCATTAATAACAATAATATCAAACATTTCTAGAGCTCCCTCTAATCGATAGTTGCCCATTCCGAGACGCTTGGACCATTGTCCAGCAGGAAATGCAGCAGCTATACTGTGCCATAGGATGGGTCCCAGGGACTGGAATGATCGAGTATTGAAGGTTGACCACGACAGAGGGGTTTCACCCTACTCGCCGCAGGAGGTGCAATGCACTCTGTAATGCGCTCGTGTGTGACTGTCCTATACACGACACCTCCATTTTCTTTTGTGTCATATTCAATTGGGACAGTGTTTTTTCCAAATGATCCCATTTAGCCTGCATCTGGAAAAGGGTGGAAACACACTTACACACAATGCTGTAATGCTTTCATGCTTCAGCGTTCAACAGGTGATCTTGACTCTCTTCTGTGGGACACTGACCTACGACCTGGTGGTCAATCACTCTCCCGAATATACCTGGTCTTGGCCGAATGGTTAGGGTGGCGCACTTGGGCTACGAAGGTCCTGAGTTTGAATCCCGTTGAATTAACGCCAGGTGGGGTTGACTCAGCCTGTCATCCTTCCGAGGTCGGTAAAATGAGTACCAGTAACTGGTTATAGAGAGGCACTGCATCAGCGGCAGAGGCGCCCACAGAAAAATGATGCAACCAGCAGCTGGGTGGCTGCACAGGAACCACCCATCACTCTACCAAATGAGCCACATCCCCCTCTTGATTGTCAAACCAGGCTCGGTAGCTAGGCCACTGTGAGATACTATACTAACTGCCCGTCATACTAAAATACGCAATTTGTTGTCTGTCTGTCTGATGATCTTTGACCACGATACATTCAGTCGTTACCCATCCAATCTCAACCAAACTTGACAGGGAGACAAAGGGTCACATGATGGAGGTTGTAGTAATTTAACTCCCCCAACCCCCCTCCCTCCCACCCCAATTGGGTTTTCTCTGTGAAGAGAGTTGCGTGTTGAGGTGTATATCCATGTTAAGATAGTTTTATCGTGGCGTTTTTCCAAGGACGCTTCGAATAACAAACGTAAAAACAACACTAAATATATAATAACATAACATTAACGTTATTACAAAACAATATTAACAGCAGCCTAAGGGATTTTTCCTCCTTGAACAAATGCCGTGTTAACGTTTTTAAACAGCTTATCATGCCGTTGTGGTGGGAGCACCCCCGAGCAAAAGTAAAAATATTATAAACCACAAACACGAATAATTACCTTTTGAAACAGTCCCTACTGCTGTTTAACATGAAACTGAAAGGGAGAAAACCCGGGGTGCATTCAGTTACCAAGCAGCTATCTAACGCTTGCCAAGCCAATCGTTCCTTGTTGTCGGTTTTGATGACATTTTCTGGGAAAATTATTTTGAAGTGGCAATGAAGAAGATGAATATGTGTTTTTGTCATTTTCATGAATTTGATATAATCACAGAAATAGTCTCCAATTCTAAATCTGATGTTAAATTTAAAATTTGAATTGACGATATATCAGGAAGTCGGAAGACTTCCTTTAGAGGAATGACACACAATTCCTCAAAAAATAAAATCTACCAGGATACGAACTTGTAAACCTATAAAACTATCAACCAATTAGTCGTCTGTGGAGGATTTCACATGAAATAACACTCATTAACCCTTTGTGTGCTGTATCTTTTTCTCAAAATTTTCATGAAAAATTACATATTTTTTGTCGTTTAAAAAAACATCAAGAATTTTCATCGTGTGACAAATCTATGACAGGAGCACGCAAAGGGTTAAACGTTTGGACAGCATCGCTGAACTACAAAATTGACTGAACAAAAATATCCCGTTTGTAATTCTTATTTTCAGACAGTAACTCAAAGTTGGGTTAATCTCAGTACTTTGTTCAAACCGAATCTAATGTATTTTACTGTGGGAAGGTCCATGACACATGAAATATTTCATAACTTAAAAGGATTCCACGAAAAGTAGGTGTAACTGCATATTTCCACATTGGGCAATGAAGTGCCAAGAGAGGTGGGCGGGACAACGACTGTCAATCAGCCTGATGGGGGCGGGGCCACAAAACACATTTGACCGTATGTACTCATTCGAATGTTAGATCGTCTATAAAGTATGTATAGTTCTGTATCATTACTATGTGAGTACGTGTATAAAGTTTGGACTCCAACATCTATAAACTAGAATGGCACTTAAAAACTAGAGAGCATACCTTGGCCAGGGTGAGCAGTTTACGTTTAGTATCCCTCTGATCGGTCAAATATGGATCCGGACGTGACCCAGAATGTAATTGGCTTGTTCTTGTTGCCTAACCAACTCATCCACCAAGTTTTGCCATAAGTCGTCCACAACTTTTTGAAATATCATCCTATATATCACTTTTGGCCCTCTCACTCGTCTCAATGGTGAGGAATCACCTAAAAAATGTAAACCTCTTGTATCCGGATTAAAATCTTCACGAAAATTGAATCAATTCTGGCTCAGTTAGCACTTTCTCCAATGTAACAACTAAATATTTTTTCTTCCCTAACAATTTCACTATTGGCGAGCAAAGAGGCTCCTTCGGAATAAAACGTGAAGGAACATTGTGACACTGCACTGCAGCGGACCGTCTACCTGTATCACACTTTCAGTAATCACGAATCACCTGATGCATTTTTAGCGCATACGTGCATTGTGCACTTCGTGCTTCAACCAATGGATTCCAGCACGACATGCACGAGCATATACGGCTCTCTGTTATGAAATACTGCCACCAGCGAGGTGTCGATTTGAGATAACTTATTTTGGGGAAAGTTAATATTTATTTATACATCATTAGATGATGGATTTGGAGGACATCCCGCATCCGGATTTAGAAAATCCGGGCCTGTGTGGACATGCCGCGGACAAACTTTGGTACATCAGCGTGATGAATGTTATGGTCAGGTTTCATCGAAATAGTGTGTGTAGTTTCGGAGAAGAGAGCAAATACCTATTTTATGGGGCTCAGACTTCGTCGACCGTAGACCGTAGACTTCAGACCCGTAGACTTCCTTAGACCTCAATTTTTTTTAATGCCGTGAACAGACTTTGGTACATCACGGGTGATGAAGCTTGTTGGTCAAATGTCATCGAAATTTTGGGGGGTCAAACTTGGAACCACGTTGACCCCTCCTCCCCCCACTCCCTCGGATAACCACGTAGGACTTCGATTTTCTTAATGCCGTGAACAAACTTAAGTTACAACATACCAAACATAATTAGTGCCAAGTTTGGTCACAATCATATCAGTAGTTTCGGAGAGGTTGCAGGTGTTCACAGACTGACGGACGACACGACATAGCATTTCAGGTACCCGGAACTACGTCCCAGGTGAGCTAAAAACGAGACAATAAACGTTAAAGTATTATAAAGTTCTGGTAAAGTCTCAACAAATGCGTTTTTGTTTCGTGAAAACATCTCGGTTATAATCACCGATGCCAAAAATAATCCAGATATAGTCAGATATCTTTAAAAATATCGTTAAAACACAACAAAATGTGAAAAAGTCAAGGGGTGTGAATACTTTCTGAAAACACTGAAACTGGAGGATGACAACTTACCGTAGGCAGTGGGGTCCAATTGTCCAGACTGGATTCCCTGGATAAAGCCAGTGTTGAGGGCTTCATCAGCTTGATCCGTGCTCATGCTCCATAACCAGTCTGTTAGGGTACAGGGCACATCTTTACCTTTTTTAGTAACGACCTTGGTGAGCTTCACCGGCTTTGGGATCTCTAGTTGCTGGCGGATTTCGCTGGGGAGATGCTGGAGCAACTTCACGGAGCTGCGTGGATTGCCTGCAATCTTGGTTTCCTTCCCGAAAAGAGACATTCTGGAAGTGGGCTAAATAAGGTAAAACCTGCTGAATTTGAGAATACGGTGAACACGGCGAAACGGTATTATAGTACCTTCGCTACCTGACTCCTGCGGTGGACTGCGTTCAGCGCACCACGGCTCTCCTTAAAGGTGTGCGTGGGTGGTTCATACGGGGACCACACCCTGCTTCGCTGAAAAAATATTATTGAAATTAGTGGCAACTTCAAATACAAAATGTACCAGTATAAAAAGAGCATCGAACATGTAACTACATCGGCACTCGTTAGAGCACATACCTCCGCCAGGCTCACCAATTTATGTTTTGTATCCGACTGATAGTTCAGATCTGCATTCGGACCTGAACCAAAATCTAATCGGCTTGTTCTTGTCACCTAACCATCTCGTCCACCAAGTTTATTCATAACTCATCCATAACTTTTTAAAATATCATGTATATCGCTTTTAGCCCGATCAGGATCACGCAATGGTAAAGAATCACTTAATAATTTAATAATTCTCGTATCCAAATCCATATTCAGATCTTCACCAAAATCGAATCGATTCATCTTTGTCACACACCCAACAGATCCACCAAGCTTCATACAAATCCGTCCACAACTTTTTGAGATATCCTGCTATGTATTGTCTTTGGCCCTATCTCTCAATGGTGAAGAATCGCTTAAAAAATTCTACCAGCCGGATCCGAATCCGGATCTTCACCAAACTCTAATCATTTTGTCGTTGTCACTTACCCAACCTCTCTACCAAATTTGTCGGAATCCGGCTACATCTTTTTGAGATATCTTGTTCACAGAGAAACAAACAGAGAAACAGACAGACAAACAGACAAACAGACAGATGAAAAATCACGCATAGAGCGACACTTGGCAAAAGAGAACGAAGTAGATGGCACTCAGTAGAGCATCGTTTTGACCTCAAAAATAATTAGTGGTTGAATTCAGTGACATTATATACAAATCCCCTTCAAAGTTTAAGTTTATCAGATGAAAATTGCCAATTTTAGAAATTGGTTGGTTGAAACCTCAAAAATAGTTGGTGGTTGGTTTCAATAAGCTGATATGCAAATCCTTTTCAAAGATCAAGTCAATCGCATTAAAATTGAGGATTTTAGAAATTTGGAAAAAATGGTTGACCTTTGGCCTATGTTGGCGTTTTGGCCTATGTTGATCTCAAAAATAGTTGGTGGTTGAATTCAGTTCGCTGACGTGAAAATCCCATTCAAATTCCAAGTCAATCGGATGAAAATTGAGAATTTTAGAAATTTGAAATTGTTGTTGACCTTTGGCCTATGTTGACCTTTTGACCTATGCTGATCTCAAAAATAGTTGGAGGTTGAATTCAGTAAGCCGATATGAAAATCGTATTGAAATTGCAAGTTAATCTGATGAAAATTGAGGATTTTAGAAATTCGAAAAAAAGTGGTTGACCTTTGGCTTATGTTGACCTTTTGGCATACGCTGATCTCAAAAATAGTTGGTGGTTGAATTCAGTTAGCCGGCATGTAAATGCTATTCAAATTTAAAGTCAATCGGATGAAAATTGAGGATTTTAGAAATTCCAAAAAAAGTGGTTGACCCTTGGTCTATGTTGACCTTTTGACCTTTTGACATCAAAAATATATAGGTTTTGTCGGACCACGAACACACAAATCCACACACACGAACGGACAAAATCCATTTGGTGAAGTTTCGTGAAGATCGGTTTCAAATTGTGACCTGCAGGCAAGTTTCAGTGAGCGGACAGACAAACACACACACACACACAAACACACAAACCGGAGTGATCGACGTACTTGCAAAAAAAAAAAAAAAATTGCCAAGTTACAAATACACAATCCGCAGTGATCAATATACTTGCAAAAAAATTTTTTTCTTTGCAAAGTAACAAACACACACAAACCGGAGTGATCAACGTACTTGCAAAATATATATATATTATTTTTTTGCCCAGTAACAAACATGAAAAATCACTCATAGAGCCACACTTTGCAAAACAGAACGAAGTAGAATGGCACTCAGTGGAGCATCCTTTTGACCTCAAAAATAGTTAGTGGTTGAATTCAGTGACCTCATTTGCAAATCGTCTTTAAAGTATAAGTTAATCTGACGAAAATTGACAATTTTAGGAATTTGGCCTGTGTTGACCTTTTGGACTGTGTTAACCACAAAAATAGTTGGTGGTTGGTTTCAGTAAGCTGAAATGCAAATCCTATTCAGATTTCAAGTCAATCGGATGAAAATTGAGGCTTTTAGTAATTTAAACAAACTTTGGTTGACCTTTGACCTATGTTGACCATATGTTGACGATGTTGATCTCAAAAATAGTTGGTGGTTGAATTCAGTTTGCTGATATGAAAATCACTTTCAAATTCTGAGTCAATTGGATGAAAATTTGAGGATTTTAGAAATTTGAAAAAAAGTGGTTGACCTTTGGCCTATGTTGATCTCAAAAATAGTTTGTGGTTGAATTCAGTTCGCTGATATGAAAATCACTTTCAAATTCCAAGTCAATCGGATGAAAATTGAGGATTTTAGATTTTTAAAATTGTTGTTGACCTTTGGCCTATGTTGACCTTTTGGCCTACGCTGATCTCAAAAATAGTTGGTGGTTGAATTCATTTCGCAGATATGTAAATGCTGTTCAAATTTCAAGTCAATTGGATGAAAATTGAGGATTTTAGAAATTTGAAGAAAAGTGGTTGACTTCTGGCCTATGTTGACCTTTTGACTTCTAAAAATATAGGATTTTGTGGGACCCCAAACGCTACCATTTGGTGAAGTTTCGTGAAGATCGGTTTAAAATTGTGACCTGTAGGCAAGTATAAGTGAGTGGACAGACAAACACACAAACCAGAGTGATCAACATACTTGCAATTTTTTTTTTTTCTTGCCAAGTAAGAAACCGACAAACAGGTGAAAACATAGCCTCCATCCACCTTCGGTGGCGGAGATAAAAAGTGTTATTTTAACTGTTTTGAAACTGGCAAAAAACATGATTGCTATGGACACAAAATAAGATCTAGCTAAGGGTGAGGTTATCCAGGTAAGGGTGTTAAAGGTTTTTAACGTCTTTCTGTGTGCATCGTTGTGTGGGATGTTTGCATTTTTATATGTAAAATGTAGGGGTAATACCCCTGGTGCTCACCTGGTAGAATAAACAGCAAACTGCACTGACTAAAGGTATTTTAAACCAATTTCAATGGTTGCTAGAAGACAGGACAGCATACTAACATAATAAGACTTTAAACAAACAAACAAATAAATACCTATTTTGGGGGGCAACCCCCCCGCCCCCAACCCCATATACCTCCTCAGACCCCAATTTTTCTAATGCCTTGAACACACTTTGTTACATCATGGGTGATGAAAGTTGTGGTGAAGTTTCATCGAAATTGCGTGTGTAGATTCTGAGAAGAAAGCAAATACCTATTTTGGGGGACAACCCCCCCCCCCCCCCAAACAGCCCTTCAGGGGCCGATTTTTTAAAATTCCGTGAACAAACTTTAGTCACAACACAACAAATATCATTTGTGCCAATTTTGGTCACAATCCCTTCAGCGGTTCGGAGAAGAAGTTTCAAGTGTTTACGGACGGACTGACTGACGGACGGATGGAGTGACGGACGGACGGAGTGACGGACGACGCGCCATCGCATAAGCTTCCCTGATCTTCGTTCCAGGTGAGCTAAAAACAAAATAGCTTGCTTTCTAATGCAGGTATAAGGCTAGCTTCCTAATATTTCTTGAACATTCCATTTCAATATTTCACAGGTCATGCTGAGGCGTCAGAGGGAAAGTTTGGCACGACGTTTGGACTGGGATAGCAAATAGCGAGAGCCAATGAAATGAAAGATGGGATTTAGGATGTTGGGGGTCACAAACAGAGTGAAGGAGAATTTGCATTAATTCATGCACTTGGTGGGTACATAAAGTGCACTTCCTTGTGCATCATTTCACAGGACATGAAAGGGAATGCATAGTAGTGGTATAGATTTGTTTTCAGGAGTGTGTGTGTGTGTGTGTGTGTGTGTGTGTGTGTGTGTGTGTGTGTGTGTGTGTGTGTGTGTGTGTGTGTGTGTGTGTTTTGAGGTGAATGAAAAAGGAGTGACAGTATTTTGGTGATTTGAGCAATCATGGCTTACTCATGCGTATATTGGAATTTAACATAATTTAATAAATTCTAATATTAGGATCAGATGTAACAGTGGAGCAGCTTAACTTAGATATTTATAAGGATTGTGCATTTTGTGATAAAAGCAACACACTTGCCACACATAAAGACACTTATAATATGAACAGATTTGGATATTGGGCCACCTCACATTTTGCCCATGGTGGCGATAGCAGCCATTTTCCAAAATGGCCACCAGCGGTCACTTTTATTTTCTATATATGATGTACTGGGGAAGAAAGTGGGCGACCGTGGATGATAATGTGCTTTTAAAAGTCCAAGACTGTTTAGGGAGTGCCTATTATTTCATTTGGTGCCACAATAGATAACTATAATTGAATTAGTTAGTATAAATAGGTTTGCGACACGGCATCTGGTGAGATTCCAAATGGATATTAATTGTGAAAATCATGCACATTGATGAAAAAAAGGGGATTTCATTTTCTGGGTCCACTTTTCCTGAAAAGCAAGTACCAATGTAATAATAACATAAATGAACAAAGAAATAAATCCATGCGGTTCCCATTATATTACAAGTCATTCTTTCCCGATTGCACTTTTGGTGTCTCGCCATTTCGTTACGTTGTTATTTTTTGCGCACTATCCGCTAAACATCGGTTTCGTATTTGCGAATGAAAGTCACCGTAACCAAGAGCCCCGGATGAGGCCTTTGCCTGTCAATAACAAAAATTACCACAGGGCGTGCCATTTTTTCCAACGAGGTCTGAAGCAATTTCGTGTCTTTTTGTTACGCTGTTAAATTTGTTACGGAGTGATCATTCCTTTCACGTATTATCGGAGTTAAGATTAGGGAAAAAAAATAAAAAATGAAAAGCATGAGTTCGGAAAATGGCCAATTTCTGGGTATGTAAAACTATGTACTGTGCATTTTTATATTTTTTACGAATGATCTGCAACTTTTATATCCTGGTGTAGTGGAAGTGTGCCTATTTGTGCCTATTTATTTAGTGCCAACACTGTGCCAATTTATTTCAGAATAGCAAATCAAAATTATCCACTGTTCACTACAATAAAGGAGAAGTTATATGTATCAGTATGGTGTTTGTGTTAGTACTGTTACATGTGAAACATGGCCAGCCAAAGCAAAACAAATGGCACTGAGACATTAATATCGGAAAAGGTTTCCTCCCGCGAGTTCTAGTATTGGACACTGTACATATTGTAGTGTATAAAAATGGTTGTTGAATCATCATTAAGCAGTTTTGAAATTTTGACCCTCATGTCACACTTTGAGCCCCAACTTCATGGACTGACCCATATACAATGTCAAAATGCCATTTGTTGCTTTTGTTGCTTGCAGGGTCATCGTTGGAATTTATTGATGGTGGTGGTTGCTGAAGAAAAAAAGGCCCTTGTAGAGGAAATGTAGTAGTGTCCAGTAAAAGTCATGTCGAAGAGCTTCAAATTAGTTGACCTTGAGCGTCCTTCGTCAACACCATCCCCACATCCGCCTCAGACTAACTGGAAGTTATGTATCATTTGCCAAGAGGAAAAGGGAGAAGCACTAACATGTCCTTCACAGTCCAAGCGACAGGACGTTGGGAGTGGATACAGATCACTCGCACAGAATTTGATGAAATTTCAGGAGCTTGAACTTTTAGGAACACTTAAGCTGGAAAGACTCGATGAAGGTCATGGCATTGAAGCAGCCATGGTTACAAATACTGCGCAGTACCACCAGACGTGCAGGCTCAAGTACAACAATACAAAATTGCAAAGAGCGGAAAAGAGAACACTCCAAACAGAAGGCGATAGCCAAGACATACCAGCAATGTCCAAGCGCACCAGATCACATTCACGATCATCGACAACAGAAAGTAAGGCACAGGAATCGTGTTTCTTCTGTGGACAACCTGCAGGAGCTGATGGCCTTCATGAAGCTACTATGTTGCCAATGGACAGACGGGTGCGGACCTGCGCAACCTTTCTTGAAGACACAGAACTGCTGGCCCAACTTAGTGTTGGTGACATGGTAGCCTTGGAAGCTAAGTACCATACCAAGTGCTTAGTGGGGCTCTACAATCGCGTCAGGAAGGCCAAGTCAGAAGGACATGAAGACACTGACCATGAGCGAAGGATATAAGCAATCGTATTCGCTGAACTGGTTCTCTACATTGAAGAGACCAGGTGTGATGAGGAGACAGCACCGGTGTTCAAATTGGCCGATCTCGCTCAGCTGTACCAGTCCAGAATGGAGCAGCTATAAGTAAAGGTCAACACAAAGGTGCACTCCACCCGACTTAAGCAGAGACTCCTAGCTCAGTTTCCCGACATGCGGACACACAACAAGGGAAGAGATATTCTCATGGTATTTGAAGAAGATGTTGGTGCTGCCCTCGTCAAAGCCTGTGAATTGGACAGTGACAATGATGCAGTCTATCTCGCTCGTGCTGCACAGATCGTAAGTCGCCGTATGTTTGGAGAAGCCAAGCCCTTCAATGGATTCCCTAATAGATGCCAAGAGGAATCAGTGCCATCACATCTGCTTGCCCTCGTAAGCATGATCCTAGAGGGACCTAGTATAAAGGATCAGATGGAAGACACATCCCGTTCAGCACTTGGCATTGCACAAATGCTGAAGTTCAACAGCATTAAGCACAGGCGGAATCGTGACAACTCATCGTCACTCACTGTCAGACACAGTGCCGCTCAAGATACACGAGTACCAACATACATAGGACTTAAGTTGCACGCTCACACACGCAAGAGAGATCTAGTGGAGAGGCTTTCACACCTGGGCATGAGTATCTCCTATGACCGCGTTCTTGAACTCTCATCTCAAATGGGAAACAGTGTATGTGAACAATTTTACAGAGAACAAGTGGTCTGTCCTCCAACACTTCGAGGAAAAGTATTCACAACTGCCGCTGTGGATAATATAGACCACAACCCCAGTGCAACTACAGCAAAAGAGTCATTCCATGGTACTTCCATATCCATTTTTCAGCACCCCTCTTATACTGGTGAAGGTGTGGATCGAAATGTTGTCATCAATGAAGGATTGGTAAATGCAAGCTCCAAGACAATCGGCCACTTGCCACAGTACAACACCGATGTTCCCCCTGTCACCAGCAATGTTAAGATGTCCTCTGTCCCAGCTGCTAGATTAGCATCACTGAACCGAAGTGACTCCAGCCAGTTGCGGAAACATACAGAAGATGAAAATGTGTGGCTACACAATACAAAACAAGTCCTGGAAGACGAGAATTAGACACACGATAACACATCTTGGGCTGCATTTCATGCCAGTCGCCAGCCACCAGAAGCTCGAGTCGTCTGCCACAATGCTCTGCTACCATTGTTTCTGGACAGTGCTCACACAGTTGCAATGATCCGGCATTCAATGGATGTTGTGACGAAAGCCGTGCAGCATCTGAATCCTGGGCAGATACCAGTTGTTGCCTTTGATCAGCCGTTATTTGCCTTAGCCAAGCAAATTCAGTGGACGTGGCCGGAGGACTATGGCGAAGATAAGTTGGTAGTGATGTTTGGGGGACTCCACATCGAGATGGCAGCTCTGAAGACATTGGGGGACTGGCTGCAAGGGAGTGGCTGGGTGAATGCCCTTGTGCAAGCTGAGATTACAACGCCAGGGACAGCTGACTCATTCCTGTGAGCAGTGCACGTCGCTCGAACAAGGAGAGTTCACCAAATCACCGCAGCAGCATTATACATCTTGCAACATCGTGCCTATGACCATTACTGTACGAGAAAAGCAGACGATGCACAAGATATCCTGAACTTCGATGATTGGTGCCGTCAGAAAGAAGACATTCCACAGTTTAAGTACTGGGCAACTGTACTGGAACTAGAGGTTTTGGTTCTGGTCTTTGTGCGTTCTCTGTGACAAGCATCATTCGCGATGTATCTTGATGCCCTGACAGAATTGGCCTCCTGGTTTCATGCTTTAGACCACACGAATTATGCCAGGTGGATCCCTGTTCACCTGAGGGACATGGCTGAACTTCCAACAAAGCACCCACATGTAGCCAGGAAATTCCAGGAAGGTAGTTTCACTGTGCAGAAGACGAAGAAAGTGTTTTCTACCATCGCAATTGACCAGGCACATGAACAAAATAATGCCTGCATCAAAGGAGATGGTGGAGCAGTTGGCCTCACTGATAACCCCAGTGCCCTGCGCCGGTGGATGATTGCGGGGCCAGAAGTTCCCCGGATCATAGAAGAATTCCAACTTGAGAATGAGAACTGGAGGAGGCTAGTGGACACTCGTCATCATGACCAGACACCAAGCGTGCAGACTGCATTCACCAAAGATGTCCAATCTCTTGTCAACGTCATGGAAGAGCTTGGCAACCCCTTTGAGGAAGAAAGTATGGATCTGGTTGTCCTTGATACAAAGGACATCGCAGCCCCCATTGCAGTTCAGGCAGTTCCGAATGTTAAGAGGATTGGCCAAGAGCAGTTCCAGGCTTTTACCAAAGAATGTCTGGTGGAAAGAACCAAGCCTATTTATGACACCATTCATCGAAACAACCTGAAGGTGTTCAGTAAGTCGGCTCCCAGAAGTGTCAGCAAGGGGAAACAGCAGGTAGTCTCACTCAAGAATGACTTACAACTTTTCTCTCGGCTGTACATAAGCTGTCAGACGAGAGACGGAAACCTTGATGAATTCTTTCGACATGAGAATCAGGCATGTCTTCCGTCACTCTCTGATGGGGGAAGTCTCCACCTTGGTACAAAAAGTGATCTACTCACATGCTTGGAAGCCATCTCTGATGTCCAGTCTGACCGTCCTGCTGCCACGAGCATAGTTCTTGATGGAGCTGTCATCGTTCAGATGCTGAAGCCAGCTGCAGCCAAGAACTTTGATGAATATGCTCAACAGATATTCATTCCATATATGTCTAAAAAGCTTCAAACTGCATTCCGCCTGGACTTGGTGTGGGACAGCTACCATGCAAATTCTCTGAAAGCAAGTGCAAGAGCAAAGTGTGGGACAGGAGTGCGAAGACGTGTGATGGCTGGAACAACCATACCGAGAAACTGGCAGAACTTTCTCAGAGTAGATAGCAACAAGGTAGATCTGTTCAATTTTCTCTCTGAAGTTCTGTACAAGTGGTTTGATAACGACAACAAACAACTGGTCATTACTAATGGGGAAGCCATTCTCAGCAAGCCAGCGCTATCAGATGTAGCATCACTCACCCCATGCAACCACGAAGAAGCAGATAGTCGCATGATGTTGCATGCAGCCCATGCAGTCAGGCATGGCCACCATAAAGTAGTGATTCAGACAGTAGACACTGACGTTGTGGTGTTGGCCGTCTCAGTAGCCCAGGGGTTTGCATCAGAAGATGAACTGTGGTTAGCATTCGGAACTGCCTAGTCTTTTCGGTACCTGGCAGCCCACGAAATAGCAGCTGTACTAGGACCAGAGAAATCACAGGCATTGCCAATGTTCCAATGTTCCATGCCCTGACTGGATGCGATACAGTGTTGAGTTTCGCAGGGCATGGTAAGAAAATTGCCTGGGCAATCTGGAGCGTGTTACCAGAACTCACAGCTGCACTACTAAAGCTATCTTCTGCGCCAAGTGATATACCAGAAGATGTCATGTGCACCATGGAAAGGTTTGTTATCCTGCTCTACGACAGAACCAGTACATGCATGGACATTGACAAGGCAAGAAAGAAACTCTTTGCAAAGAAGAACAAAGTTCATCTGATTCCACCAACCAAAGCAGCGCTGGAGGAGCATGTCAAGAGAGCTGCCTACCAGGGAGGTCATGTATGGGGCCAGACACTGGTATCAGCACCAGACCTACCTCCACCGACCAGCTGGGGCTGGGTCAAGACTGAGGGTGGGATGTACGAGCCATATTGGACAAAACTACCTGAGGCAGCCAACAACTGTTATGAACTAATCTCATGCAAGTGCAAGAAAGGTTGTGTGAGCCGATGCAAATGCAAAAAGGCTGCACTTGAATACACTGCTCTGTGTTTGTGTGAAGGGGAGTGCTCACAAAATTGAGTTCCTGGGAATTGCGACAGCAACTTTGGCGGTATATCTGTAGAAGAAACAGACTTTGACAGAAACGTTTCATCTGATAAATGTTACAAATATCCATCAGTTTGTTCCTCAACATGCAATTGCTTTAGTTACTAATATGTCATGGCTATGTTTATGTTTATGTATGATCCTTTCAATTTTAACAATTTTGAATAAATTGTAATTCTAATGACTGATATTTCATTTATAACAATGACAATGTTGAACTATACAACAATATTGCTTGTAACCTCAGAAATCATAAAATATATGCATAATAATGAGACATCTTCTACAGATTCTTTGTTGTTATTTTATCCAACAACTATTATAACAATCATGTAAGTGCCCCTAATTACTTGACAATCACTTTGCACAATAATGCAAAAGCTTAGAATGCCAAATATACTCAATTGTTGTCAGCTAGTTCCTCTGATATTGGCAGGTCTGCACACACAGAATTTCCGAATTTAGTTCCGATTAATTAGCATAAGCGCTATTTTGGAAATTGGCAACCATTGGTGCCCAGGCCCAAATTTGAGATGGCCCAATATCTATATCTGTTTGTAATATGTCAGTCTATATGAGTACCAATTTTGGTGCTTTTATAACAATTTGCACAATGGTTTTGCTAAGCTGCCCCACTATAAGATAAGATAAGATCCGACCTTGAGGTATAGGTGAGGATAAAATCTCCAAAGTAAGAGAAATAATTACTCTTCTTTTGGGTCTTCGGAGTCCTCAGGGTCTTTTGGGTCATCTGGGTCTTTGGGGTATTTTGGGTCTTTGGGGTAATTTGGGTCTTTGGGGTCCACTGGGTCCTCAGAGTCTTGTTTGTGTTTTGGATTGACATTCTGCAGAATTAAATGAACACTCAGTTTACTCTGTGCACTTTGCACGTCAGGCTCAGCGAATTTCACCTCCCGACGCTGTGTATTTATTGTGATAAAAAAAAAAACGCTTCCCTACACCGACCTTGACGCTCGGTTTGCAAGCCACCATCTACAATTCCAATGTAAGACATAATTACTCTTTTTTTGGGTCTTCAGAGTCCTAAGGGTATTTTGAGTCCTCTGGTTCATTTGGGTCTTTTGGGTGCTCAATCTCTTTTGCATCATTGGGATCTTCTGCTTCATTTGGGTCTTCAGGGTCTTTTAGGTCATTTGAGTCTTTTTGGTCCTCTGCATCTTTGGGGTCCTCAGGTCTTTTCAGTCATCGAGGTATTTGGGGGTATTTTGGGTCTTTGGGTTCCACTGGGTCCACAAGTACTTTAAGGGTCTTTGGGATCTTTTTGGTGTTTTGGATTGTTTGGTTCTGTGGGGTCATTAAGGGTATTCAGGGCATTTTGGGGTTTCAGGCACTTTTTGGTCTTCTGGGTCTTTTTGATTTTTTTGGTCTTTGGGGTGTTTTGGGTCTTTAACGGTCTTTGGGATATTTTGGGTCTCTGGGGTCTTCGTGGTCTTTTCAGGATTTTGGGTCTTTGGGGTATTTTGAGTCTTTGGGGTATTTTGGGGCTTTTGGGTTTTTGAGACTTTTTGGTCTTCTGGATCTTCAAGGGTCTTTGGGATATTTTGGGTGCTTGAGGTATTTAAGGGTCGTCTGGGTCTTTTGGATCTTTGGGGTATTTTTAAGGCTTCAGGGTCTTTTGAGTCTTCTGAGTATTTAAGGGTCTTTGGATCTTCAGGGTATTTTGGGTATTTGGGGACGTTTGGCTCTTCAGGGCCTTTTGGGTTTTTGTTGTCTTTTGGGTCTTTAAGGGTCTTGCGGTCTTTGCGGTATTTTTGGTTTTTGGGGTATTATGGGTCTTTTGGATATTTAAGGGTCTTTGGGGTCTTTTGGATCTTCGTGGTCTTCTGGGTCATCAAGGGTCTTTGGATCTTTTTCGTCTTTTGGGTCTTCGGGGTCTTTTGGGTTTTTGTGGTCTTTTGGGAATTTTGGGTCTTTGGGTCTTTAATGGTCTTCAGGGTCATTTGGGTATTCTGGGTGTTTTGGGTGTTTGCGGTCCATTGGATCTTCAAGGACCTTTTGGTCTTTTTTGTCTTTGGGGTGTTTTGGGTCTTTATGGGTCTTTGGGATATTTTGGGTCTGTAGGGAAGTTGTTCTTTTCTTTGAAGGCTTCATTTTGTTTTCTGTAAACATAGAGATGATGTGCTTTACAAAAAGCTCTAATTTGGCCTCATCTGTCCACATGACATTCTGCTGGAAGGATTTGGGCTTGTTCAGGTGTGTTGTGGCAAACTCCAGTCGGGCTTTCGTATGTCTCCTTCCTGGGTCTCCTACCATAGACCCCCGCTTTCATTGAGTTGGTGACGGATGGTGCAAGTTGAAACTGTCATACCTTGTGTCTGACGGTCAGCGTGAATCTGTTTGGCAGTTGATTGAGGTGCTTTCTCCACCATTTGAACAATCCATCGCTGCGATAATCGATCAAGTTTTCTCTTGTGGCCACGTCTCGGGAGATTGACTACAGTGCCCATGGGCCTTAAACTTCCTGATAACATTGCATATGGTGCACATAGGAACTTCAAGGTCTCTGGAGATAGACTTGTGGCCTTGAGATCATCCATGCTTGGCTACAATCTTGTGTCTGACCTCCTCAGACAATTCTTTGGTTATCTTTATTTTCTCCGTGCTCATTGCGGTACACACAGTGACACAAAACAGCAGAATGACTCATTTTCTCTTTACAAACTACAGACTTGGCATTTAATATGGAATATTTTTTTTCTGGGGATGAACTTACTTTTCAAGATGACTTAGAACCAAAAGTTCATTGGCATTATGTTAAAATTATTCTAGATTTTGTTAATGTGACCTTTAAAAGAAACAAAAACCACATTTGACATTTCGAAACAAATAAATTGATCCTTGAAAGTGATGTAAACTGATATCGAACTCAATTCATGGACAGTACGGTGTTAAACTTCTGTACGTTTTCCAGAAGTATCTCTTTATTTTGCACATTAGCCAATTTTTTTTTAAACAAAAACAAAAGTTAAATTACGACTGGGATTACGGACAGTAAAATTACAGTTCAGTACTTCGTGTAACCCCCACGAGCATTCAGGGGAGCACGTACACGTTGAGGCATGCTGTTCACGAGATTTGCCAAGGTTTGGACAGGAATCGCTTGCCATGCAGTGACAATAGCCTGCTGCAATTCACGCACAGAGGTCGGCTGCTGGTCCAAGTGGTCGAATTGACGCGTTAATTCTGCCCACAAGTTCTCTATCGGATTCATATCCGGGGACATGGTAGGCCACTCCATATGCTCTACACCACGGTCAGCAAGAAAGTGTTTGATCATGCGAGCACGATGAGGTTGTGCATTGTCATCTTGGAAGACAAAGTTTCCTCGAAAGGCTGCACGAGCAAATGGAAGCAATGTTTCTTCCAGAATGGCCCTGTACTTGAACTGGTTCAGGCTTCCATTCAGAACAACCAGGTCAGTTTTGCCCCCTGCATGAAAAGCAGCCCAAACCGTCACCCCACCACCTCCAGCTTGGACTCTTGGCACTATACAATCTTTGTTGTAGGCTTCATGCACTTGTCTGCGCACTCGGATGCGGCCATCTTGACGATAGACCAGAAATCTAGACTCGTCACTGAAGATCACATGATTCCAGTGTCCTGGCTGCCATTGACGGTGCTCTCTGGCACACTGCAATCAGCGCTGGCGGTGTTGCCTGGTCAGGCGTGGCTTTCTCAGGGGACGCCTGGCACGATAGCTTGCTTGAACCAGTCGTTAGTTGAATAGCCTTCTGGATACAGGCACATTTGTCAGTTGCTGCCACTCAGCCCCAAGCCGATTAGCTGACTTGGGACGGCCATTGCGGACTAACCGGTGCAGCTGTCGATCATCCCTCCTTGTGGTTCTGCGGGGACGTCCTGGCCTCGGTATTGGAGTAGGGACACCCCTCTGAGCATTTCGTTTCAGGATCTTTGACACCTGACCTTGAGTGATGCCATACTGCCGAGCAATAGCACGCTGTTTCATGCCGTAATTTCGTAAAGCCACCACTCCATGACAAACAGCATTGTCGAGTTGACGGACTATCTCCAGAGGAAGCAGCAATGACTTTTGGAGATGTGCAGCAGTTGTTTTCCACTAATACAGGTCGCAACAACCCTTGTATACCCGACTGTGAAGCCAATCATCAAATGCACCTGTCTGTACATTTTGCCACGCCACCTGTGATATAATCCTGTTGTTGACTTCTTGCTGTGACAATCAGTGACATGGTTCTTTTAACAAATAAATCACCAAAGTGTAAAAGAAACTCACCAGATTGAGCTGAGTTAATAAAGTAAACCCAAGTCAAGAAAAAAAAAAAATCCATATTAAATGCCAAGTCTGTATTTGAATGAGTGATTTTTCTATTGCAGGCACCTGCAACTCACCACAGGTGAGTTCAATTCCAAAGCAAAAGAGAATCACCTGCTTGAAATCTTATTAGGTTTACTCTCCATGAAATGGAGAGTAACCTATTATTACTGCTAGAGTATTTCTTAGTAATATTCTTCCACCCTATTTTGCACCTCCGAAAACTTCATAATTAATGTTCTCAGCAACCGCTGGTCGGATTGACAGAAAATTTTCATCAAATGATCGTCTCGGCTCGAATAATTTTTTTCTGCTAATTATGACGTCATAGGTCACGTGGTATGGGCGCCATCTTGTAAAACACATTCAACTTTGCCCCTCTGTATCTCCGAAACCGCTCAATGGAAAAATTTGAGGAATGGCTCATTCTAAAGAACTTTTCAATGGGAACAAAAGACATGTGCATCGAGTACATTAAAAATGCTAACGTTAAGAGGTTAAAATTCGTCAAACAAAATTTTTTCTCCCGTGAAAATGAGATTTTTTTTCCAGATGCTTAGTTAAAAAAAAACTCAGAATGCAAAAAATTTAGAAGTCATATGTCACATGGTTCGGCCGCCATCTTGTTTTTCGTGAAAAAACACAAAAAACCCTTTTTCTCCACAACGGCTGAACGGATCGAGCCCAAACTTGGCATGCATATTCGCACACCAATGATGAACAAAGAAGCCTATGAGCACGATGTTATCCGACACATGGTTTCAGAGTTATGACGTTTTAAAGCTCAAACTAGAAATGGTATCACCTCCATAATTTGTAAAGCTATCGAGTGGAAACTTTACACAATTGTTCTTCATTGGGGGATGTTTCAAGGTTACTTGAGACGTTTTGATAAGTCACATGGTTTGGCCGCAATAAATAATGGAAGGTAAGTTTTAAAAAGCGTCTAACTCTTGAACCACTGCATTGATCGACTTGATATTTTAATGCAATGTAGCTCTCATCAAGCGGAACCAATGTGCAAAACTTCAAAATGATTGGACGTACGGTCTCGAAGCTATAAGTCTTTATTGTTTAAAGAAGAAGAAACGCACCGTTTTGTCCCTCCAGGACGTGATAACTATCACACGATCTCCGGCGGTCATTTGAACCTCAAATAAAATTCCAATTGAAGATTTGTCAATAGGTGAGGTATATTAACAAACGAATAAAACAGATTTGGTCAAATTCTGACTTTTTTTAACTCGATCGCATTTCACACAAAGTCGTGAGAAACTAAAGAAGAAGAAACCTCGTTTGGCTTCTCAGATAAAATAAATAATTCTGTCTCTGCAATTTCAGGTTAATTTTCTTTTAAAAATCGCTTTTTCTGCAATCAGTGCATGGATTGACATGTTTGGATATGTGTGTGGGTGTTGGGTGGGGGGGATGTGTGTGTGTATGGGAGGGGGGGGGAGGGGTGTGTGTGTGTGTGTGGGGGGGGGGGGGTGGGTCTGGTGTGTGCGTGTGTGTGTGTTAGGGATGGGGTGTGTGTGTGTGTGTGTGTGTGTGTTAGGGGTGGGGGGGGGGGGTGAGGGGATGTGTGCGTGTGTTTGTGTGGGTGTGTGGGTGTGTGTGGTGGGGGGGAGGGTGTGTGTGTGTGGGGGGGGGGAGGGTGTGTGTGTGTGTGTGTGGGGGGGGGGGGTCTGGGGATGTGTGTATGTGTGTGTGTGTTTGTGTGTGTGTTTGTGTGTGTGTGGATGTGTGGATGTATGTGTGTGTGGATGTGTGTGTGGGTGTGTGTGGGGGGGGGGGGTGGATATGTGTGCATGTGGGGGGGGGGTTGGTTGTGCGTATGGAGGAGGGGGGGCAGATGTGTGTGTGTGTGTATGTGTGGAGGTGGGGTGTGTGTGTGTGTATGTGTGGAGGAGTGTGTGGGGGGGGGAGGGGTGTGGGGGTGTTTGTGTGTGGGTGGATATGTGTGTATGTGGGGGGGGGGGGTTGGGGTGTGCATGTGGAGGAGGGGGGGGTTGGATGTGTGTGTGTGTGTGTGTGTGTGTGTGTGTATGTGTGTGTGTGGTATGTGTGGAGGGGTGTGCGTGTGGGGGGAGGGGGGATTTGCTTTGTGTGTGTGTGTGTGTGTGTGTGTGTGAAGGGGTGTGTGTGTGTGTGTGTTTGTGTGTGTACGTGGATGTTTGTTTGTGTAAGGGGAGGGGATGTGAGCATTTGTCTCCTCCCCGTTCCCCATGCATTGATGCCCGTGGGCGACATTCACGCTTGCACGTCAAATATGTAAATGTACAATATTTTACAGTGTTCATAAAGATATTTGGTGGGAATGTATATTCGTTTTTAATTAATGTTCAGAAATGTATATATGCCAATGTGCACCAGAGATAAAAACGTATTGCATCGGCCGTCCGGTTAAGATGCATATACTTCCGGTCCACATATGTGTAACTTCGGATTTCTTTTTGCATTTTACATTCATTAATAAGCCTTTAATAATGACATCTGATCATGTATATTATTTGACATTTCGTGTTAATATTCACGGATCATCCCTTGGTTGATTTGAGAAACATTTATTGGTCTTTAATGGCACGTGGTGCGCGATGCGATGACGTGAGGATGACGTGTGAGCTCTTTGAGTTTGATTTTCATTTGCGGTAAAGACGGGTGTTTTTGCACGATTCCTTACCTGCTTTGCAAATCCGATTCCCGAGCTGTTTCCACATTTACGTGGGAATTCTCCAAGAGGCGTTTTCCAATATCAGGTAACCATCACTTTTGTGCGATATAATGTTTGATATAACAGACTTGTATCGGCTCATCCCAGCGATTAGGAACATGAAAGGTGGCCATGTTCCCAATCGCTGGCCATTTTTTTTCGTTTCTTGTCTTTAGACTTTAACTACATTTGGCATTATTTAAGATATTTTTGTTGTTAAATGCTGCTCTTTTATGAACGTGATGTGTATTGTTAAACTCGATAAATGACGATTTATCACCAAACAAAGCAAATAATTTGTTTTGGATGGAGTTTGTTAGCGAGAGGTAGTTATTGGGTGAAGAAGAAGAAGAAGAAGAAACGCAACACTTTTTCTTCAGTTTGTCGAGAGTGAGGAATTATTTAATTATCACACTGTACAGAACATGCAAGGAGCACACGGAGCGAACTCACGGGGTAATTTGAAATTTTTTTAAAAAAGGAAAATTTAAAAAAGCTTCGAACTCTTGAACCACTGCATTGATCGACTTGAATTTTTAAGGCAATGCAGCTCTCATCAAGCAGAACAAGTGTGCAAATTTTCAAAATGATTGGATGCAGGCTACAGTCTCGAAGCTATACGTCTTTATTGTTGAAAGAAGAAGAAATGCACCATTCTGTCCTTCCAGGACGTGATCACTATCACACGATCTCCCGCGGTCATTTGATCCTCAAATAAAATTCCAATTGAGGATTTGTCAATAGGTGAGGTATATTAACAAACAAATAAAACAGATTTGGTCAAATTCTGACTTTTTTTTAACTCGATCGCATTTCACACAAAGTAGTGCGAAACTAAATAAGAAGATACCTCGTTTGACTTCTCAGATAAAATAAATAATTCTGTCTGCAATTTCAGGTTAATTTTCTTTTAAAAATCGCTTTTTCTGCAATCAGTGCATGGATTGACAGATGTGGATGTGTGTGTGGGTGTGGGGTGGGGGGGAGGGGAATGTGTGCATGTGTGGGTGTGTGTGTGTGTGTGTGTGGTAGGGGGGAGGGATGTGTGTGTGTGTGTGGGGGGGGGGGGGGTTGGTGTGTGCATCTGTGTGTGTTTGGGATGGGGTGTGTGTGTGTGTGTGTGTGTGTTAGGGGTGGGGGGTGGGGGGATGTGTGCATGTGTGGGTGCATGTGTGTGTGTGTGTGTGTGTGTGTGTGTGTGGTGGGGGGGGGGAGGGTGTGTGTGTGGGGGGGGGGGGGTCTGTGGATGTGTGGATGTGTGTGTGTGTGTGTGTGTGTTTGTGTGTGTAATCATGTGGGGATGTGTTTGTGTGTGTGTGTGGATGTGTGAATGTGCGTGTGTGTGGATGTGTGTGTGGGTGGGTGTGTGGGGGGGGGGGGGTGGACATGTGTGTATGTGGGTGGGGGGTTGGGGTGTGCGTGTGGAGGAGGGGGGGTTGTGTGTGTGTGTGTGTGTTGTGTTTTGGGTGGTGGGAGAGTGTATGGGGATGTGTGTGGAAGGTGGGAGGTTATGGGGATGTGTGTGTGTGGGTGGGGTGGAGGGGGGGTGGGGGAGTGTATGGAGATGTGTGTGGAAGGTGGGAGGTTATGGGGATGTGTGTGTGTGTGTATGGGGATGTGTGTATGGGTGTGTGTGGGGGGATGTGTATGTGTGGATGTGTGTGTGTGGGTAGGGGCGGGGATGTGTGTGTGCGGGGGGGGTTGGGGTGGGGAGGGATGTGTGTGTGTGGGTGTGTGGGGGGTGGTGTGTATATGTGTGTGTGTGTTTGGAGGGGTGTGGGTGGGGGGTAGGGGGGATGTATGTGTGTGTGTGTGTTTGTGTGTGTGTATCGGGGTTGTATCCAAGGGGGTTGTGTCAAAGCATGTCCAATGAAAGTGGGGTTGTATCAAAAGTGGAGTTGTATCAAAAGTGGGGTTGTATCAAAAGTGGGTGCGAGTAAACCGGTCATCACTGCCAGCAGTTTTAAAGTGGCAGTTCTAGTTATTTCTCACAACTTCTAAAAGGTGCCAATAATATTGCCCGGCCCATTTTAGGATTTCTGTGTGGAATAAGCTAAGATTTAGTCATTTTTTCAGCTTTTTTTGTTTTGTTCCACTGCAAACCAAAGAAATACATATGTGGACACCAAAATAATTTATTAATTTCAACAATTTTCTGAAAAATTGCTTTATTTTTAAAAAGTGCAAGGGTGACAATATTTTTTGGCCACAACGGCATATTATATATATATATAAATATATATGTATATACAGTCATGTGAAAAAGTAAGTACACCCCATGTAAAGTTTTGACTTTTTCAGCATTTCAACACGCAGCTATTTGATCTTCATTTCAACAATATTGACAGATAATGGTAATATAATATAACAAATATCATGAAACATTTACATTTTGTAGTCCATTGTATAATTTAAATAAACATAAATGCAAATTTCGCATGTGGAAAAAGTAAGTACACCCTTACATTTATCACTACTTCAAATACCTAAAATTAGATTCAGGTGCACCAGCTCAGGTGCAAATGATTAGAACATCGTTGGAGAGGATCTTGGAGGAACCCGTCTTATTTAAACCTCAGACATTTAGTTTGGTTTGCTCTTTGTTGTTGAAGTGTGCTGCGTCACCATGCCTAGATCGAAAGAGCTCTCTGAGGCCTTCAGAAAGAATGTTATAGATGCCTATGAGTCTGGGAAGGGACTTAAAAAGATCTCCAAACAATTTGAAATCAATCATTCGACTGTCCGGAAGATCATCTACAAGTGGAGAAGATTCCAAACAACTGCCAACTTGTTCACGCCAGGCCGCCCCAGCAAGTTCAGCCCGAGGGCAGAACGCAAGTTGCTGAAAGAAGTCTCTAAGAACCCCAGACTGTCACCACGGGACGTACAGGTAGCTCTTCCCACTGTTGATGTCAAAGTGCACGAGTCTACCTTTAGAAAGAGGCTGCACAAATTTCATCTGCATGGGAGGTGTGCCAGGAGGAAACCTTTGCTGTCCAGAAAGAACATCAGGGCAAGACTAAAGTTTGCCAATGAACACCAAGGCAAAGACCAGCACTTCTGGAACAATGTGCTCTGGACAGATGAATCAAAGGTAGAGCTATTTAGCCACAGTACCAGAAGACATGTTTGGCGAAAACCAAAGACAGCATTTGACCACAAGAACCTGATACCAACTGTAAAGCATGGTGGTGGAAATATTATGGTTTGGGGCAGCCTTGCTGCATCAGGGCCTGGGCAGTTCACCATCATAGAATCCACTATGAATTCTTCATTGTACCAGATGGTGCTTGAGGATAATGTGAGGCCATCTGTCGGAAAGTTGAAGCTCAACCGAAGGTGGACCTTGCAACATGACAATGACCCTAAACATACTAGTAAATCCACCAAGGAATGCCTGAAAAGAAAGAAATGGAGGGTTCTGGAATGGCCAAGTCAAAGCCCGGATCTAAATCCCATCGAGATGTTGTGGGGGGATTTGAAACGAGCTGTGCATGCAAGAAACCCCTTAAACATCGCACAGCTGAAAGAATTCTGCATGGAGGAGTGGGCAAAAATTTCTCCCAGTCGATGTCAGAGACTGGTAGACAGTTACAAGAAACGCCTACTTGAGGTTGTTTCTGCCAAAGGGGGCTATACCACCTATTAGAGCCAAGGGTGTACTTACTTTTTCCACATGCGAAATTTGCATTTATGTTTATTTAAATTATACAATGGACAACAAAATGCAAATGTTTCATGATATTTGTTATATTATATTGAAGGAGCTGCGCTCCAACGCGGGTCGAAAGAATTGACGCGACCAAAGACGGAATTCGTCAGAGTTGCTTTATTGAAACAAAACAGCTCAGGTATTCTGACAAGCCCGTTTATCGGGCAGCAATATATATACACATTTATGCCGGGGCGTTTGCCCGGGAAAACCGAGACCGGGCATGCCCGGGTGTCAAGGGCGAGTCCTGGAAAGGCGGGTCTGGACATGCCCGGGCGTCCTGGACGCGGCCTGGCAAGTCGAGGCTGGGCGTGCCCGAGCGCTCTGGGCGAGCCCTGGAAAGGCGAGAGCGGGCATGCCCGGGAAAGACGAGACCGGGCGTGCCTGGGAGGTTCGGGCGTGCCCGGGAACAGCGAGTCCGAGCATGCCTGGGAGAGGTGCGTCTGGGCCCGTCCGGACGAGCCCGGCATGGCGATCGCTCCCTGGCCGCGTCCTGGCAGGTGCAAGGCGATTGTGTACATTCAGCGGGAACCGCTACACACGCCCCTCCAGAATCGACCTGCACCGGCAGGGTCAATTTAAGGGGGGTCCGGATGACCCGGCCGAAGCGACCCCTGGAGGGTCGTGGGGGGGGGGGGGGGTCCGATCTGGTGGTGGGTGGTCGAGCGGGGGGAACTGTGGACGGGGGGCGGCCTCGCCGCGGAGGAAAGGCCAACCGTGGTGGTCGGTCGACGTCCACGTCCGCCGGTTTGAGGCGGTCCACAGAGATCCGGTCTGACCGGCCGCCGACGTCGACGACGAAGGACTTGTCGCCCCGTCGCAGGACCCGGAAGGGCCCGTCGTACGGCGGCCGGAGTGGCCCCCGGTGCGCGTCATGACGCACAAAGACGTACTCCGCTGTGCGAAGCGCCGGGGGGACGTAGGACTGGGGGCCACCGTGGCGGGACGTTGGCACGGGGGCAAATCGTCGGGCGGCCTCCTGGAGGTCCGAGCGCTGGTGTGCGGCGGACCAGGGACTGGTAGCGTCGGGCACGAACTCGCCCGGGACGCGGAGCGTCTGGCCATAGACGAGCTCGGCGGCGGACGCCCGGAGGTCCTCCTTGGGGCCGTGCGGAGGCCCAAAAGGACCCACGGCAGCCGGTCGGTCCAACCGTCGTCCTGAAGGCCGGCCATGAGTGCGGCCTTCATGGAGCGGTGAAACCGCTCGCACAACCCATTGGCTTGGGGGTGGTAAGCCATGGTGCGGTTGCAGCGTGACCCCCAACGAGCGGGCGACCGCGGCCCAAAGTTCGGACGTGAACTGTGGGCCGCGGTCGGACGAGATGTCCACCGGTGCGCCGAAGCGCGCAACCCAGGTGGCGATGAACGCCTGCACCACGTCGGCGGTGGTGGTGGAGGTGAGGGGCACGGCCTCCGGCCACCTGGTGGTCCTGTCCACCATGGTGAGCAGGTGGGTGAACCCCCGCGATGGGGGCAGGGGACCCACCAGGTCCACGTGGACGTGGTCGAAACGCCGTGCAGGCACGGTGAAAGGGGCTAGCGGGGCCTGGGTGTGGCGGTGGACCTTGGCCCGCTGGCAGGCCGTGCAGGCGTTGGCCCAGTCGCGGACGTTCCGTCGAAGGCCGTGCCAGACGAAACACGCCGACACCAGCTTCTGAGAAGCTTTCCGGCCCGGGTGAGAAAGGCCGTGGATGGAGGCGAAGATGCGGCGCTGCCAGGAAACGGGCACGATGGGGCGAGGCTGGACCTGGGAGACGTCGCAGAGCAGGATCGAGCCCGTTTCGATGTCGGCCAGGCAGAGGCCCGTGTCCGCCGCCCGGAGGGCCTGCACCGAGGTGTCGGTGGTCTGGTCGGCCGCCATGAGCGCGAAGTCCATGCCGAGGTGGACCGCATTCGCGCTGGCCCGAGAAAGACAGTCGGCCACGGCGTTGTCTTTGCCGGCGACGTGCCGGATGTCCGTGGTGAATTCCGAAATGGCGGAGAGGTGGTGCTGCTGGCGGGCCGACCACGGCTCCGTGACTTTGGCCATTGCGTAGACCAACGGCTTGTGGTCGACGAAAGCCGTGAACGGGCGGCCCTCCAGGAGGTGTCGGAAATGGCGAATGGCCAGGAATAGACCGAGCAGCTCGTGGTCGAACGTGCTGTATTTTAACTCGTTCGGCCGGAGCTGCCGGCTGAAAAAAGCGAGTGGCTGCCAAACCCCATCCACCCATTGTTCATGGACGGCGCCCACCGCGTAGTTGGAGGCGTCCATAGTGAGGGTGATGGGCGCGTTGAGCACCGGGTGAGCCAGCAGCGTTGCGTCGGCGAGGGCCCGTTTTGCGCTCGCGAAGGCCTCGTCCATGGCCGCGGACCAAACAATGTCATGCTTGGCCGGCTTGCCCCGGAGGGCCTCGTAAAGGGGCCGCATGAGCTGAGCAGCGCGGGGCACGAATCGGTGATAAAAATTCACTATGCCGAGGAACTCTTGTAGGGCCTTGATGGAACAGGGAAGCGGGAACGTGGTGATGGCCTCGACCTTGGTCGGCAGCGGCACGGCCCCGTTCTTGGTGATGCGGTGGCCCAAAAAGTCAACGGTCATCGTGCCGAAGTGGCATTTGGCCGGGATGACAATTAAGCCGTGCTCGCTGAGGCGACCGAACAGTGTTCGGAGGTGGAGGAGGTGCTCGGCGCGGGACGTGCTGGCGACGAGGATGTCGTCCAGATAGATGAAAAGAAATGGCAGGTCACGCAGCACGCCGTCCATTAAGCGCTGGAATGCCTGGGCCGCGTTCCTGAGGCCAAACGGCATCCAACAAAAATTCGAACAGGCTGAACGGTGTGATGACGGCCGTCTTCGGGACGTCGGCCGCCCGGACAGGTACCTGGTGGTATCCCCGTATCAGGTCAATTTTGGAAAATATGACCCGTCCCGCCAAACGGGCGGAAAAGTCCTGGATGTGCGGGATCGGGTACCTGTCGGGGGTGGTAGCGTCGTTGAGGCGGCGGTAGTCGCCACACGGGCGCCATCCGCCCCCCGGCTTTGGCACGATGTGCAGTGGTAAGGCCCACGCGCTATTGGAGCGCCGCACAATGCCGAGGTGCTCCAACGCGTCGAACTCGGCCTTTGCCACGGCGAGCTTGGCCGGGTCGAGGCGGCGGGCCCTGGCGTAGACCGGCGGGCCCGTAGTGGGTATGTGGTGCTCGATCCCATGCCGCACTGCGACGGCCGAAAACGTCAGCCGCGTGAGGGCCGGGAATTCCGCGAGCAGGCGAGCGAACACGTTCGCCGTCGGGAGGGCGCACGCCAGTTCGGTCGGCGCAGAGCTGCTCATCGTGCACGCCAGGGAGCTGAAGGTCTCGGCGTTGACAAGGCGACGTCGTTTGACGTCGACCAGGAGCCCGTGCGCGCAGAGGAAGTCGGCGCCTAGCAAAGCCATGGGGACGCAGGCGGTCACAAAGGTCCACTGAAAGCGCTGGCTGCCGAAGCAGAGGGTGACGTCGCGCGGGCCGAAAGTGCGTATGGCCGAGCCATTTGCAGCGACCAAAGAGGGGCCGCAAACCGCGTCCCGCCTGTCCTGCTCGGAGGCGGGTATGACGCTCAGTTGGGCGCCGGTGTCACAAAGGAAACGCCGCCCGGACACTTTGTCCCGAATAAAAAGCAAGTTGCCCGAGTGGCCGGCGCTCATGGCTGGGAATGAACGCCAGCCCGGCCGTTTCCCGACTTGCCGAAAGTGCACGGGGATCGGCACGTCCGAGCCTTGTGTCCGAACCTGGCGTGGTAATAACACCACGCCTGGTCAGGTGGAGGCCCCGGCCGTCGTGTCGGAAGCGGTCGGCGCGGCGTGGCGGCCGCCAGTTGCACCGGCAGTTTGGCCTCCAACCGCGCAGGGCGCTCGGGTGTCGTGGGCGTCGCCTCGGACGGCGGCGGGCTCCAGGTAACCGCGCCGATGTGCTGGCCCGCCGAGGAGATCTTATCGGCTTCCCTGGCGAGGGCGCGGGAATCCGTGATCAACGTGCCAGCCAGAGCGAGGCGTACCGGGTGAGGCAGCTGGCGAAGGAACAGCTCGCGGAACAAAAAATCCGGAGAGTGCTCACCGAGCAACGAGAGCATATAATCCATGCGCTCGGACGGGCGCGTGTCGCCAAGCTCGGGCAGGTCGAGCAGGCGCCGTGCGCGTGCCGCTGGTGAGAGGGCGAAAGCGTCGAGGAGGAGCGTCTTCAGTGCATCATACTTGTCAGCAGACGGCGGGTGCTCGAGGAGGCTCAGGGCGCGGGCCGCGGTGGCGGAACCGAGCGCTGCTACGACGTGGTGGAAGCGGGTGTCGTCCGCGGTGATGCCTCGCAGGGCGAACTGGGAGTCCACCTGGGTGAACCAAACAGCCGCGTGAGCCTCCCAGAAGGTAGGCAGTTTAAGAGTCACTGCCGTGTCCATGTCGGTAGGTCACCAGTGAAGGAGCTGCGTTCCAACGCGAGTCGAAAGAATTGACGTGACCAAAGACGGAATTCGTCCGAGTTGCTTTATTGAAACAAAACAGCTCAGGTATTCTGACAAGCCCGTTTATCGGGCAGCAATATATATACACATTTATGCCGGGAACCGAGACCGGGCATGCCCGGGTGTCAAGGGCGAGTCCTGGAAAGGCGAGTCTGGACATGCCCGGGCGTCCTGGATGCGGCCTGGCAAGTCAAGGCTGGGCGTGCCCGAGCGCTCTGGGCGAGCCCTGGAAAGGCGAGAGCGGGCATGCCCGGACGCTCTGGGCGAGCCCTGGAAAGGCGAGTCTGGACATGCCCGGGCGTCCTGGACGCGGCCCGACAAGTCGAGGCTGGGCGTGCCCGGGCGCTCTGGGCGAGCCCTGGAAAGGCGAGAGCGGGCATGCCCGGGAAAGACGAGACCGGGCGTGCCCGGGAGGTTCGGGCGTGCCCGGGAACAGCGAGTCCGGGCATGCCCAGGAGAGGTGCGTCTGGGCCCGTCCGGACGAGCCCGGCATGGCGATCGCGCCCTGGCCGCGTCCTGGCAGGTGCAAGGCGATTGTGTACATTCAGCGGGAACCGCTACAATATCACCTTTGTCTATCAATATTGTTGAAATGAAGATCAAATAGCTGTATGTTGAAATATGTTGAAAAATTCAAAACTTTACATGGGGTGTACTTACTTGTTCACGTGACTGTATGTATATATATATATATATATATATATATATATATATATATATATATATATATATATATATATATATATATATATATAATTCCAGTAATCTCTGTTTGTACGTCTGTACGTTTGTACGTCTGTACGTTTGTCTGTGACCGCTGTTTCTCGACAACCACGGGTCCGATATACTTTTAACTTGCCAGGTATATTGCTGGGGACCCGAGGATGTGCCTTTTCAAGGTTTCATATTAATCGGACAATTACTTACCGAGCTATGTCCAAAAAACGATTCAACCAATCAGAGAGCAGCGAACGATCGCGTGTGCCGAACGTGGAGGACACACTCTGCCTCGGATGGCACATTTGAGAGCGTATTCATTTATTTCACGTTTGCAAACTATGTTGGCGTTAAACTATGTTTTAAAACTAATAAAACCGAATTTGCGATTCATTCGCTTTCCTGCGCGTTTGTGCACGCGATGGCGATTTCTTTACCAAACTCCGGAAGCCGTTCGCTTTGGACCAAACCATTGCATGTAAATAGAGGGGGGGGATTGTCACCGTACTCGCAAGCCGTTCGCTTTGGACCAAACCATTTCATGTAAATAGAGGGGGGGGATATAATTTTAGATATAGATATAGTACGGGCAATGCCCTAGTATATATAATATATATATATATATATATATATGTATATATATATATATATATATATATATATATATATATATATATATATATATATAGAAATACATAAATATAATTTCAGTTCTCCAGCTTTTAATGAGCGCACGCAATGACGTCACCGCCACGCACTGATATATATATATATATATATGTATATATATATATATATATATATATATATATATATATATATATATATATATGTGGTCATAACTGATATATATATATATATATTGTTACGGACGCGTTTAGGATGTTATTTACTGAGCGGTGGTATTGCCGCGACCTAACAGTTCCCCCGATTCTTCCCCAACTCACCCGATTCCACCCAAACGTTGACCAAATCGCGCTATGCTAAATCAATGATGGAAAGGACACAACGACTGGGATAGATGAAACGACGCAAGGGGTACAGTTCTCAAGACCTCCGGAGGAGGATATAATTACAGTGGTGGAGAAAAGGGGTAGATTACAAGGTAGTGAGGTAAAGACACAGAAGAGATAGGCACTTAATTACAGTCTTATCTTATCCCAGACAGACCACAGACAAACGGAACAAGGCTGACTTACACAGGGATTGATGGCAGGGAAGGACAGGTAGTTCGATAGCACAAGGTGCACCTTGGCTCGGGGACAGGATCAAGCACGGTCCAAGAGATGCAGTGAGGCCTCACAGCGCTCGGAGGGTACGTCTTGCTTGCTCCAAGCTCAGCGCGCATCTGACGTCACCTCCCTCTTCCTGCGCATGCTCAGCGGGGAGTGACACGCCCTCGGCTGGTTGGCTCCGCCCCACTGGGGCCGATCCGCCGCTTCCATTGGGTGCGGGGGTTACCGGGCTCCGCCCTTGACGAGGAGCTGACAGGGAGCCCCTATTTGGTAACCCCGTCGAGCACATGTTCGATGGCGGCTCGTTGGGAAGGCCTCATGCCCTCCCAACACCCCCTACCAACCAAGCCGGAGTGAGGACGCGCACTCCCTGTGCACGCCGCCGCCGTTGCTGTTGTTGTTGTTGTTGTTGCTGAACCGTGAGGAAGAGCTGCGGGGAGGTATTGGGAGGTCCTAAACTTCCTAACGGTGCCATACAATCACATTCTGGTGCAACGAAGGGTCAGAATTAATGGAAACGAGTCCTTAACTGACATAGACTAAGAATAACTAGCAAGATGTCCTATAGTTGTCTTACATGAGATGCGGTGAACCTGGGCACGACATTTAATGGGGGAAATAGGGGGAGGTCGGGTCTACAGAGTGTTGTTTACAGAAAATGGGACTAGGGAATGGGGCATTGGGGATAGTTGGGAAGTATTGAGGAAATAGGGGAATATTTACAAGCGGATATGGATGGATGCAAATCCCATATCCGCAACATTGCACCCTTCTCTACCTCGGGGCGGCCCGACCCGATAAATTTTTACCTACTTTAGTGTGGCACTCAGATGTAGTTCCCTCTACTATTAACTCAACCCTGAGTGCGACAGTTTTACAGATGTTCACAAATGAGTAAATATGCCCCCTGCGACGTTGCACCCTTCTCCTAACAGAAATACACCCACAGGATAACCGAATCGCGGAAAGCATCCTCAAACTAAACATACAGCCGGTAGGGAGCATCATTTATACAAGACTACACTGATATTTACACTACGATCCAGGACCTGTTCTTTGAGGAACACATGCAGATGTTATGCATAGGGAGAGCACGCATGCCAGCATCGATACACCAACCCACGAGTGCCCTGTGGCCCTACGGCCTTTAATAATGTGCAGAGCACCCCGTCCAAGCACCAAAAGCACCACCCCATTACGCACAGTCAGCACCATCCGGTGCACCAATTAAGTGTTCATAAAAATGCACAATCAAGTGTCCATGGTCACCGGTGGTGTCGCAGCCGGCCGATGTTCTGCCGCTGGTCTTGCCTTCTTGGAGTGCACTTGGCCTTCTGGCTTCTTCAGAAATAAAGAAAGGCGCCAACCGCGTCCATTTCTCAATTGTGGCCGTCAGGGGGGCCAACTAAAAGTGGTTCACCTGTATGGCATAGGTGCCACGTTGACCCAGAGGTCCATCCATGGGTGGTGCTTGACCGCAAAAGAACTGCGGTCCATTGTGGGCGGCCACAAAAATTGCGGTCCATATGGTGTATCGATCCAGGCAGCAAGCAGCGGAAGTACAGGCCCACAACTGCGGAGCCAGCACCTCTCTCTCCTCTCTCTCTGCCCCAAAGCCAGATCCTCGGAGGTGGGAGACAAAAGAAGACAAGTGAGTAAGGTGGTAAGGGCGCAAAAGTGCACGCAATTCAAGGTAATGCACACTGGGGGCACATGGGAACCAGGTGAGACAGGTACGTTCCTACCGTACGCCCCCCCCCCACCAGGTAACCTACATTGCCCCTCCCTTACCCCTTACTGTATCCACAAAACACAACACTACCCATAAACATCTACTTTACACATCAACAAACGTCCCTACTGTCTTCCCCGTTCCTCCCATAAACCAAATTCGTCTTCTCTCCCTCCTAACCAATCAAATTTGCCATTTCCAACTCTCATCAAAATCTGCCATCTCCAACTCAACATCAAAATTTGCCATCACCAATTCATCATCAGTCCCTCCTAAGGAGGGAGAGATGGAATCACCCCAATGTCTCATCCACGTCGTGATGCGTCTCACAAATCCACACAGCAATTCTCCTTTCCTGCAACACAGAACAAAGAAAACACAGGTGTGGAGTCATCATCATCACCTCAGGTAAGTGGCTGCATATGGTGCGACAGGTTCATCAATCCTAACTATTTCCTAAATGACTTTAACAACTTTACATTACCCGGGGTCTTTCCCTGCCAATCCATTGGCTAACTTACACTATGGGTTCTAAAAACCAATTCCCATTGACCAAACTGTGGTGCTTCTCAAGTTGGGGTCTCACTCCCCCGATTCATCACTCGGTGCCCCCGCACAATTTCGGTGGCTGGGTCGTGTGACGCTCCTAGCTGGTCCGCCCACCTGCACACCTCCACCACTGTTGTTGCCTACCGAGCTCACCTGCTCCTCACCCTAACCTAACTAACTGGGGAAGGCCCTCTCGCACTCTCACCCTCTCAGTGCCCTCTCTGGCACGGGCTGCCCGATCCACACCCGGGATCCTCAGGCACCCACTGACACTAACGGCTCCCAGAGCCCACCTGCGGCCTCACCTGGCCGACATCTAACAGTGGCGGAGTGCCCAACCATTCACACTCATACTAACAGGCCACACGACCAGCCAATTTCACCACACCAATGCACCCATCCACAATACCATTCTGCAACCGCACCACAAATGCCAATATCCAACCACAATTTACCTATACCTTCTAACTATTCTTTCAACTACCCTCCCCGGGTACTCGTGAAAAGGGGTCCACTCTTCCCCCATCCACACCTTCGCACCATGCACACCACTCCGTACCACTTACTCCAACTCTCTCCACACCACTCATTCTCTGCTCCATATATTCCACACACCTGTACTTGCACACCTGTGCTCTCATACTTGGTGCCGCCTGCACCCTTCTCTCCCCCAAGCGCATTCGCGCTGATCCACAACACTCACTACTCATACACTGCTCCACACACCTGTCCAGTTCTCACACAGCATCATCTCATCTAACTACTCCCCTCTGAAACTTGCGCTTCCCAGTCGTCCCTTTAAACTATTGCGCTCCCTCGTCATTATCATCCACTCTAATCTACCTGCGTCCCCTCTACAGGTATCCTTGTCACTAACTAACCTTAACGTTACCTAATGTCATCTTCGCTAGATCCCTACACACAATATCCTAACCCACCCGGGCTAGTTTTCACTGCCATACACCCCATAATCTATAGCGCATCTGCCCCCATCATGGGAAGGGTGGCAGGGATGCCACCCTTACCCACCGGGCCCATCGCTCATCAATCCCCCAGTCCTCTGGCACTAATAAGCCCCCCTTATTCAGAGGTACTGGGTCCCGCCTCGGCATCTAAAGCCGAGGCAATCCACGGGGGCGCCTGCTCGCCGGTGTAAGGCTTTCTAGTTTCCCGGGGTCTGGCGGGGGGGGGGGGGGTGTCTGGGGTCGGCTAACCCGCTCCCCCCTGGGCGGAGTTAAGGGCCTCAACCGCCGGGGATCATCCCGGCGCGTGCCTCGACAGTGCCGCGCCAGGTGACCCAGACGGTTGCAAGTATAGCACCTCACCTGATAAGGTGCTTGTCTCCGGAATTCCAAATTCCCCCCCCTGAAGGTCCGAATTGGATTACCCGCTCGTGGTCCACCGCGGGCCACCTCCAGGGCCGCCTGCCATGGTCCAGGTCCCGCCAGGCGCTGGTCCACCAGCCTCCGGACCATGCCCGCCAGGTCAGGACTCACGCCGGGGGCGGGCCCCCTAAGGGGTCCGCCCTCCATCGGGGGTCCCACCTGGCGGACCGCCATTGCATGACGCTCGCTCCCCCGGGCCAGGGGCCTCGCTGCTTCCCAACGGGCTGCAGCATCAGCCGCCTGGCTCAGAGTCTGCGGGCGCCACATGGCGAGCTGTTGCCGGAGCTCAATATCCGGGAGGGCCTGGATAAAATGGTCCAGCGCCAGGCTTTCCCGGGAATCCGCTGCCATGTTAGCATGTGTGATCCCCACTGCGCGGCGAATGTCGTGGGCAAGTTCCCCGATGGCTTCCTGGGGCTTGCGTTTTCGCAGCGCGAGCTGAGCTTTAACAAGCTCGCTCTGCTGTTCAATGCCGAATCGATTAATTAGGGCGTCGCGGAGGGCTGGCAGGGTGAGAGCACCCGGTGGTAATGCCGTCAGCACCTCCGCCGCCACGCCACGCAATGCGGCCACCAGGTGTACTCCACCTTCGTCCTCACCCCAACCGTTGCCCTTACACACACAGTCAAACTGCGCCAGGTACGCGCGTAGATCACTCTTGCCGTCATACGGCGCGAGTGGGACCTTGTGGGACCACCTCGTATGCGAGTCGTTGCCCGCCTGCCGGACCCCGTGCGTCGCCCCTTGCGGGGTCAGCGCGGGGCCGAACTGGCCGGGCCCCCACAGTACATTACCCCCAAGGGGCTCCCGTGCCTCCCCTGTCCCTCTAAAAACTACCCCTGTTGGTGTCGATGCATGGGTCACACTTCCGCAACCCGCTAACCATTCCATACCACCACAACCTTGCTCACTCACACCTCGCACCTCTCCCATCACCGGACCCTCTCGCTCGCACCCTCGTTCCATACCCTCCGGACCAGCCATACACCTCACTCTTGGCCTCTCACGAACATCCAGGTCCATCTCGACCCCCAAGCTTATTAAATCACCTGGCGCATCATACGCACGACCATATTGGTCACCACTTACACCGGGTCCTCTTTCTCTTCGCTTCTCCTCCATCACCTGCGAATCCCTCATCCGGTTAATGAGCACATCATCACGATCCGAACACAGACTTTGGACCAATTCTTTTACTTCCTCCTTTATCTCTTTCTTATCCTCCCTCCGTCGCTTCTTAATTTCGCTCACCCCTTCCTCCACTTCTTCTAATTTCTGCTTCACCTCCTTCATCTCCTCGTGCGCCCCCTTAAGTTCTTCCTCTAACTCCACCTTATTTTTTTCTATGTGCTCCCGCACCTCCCGCTCTTTAACCTCCATCACCTCTACCACCTTGTTCATTTTCCTCGTCAGGTCCTCATGTACCGTCTGACACTCTTTTTTAATTACCCCTACGTCCTTTTTCATCTCCTTCTGTGTCGATTTTAAACCCTCTATTACCGCTGTGTTCTTCTTTACCTGGTCCCCCAACTCCTTTTGTCCCACTGTCAGCTGTTCTACTCCCAGCGTCAACTCCTCTATACCACCTTGCAATTTTACAGTCCCCTTTCTCACCTCCTTCTCCATGCGCTCCTTACAGTGCCTCATCTCCTCGCGCACGCCTCCGACCTCCTCACTCACACCTCTTCTGATCTCTTCTCCCATCACTTGCATCTCCTGCCCAGATGCCACCCTCATCTGCTCCATTTCCTCCCTGTGAGCATCCAATTTAGTTTCTACCCCCATTCTGACCCCCTCCATCTGCTGCCCCATTTTTTAAACTTCCCATTCCGCTTGGTCCCTCATGTCCCTCAATTTGCCTTCCATACTGTTTTCTAACCCCTCTAACCCCTTTTTCATCCCTTCCATTTGATTCTCTTGAGCGGCCATTCTGTTTTCTACCCCCGCTAACCCATGTTTCACCCCTTCTATTTGATTCTCTTGAGCGGCCATTCTGTTTTCTACCCCCGTCAACCCATGTTTCACCCCTTCTATCCCATTGTCTAACCCCCCTAATTTAGCTTTTAGCCGTTCCCCCATTTCTCCCATTTTGCCCCCCATTCTGCCCCCCAATCGCTCACTATCAGCCCTCATTTGCTCACTCTGAGCATCCATCCGGTTCCCCATTACCCCCATCATTCTGCTTTCCATTTCTTCGCTATTCTTGTCCATAAGAACTTCATTTGTATAAAAAAAAGGTTCAAATCCACCAACGGCGCTGCTACGGTCGCGGGCGCGGTCGCCGTAGCCATGTGCGAGGCGCCATTTTGCGCGCCCGTAACCTCGTGCGCGAGGACGCCATTTTGCGAACCTGCCGCCCTCACTGCTTCGCTCTCCTCATGTCCCTCAATTTGGTCCTGGATCGACCCTGCCTCACTCTCCTCTACCGGAACCCAGCCGTCTTGATCTCCCATAGCGCGACTTTCAAAATTCTGGTTTTTTTGTAAAACAAAATCAAATTTCGGTACTTTATAATTTTGACCAAATTTTTTCCTAGATGTTTTTTAAAAATTTGGTTCGGGCCTCGAATCTCACTCCACGACACCAATTGTTACGGTAATAACACAATTGGTGTCCAAAATTTGGGCTAAATAAATTTGGTCCCAGGTTCGAATCCCAACTCCTGACAACAATTGTTACGGACGCGGTTAGGATGTTATTTACCGAGCGGTGGTATTGCCGCGACCTAACAGTTCCCCCGATTCTTCCCCAACTCACCCGATTCCACCCAAACGTTGACCAAATCGCGCTATGCTAAATCAATGATGGAAAGGACACAACGACTGGGATAGATGAAACGACGCAAGGGGTACAGTTCTCAAGACCTCCGGAGGAGGATATAATTACAGTGGTGGAGAAAAGGGGTAGATTACAAGGTAGTGAGGTAAAGACACAGAAGAGATAGGCACTTAATTACAGTCTTATCTTATCCCAGACAGACCACAGACAAACGGAACAAGGCTGACTTACACAGGGATTGATGGCAGGGAAGGACAGGTAGTTCGATAGCACAAGGTGCACCTTGGCTCGGGGACAGGATCAAGCACGGTCCAAGAGATGCAGGGAGGCCTCACAGCGCTCGGAGGGTACGTCTTGCTTGCTCCAAGCTCAACGCGCATCTGACGTCACCTCCCTCTTCCTGCGCATGCTCAGCGGGGAGTGACACGCCCTCGGATGGTTGGCTCCGCCCCCCTGGGGCCGATCCGCCGCTTCCATTGGGTGCGGGGGTTACCGGGCTCCGCCCTTGACGAGGAGCTGACAGGGAGCCCCTATTTGGTAACCCCGCCGAGCACATGTTCGATGGCGGCTCGTTGGGAAGGCCTCATGCCCTCCCAACACCCCCTACCAACCAAGCCGGAGTGAGGACGCGCACTCCCTGTGCACGCCGCCGCCGTTGCTGTTGTTGTTGTTGTTGTTGCTGAACCGTGAGGAAGAGCTGCGGGGAGGTATTGGGAGGTCCTAAACTTCCTAACGGTGCCATACAATCACATTCTGGTGCAAGGAAGGGTCAGAATTAATGGAAACGAGTCCTTAACTGACATAGACTAAGAATAACTAGCAAGATGTCCTATAGTTGTCTTACATGAGATGCGGTGAACCTGGGCACGACATTTAATGGGGGAAATAGGGGGAGGTCGGGTCTACAGAGTGTTGTTTACAGAAAATGGGACTAGGGAATGGGGGATTGGGGATAGTTGGGAAGTATTGAGGAAATAGGGGAATATTTACAAGCGGATATGGATGGATGCAAATCCCATATCCGCAACAATATATATATATATATATATATATATATATATATATATATATATATATATATATATATATATATATATATATATATATATATACATACATACATATATATAATATATTGTAACGGTTTTGAGAAGTGTGTAACGAATTTGAGAAGTGTAACGGTTTTTGAGAAGTGTAACAATTTTGGAGGAAGTGTAACGAATGTAAAAAGTATGGTTTTGTTATGTGTAACACCCTGTTAAGGTAAATAATGGTCGCAGCCGTCCTCCTAGTTAATTCCATGAAACTTACACGCAGGTCACGATATATCTTTTTAAATAGTGTATTTCCTTATTCTATGTAGGCTAAATATGTGTTTCCCACTAGATTGACTTTGCATTGTATCAAACAAAATAAGCATAGGCCCTTGCAATTTCCCCAAACATCTCCGCTCTCCAAAGTTCCTTTAAAAAGGGTGTGAGTTGTGTTCAATCCCGCAAGCCGCCATTGCCCATGTGCTAATCTCGGAGAAGAAAGGCGTGTCTCCACCTCGTCATAGAGGGGAGGAGTGAGCCAACCCCACTTGGCCAATCAGCACCGCGGTGAGCGACCCGGTAGGCGTGCCCTCGCAGCCGGCGGCTTGATTCCGCCCGGGGTAATAAAAGGGACTGGAGGGACTGCTTCACCAGATGACCTGGGAGATGAGCGAAGAGGCGACACCAAGAGGAGCGGTGAGATGCGAAACGCTCCAAGCCAAAGAGGAGAGGTACTCGGAAAGGAAACCAGCTTTGGAGAGACGCGCTGAAAGGAGGGAGACGGCTCCACCAGAAGGAGAGGAGCAGGTGTGCCGAGCCAGCGCGTGACGTCTACAGCAGCGGATACGCGACGAAGGGTTTTCCCGCCAAAAACCGCGAGGAATTGAGAGCTGCTGCCTCCGACCCCCCTCCCTCTCCAGCAATCCACCTCAAGCCCTACCTGCCTGCAATATCCCCCGTGTAAGTGTGAACGTCGTCTGTCCTACTCGTTGTCTTGGGGTTAAGTAAAATGAATAGTGTAAGTTAACGATTCGCTGTGTGACTGCTTCTTCCATCCATTGCTTGTGTGTGTATAATAAATCTGTTCTTCCTCCGTACTCTGTCTTCTTCTCTTTTCATTCTCTTTCGGTCGCTTTAGAGGTTTCCCGATTGAATATCTGCGGTGCGATCTGGTCAACGTCGGGTGGAATCGGGTTCTAATCGGGGAGTAACTGTTCGGACGCGGTAATACCAACCGCTCGGTAAAATAACATCTAAAACCGTGTCTGTAACAATTGGTGTCAGGAGTGGGATTCGGACCTGGGACTAAATTTGTTAGGCCCAAATTTTGGAACACCAATTGTGTTATTAAGTAACAATTGGTGTCGGGGAGTGAGATTCGAGGCCCGAACCAAATTTTTAAAACGTGTAGAAAAAAAATTTTGGTCAAAATTACGAGCTGACGAAATTTGTTTTGTTTTAAAGCAAAACCCGAATTTTGAGATCGCGCCATGGACAATCAAGGCGATCGGATGTCGGTGGGAGAGATAGACAGGGTGGAATCGACCCAGGACCTCGGGGAAATGTATGTGGAGGAAAGGGAGGAGGAGAAAAATAGCAATGTGGTTGCGGGGGTATCAGACGCGCAAAATGGCGCCTCGCACATGGCGACCGCGCCCGCGACCGTAGCAGCGCCGCTGGGGGATTCGGACCTTTTTATGATGATACAAATGAGGGCCCTTATGGAGAGGCTAGAAGCAAAAATGGATGCCATGATAGACAAAACAAGGTGTGATCGGGGAAAATTGGAGGGAATAAATGACCGGGCCAAAGAAGTAAATGAGGGACTGGCGAGGGACAGAGTCGCATATGAAGCAAGGGAGGAGCAGAGGGACAGAGACCGCAAGTTGGGCGAAAGGGTCCTACGGGTGCACGACGAGGTAAAGCGGGTCGAAAAGTGCTGGTTGAGCGAAGCAGAGGAAAGCACGGGTACAATGACGGGGGTAGAAATCGCGACACGGGGTTTGGAAAAGCCGGCGACCGCTGAGGTAGAGGAGGGTGTTTTATTAAAGCCAACGGTCGTCGAGGTGAGTAAAGAAAAAGCGGAAGTGGGCATTGAAATTGAAGAGATGACGGAGGTAGCCCGGGAATTGCAGGGAGAAATGGAAAATGTACAAAGTCCCTGCTCAAATCATGATGATGTACTCGCTAATCCAAATGGAAGTTTGCAGGTTTTGGTGCAGGGAGGAAGAAGAACCCCGAAGGTGAGACGTGCTGTTGTGTATTGTGCGGGGAGATTTTGCAGGAGGATGTTTAGCGACAAAAGAATTTTCGCGCGCTTGGGATCGAGGAGGCATCCGGGCGTTGGTGAAGGGTCCCGTGTGAGTGAAAATGGCACACGTGGGAGGAAAAAGTGTGCGTCGGCGAGTGGGTGTGTTATAAAGTGTGGGAGTGAAACCGAGTGCGAGCGAGAATGCACGTCGGTGTGTACGGGGTGTGACACAGGGAGTGAGAGCAATACGGAGTGCACGCCCATGGTGAGTGTTACGGAGGACGTAACGGAGGAGAGGTGTGGACCGAAGTGTGCGCAAGAGTGTGCGCGAGAGGTGTGGTGTGTAACAGGGAGTACGTTGGTGGAATGTACGGACGGCGTTGGAACGCCGGGTTTTGTGAGGGTGAAAGGGGTAGCGTATGCGTGTGAGCATGCAAGTAAAGCATCGACGGTAACCGGGTTAGTGGTTAGGGCGACGGATAGCCGATGCGAGCACTCGGGGCGCGGGGTGCTTTGTTGGGTGCGAGGCCCGGCGCGGGTCGATGCTGCGTCGCTTCTCTTCGAAGTGTCGTTGCCGATTCGGGCTTGGCCCCGCCCCGCACGGTCGAGTCCGGGCTTTGTCGGGCGAGGCGACCGGTCCGGTTCGAGGGCGAGTGGGAGGAAGCGGCACGGTGCCCCCTCGTGGGGACGGGGTTCCGACCGGGGGAGATTGAGCCATCTGTTTGAGATTGAGCCATTGAGCCATCTTACAGATGCCAAGTAATTGTTACAGACGCGGTTTTAGATGTTATTTTACCGAGCGGTTGGTATTACCGCGTCCGAACAGTTACTCCCCGATTAGAACCCGATTCCACCCGACGTTGACCAGATCGCACCGCAGATATTCAATCGGGAAACCTCTAAAGCGACCGAAAGAGAATGAAAAGAGAAGAAGACAGAGTACGGAGGAAGAACAGATTTATTATACACACACAAGCAATGGATGGAAGAAGCAGTAACACAGCGAATCGTTAACTTACACTATTCATTTTACTTAACCCCAAGACAACGAGTAGGACAGACGACGTTCACACTTACACGGGGGATATTGCAGGCAGGTAGGGCTTGAGGTGGATTGCTGGAGAGGGAGGGGGGTCGGAGGCAGCAGCTCTCAATTCCTCGCGGTTTTTGGCGGGAAAACCCTTCGTCGCGTATCCGCTGCTGTAGACGTCACGCGCTGGCTCGGCACACCTGCTCCTCTCCTTCTGGTGGAGCCGTCTCCCTCCTTTCAGCGCGTCTCTCCAAAGCTGGTTTCCTTTCCGAGTACCTCTCCTCTTTGGCTTGGAGCGTTTCGCATCTCACCGCTCCTCTTGGTGTCGCCTCTTCGCTCATCTCCCAGGTCATCTGGTGAAGCAGTCCCTCCAGTCCCTTTTATTACCCCGGGCGGAATCAAGCCGCCGGCTGCGAGGGCACGCCTACCGGGTCGCTCACCGCGGTGCTGATTGGCCAAGTGGGGTTGGCTCACTCCTCCCCTCTATGACGAGGTGGAGACACGCCTTTCTTCTCCGAGATTAGCACATGGGCAATGGCGGCTTGCGGGATTGAACACAACTCGCACCCTTTTTAAAGGAACTTTGGAGAGCGGAGATGTTTGGGGAAATTGCAAGGGCCTATGCTTATTTTGTTTGATACAATGCAAAGTCAATCTAGTGGGAAACACATATTTAGCCTACATAGAATAAGGAAATACACTATTTAAAAAGATATATCGTGACCTGCGTGTAAGTTTCATGGAATTAACTAGGAGGACGGCTGCGACCATTATTTACCTTAACAGGGTGTTACACATAACAAAACCATACTTTTTACATTCGTTACACTTCCTCCAAAATTGTTACACTTCTCAAAAACCGTTACACTTCTCAAATTCGTTACACACTTCTCAAAACCGTTACACTATATATATATATATATATATATATATATATATATATATATATATATATATATATATTTTTTTTTTTTGTATACAAGATCGAGGCTCGTGAAAGAGCAAACATTAATCACACAAAAAGACAAACCGACACACAAAACACAAAAAACAAGGGGAGCGGCAGACAAGATGGGGAGAGAGGGGGGAGGAACACAAAAGAGAGGGGGAAGAAGGGGAAGGACACAAACACAACATTTGAGAGCAGGGACATCGGGAGGACTTGGGGGGAGGTGGGAGAGGATTAAAACATATGAACACTGCAAGGACTCTGGGGTGAATTACCGGGGGTAGAAAAGATCAAGGTTTTCGATGGGGGAAGATAAGAGATGGTGGTGAACAGCTGTTTTAAAGACCTGGAGGGAGGAGTGGGATTGAAGGGAGTGGGGGAGTTTGTTCCAGAGGCGGGAGAAAAGGGGAATGAAAGAGTGAAGGTGAGCAGAGAGCCTAGACTTTGGCAGTTTAACCATAAGAGGGTTGCAGGCAGATCTTGTGCGACCTGAAGGAATATTGGGGGGACAGAGCACAGAGAGAGCTGGGGGAGCAAGGCCGGAGAGGAGTCGGTAGAAGACAGAAAGACCACCAACCTGCCTGCGGTGAGTGAGTGAAAGGCCCTCGGCGTTGACTACATCGCAGGAGATTCCAATGATTCTGAAAGCTTTGGCCTCAACAGCGTGAAGCCGAGCAAGGTGTGAGGCAGGAGCACCAGCCCAGAGGGGGGAACAGTATTCCATTGAGCTGCGGATGAAAGCCTTGTATGTGGTGAGGAGCTCAGGTGTGCCAAGGAAGGACTTCGCAAGACGGAGGATGCCCAGTCGGCGACTGGCTTTGGAGGCCAGCTTGGAAATGTGGTTTTCCCAAGAAAGATCATGGCAGATAGTGAGACCCAAAAGCTTGAGCGACAGAACTTCTTGGAGAGGATTGTTGAGAAAGTAGATGGGAGGGTTGTCCAGTCGGTCCTTTCGGAGAGACATTGTAAGAGTGTGAGATTTGTCAGGATTGAAAGACATGTTCCACTTGTTTGACCAGTCTGTGATTTTGTCCAGGTCTGCAGAGAGTGAGGAGGCTGCAGACTGCCGATCTGAGGGATGAGGAATGGAGCGACAGAGAGTAGAGTCGTCAGCAAAGAGATAGAGAGGATTTTCAAGAGAGTCAGAGAGATCATTAATGAAGACCAGAAAAAGCACAGGCCCAGAACACTGCCTTGGGGAACTCCAGCCTGAACAGGAAGAGGAGATGAGAGAAACCCATTCAGGGCCACACGTTGACTACGACCAGAGAGGAAGTCCGCCAGCCATGCGTGGAGATTTCCATGGATACCAAAGGAGGAGAGTTTGGAGAGCAGAGCAGGGTGCCAGACCGTATCGAAGGCATGTGAAATGTCAGGGAGACAGATCTAATTTCCTGTTTGGCGTTGAGGACCTCCATCCATTGTTGAGAAAGCAGAAGCAGCATGTCCAGAGTAGAGTGACCAGGTCTGAAACCAAATTGATGATCAGAGATCAAGCCATTGGAGAAGAGGAAAGATTTAATATCTGAAGCAATGATGGATTCCATGACTTTGCTGATAATTGGGAGAAGGCTGATTGGTCTGTAGTTGCTGGGATCTGTTTTTGCACCTTTTTTGTGCAAAGCGGTGATGTTGGCAGATTTCCAAGCTGATGGCAGATGACCTTGAGCAAAAGAGAGGGTGAAGAGAACAGAAAGAGGGAGTGAAAGAGCAGAAGAACATGATTTTAGGACCCGTGGGCTGATGCCGTCAGGACCAGTTGCAGAATCAGAGTCGAGGGTTGACAGAAACTTTTCCACCTTGTCAGGAGGAAAGGACACAGAGTCAAGGAGCAGCTGGGTACGACTGGGTACGGTGGGTACAGAGAGGGATGGGTTTGGGACACAAGATTTAGAGGCAAACACAGAGTTGAGGCATTCAGCTTTTTCACGTGCGGAGTCAGCCGTTAAGCCGTTTGAGGTGAGGGAGGGGATGGAGGGGGAACAAACACCAGAAACAGATTTGACCAGACGCCACCAGGATTTGGAAGAGGGAGACAGATAAGAGAGTTCGGTCTTGAGAATGGTGAGATATTGTTTCCTGGCTCTCCTGAGGGTGGACACACACTTGTTTCGGGCTTTGTGAAAGGAAATGAGATTTCCTTCCGTTGGATTTGCTTTCCAGGAGACGAAAGCAAGTTGTTTCAGGGCAACAGCCTCACCACAAGATTCCGTGTACCATGGATGGGAGGAAGGGTATGACAACTGAAGACGAGATGGTATAAATCTGTGCATGAGAGAGAGCAATTTACTTTGAAAGAATTACCAGGATGAGTTGATGTCAGAGGCGGTAGAGATGGGAGACGAGTCCAGATGATTGATGGCTGCTTGAAGACCGTGCCAGTTGGCCTGAGTGAAATGCCAGACTCGTCGACGCTGAGGAGGCTCTCTGAGAATGGTCAGAGAGATGTCCACTTTGACAAGCACATGATCAGATGAGCCGATTGGAGCAGAAGAAGAGCAGCAGACATTTTCAGGGAAGTTTGTCATAACCAAATCCAGAAGAGAAGATGCTCCGTTGACTGAGATCCGGGTCGGGAAATTGACAGATTGTGTCAGTCCCAGTGAGTCGCAGAAGTCCTTTGCTGAAGAGCCATGGCTGGTGAGAGAGGTACCCACACCCAGCCAACTGGCATGGTGACAATTGAAATCACCACATATGAGGAAGAGAGAGTTGGGATGGGTAGATAGAAGTTGGTCCATATTATCAGACAGTGAGATGTAGATGGAGTCATCGCTGATTGGTGGACGGTACAACACACATATGAACAAAAGGTGGGAGCGAAGGGGTAGCCGTAGCCAAAGGTATTCCTGGGGGTGAGGTGGAGAGGGGGCAGTGGAGGGCGAGTGAGGAAGAGAGTTTTTTATAAAGATAGCAACCCCACCTCCAGGACGAGGTTCAGGTCTATCATACCGGAGGAGGGAGTAACCTGGGAGAGATACCAAGGCATCAGAGACATCATGAAGGAGGAAAGTTTCTGTTAAGCAGATCACATCTGGTTTGTCAGAAGCAACCTGTATGGAGAGGTCAGTCAAGTTTGAGCGAATGCCCCGGATGTTTGAGGTCCATACCGTTAATGAAGAGGAAGGGGGAGCATCGGGTCCAGAACAGGGGGGGGGGGGGCAGGGGTAGGGTAAGATGTAGAAGAGGAGGAAGAGGTAGGGAGAGCTGTTGAAGGTGTGTCAGAGATTTCAGAATAGCTTGGAGAAAGGGAAGAATGGGGCAGACAAAAGGTTTGATGGAGATTGGGTGAGGCACAGTGAGGTGTTATTTGAGGAGGGGGAAGAGCAAGGCAGGAGGTTTGGGGAGATGAAGGTGAAAGTTGGAAGGAGGAAGAAGCAGGGAGGATGCTTTGAGGAGGAGGGGTGAGAGGGGAGTCTAGGAGGGGAGGAGCGAGGGAGAGTCTCGGAGGGGAGGGGTGTGGGGGGAGTTTAGGATGGAGGGGAGGGAAGGGGCAAGGGGGGAGATTTGAAAGGGATGGGTGATGGGGAGGATTTGGAGGGGAGGGGTGAGATTGGATTTTGAAAAGTGTACGATTCATGGGAAACGAACATTTTTTGCAAAATGAGTTTGAGACCTTCGAGTCAAAAATACGTTTGAGGACACTGGAGGAGGGATGGAGTTCTGGATAGTTTATGGAATGTAGAAAGGAGGAACTGTAAGAGATGGTATTATATATATTTTTTGGAATGAATAGATTTGGTGAGCAAGACGAAAGCATCCTTTTGTAGGAAAAGAAGAAAAGGGTGTTATTGTAGCGGCTGCCGCTGGGGTTACACAATCGCCTTGCACCTATCAAGGACGCGGAGCGATCACCAGGCCGGGCTCGTCCAGGACGCCCGGGCAGGCCCGCGCTCGACTTGCCAGGCCTCGGTCGGGACGCCCGGGCAGGCTCGCCCTCGGCTTGCCAGGCCGCAGCCGGCCCGCGGGGCCACGCCCCCTGGCGCCAGGCCTGGGCAAACCCCCTGGCGGAATAGATATATATTGCCGACCGTAAAACGTTTTTCCCAGAGTGCCTGAGTGTTTGATTCTAATAAAGCAGCTCAGATGAATTCAAGCTTTTTGTCGCGTCCATTCTTTCGATCGACGTGGGAGCCACAGCTCCTTCATTGGTGACCTATCGACATGGACACGGCAGTCGCCCTTAAACTGCCTACCTTCTGGGAGGCTCACGCGGCGGTTTGGTTCGCACAAGCGGAGTCCCTGTTCGCCCTGCGAGGCATCACGGCGGACGACACCCGCTTCCACCACGTGGTCGCTGCGCTCGGTTCAGCCACCGCAGCCCGCGCCCTGAGCCTCCTCGAGAGACCGCCAGCCGCGGACAAATACGGCGCGATTAAGAAGCTTCTCCTCGATGCTTTCGCCCTCCCAGCGGCGGAACGCGCACGGCGCCTGCTCGATTTGCCGGAGCTCGGCGACACGCGCCCTTCCGAGCGAATGGACTACATGCTTTCGCTGCTCGGCGAGCACTCTCCGGCATTCCTGTTCCGGGAGCTGTTCCTCCGTCAGCTGCCTAACCCGGTACGCCTCGCCCTGGCAAGCACGACGATCACAGATCCCCGGGCCCTTGCCAGAGAAGCCGACAAAATCTCCGCCGCGGGACAGCGCATCGCAGCGGCGACATGGGACCCGCCGCCGCCTGATGCACCATCCATGGCGCCCGAGCACCCGGCGCGTTCGACGGCCGAACTGCCGACGCAATTGGCGGCCGCTATACCGAGCCGACCACGTTCAGCACGACGTCCGAAGCCTCCACCCGACCAAGCGTGGTGTTCCTATCATGCCAGGTTCGGACAGAAGGCCCGGACATGCCGACCCCCGTGCACCTTCGGCGGGTCGGGAAACGGCCAGGCCGGCGTTCATTACCTGCCATGAACGCCGGCCACAGTCACACGGGCAACTTACTGTTCATCACGGATAAAGCGTCCGGACGGCGCTTCCTGTGCGACACCGGCGCCCAAGTGAGCGTCATGCCCGCCTCTGACCAGGACAGGCAATCCGCGGTTTGCGGCCCCTCCTTGGTTGCGGCCAACGGATCGACTATCCGCACCTTCGGCCCGCGCAACGTCACCCTCTGCTTCGGCGGCCAACGCTTCGCTTGGACGTTTGTAACCGCCAACGTGCCCATGGCTCTGCTCGGCGCCGACTTCCTCTGCGCACACGGACTGCTGGTGGACGTCCAACGGCGTCGTTTAATCAACGCTGAAACCTTCAGCTCCCTGGTATGCACATTGAGCAGCTCCGCGCCGACCGAGCTGGCATGCACCGTCCCGGCGGCGAACGAGTTTGCTCGCCTGCTCGCGGAGTTCCCGGCCCTCACGCGGCCGACGTTTTCGGCCGTCGCAGTACGGCATGGGATCGAGCACCACATACCAACCACGGGCCCGCCGGTCTACGCCAGGGCCCGCCGCCTCGACCCAGCCAAGCTTGCCGTTGCGAAGGCCGAATTCGACGCGTTGGAGCACCTCGGCATCGTGCGGCGCTCCGATAGCGCGTGGGCCTCGCCACTGCACATCGTGCCAAAGCCGGGGGGTGGATGGCGCCCGTGTGGCGACTACCGCCGTCTTAATGACGCTACAACACCCGACAGGTACCCGATCCCGCATATCCAAGACTTCTCCGCCCGTCTGGCGGGACGGGTCATTTTTTCAAAAATTGATCTCATACGGGGATATCACCAGGTACCTGTCAGGGCGGCCGACGTCCCTAAAACGGCAGTCATCACGCCGTTCGGCTTATTCGAGTTCTTGCGGATGCCGTTTGGTCTCAAGAACGCGGCTCAGGCGTTCCAGCGCTTGATGGACGGCGTGCTGCGTGACCTGCCGTTCCTTTTCGTTTACCTGGACGACATCCTCGTCGCCAGCACGTCCCGGGCCGAGCACCTCCTCCACCTCCGAACACTGTTCTGGCGCCTCAGCGAGCACGGCCTCATCGTCAACCCGGCCAAATGCCACTTCGGCACGACGGCCGTTGATTTTTTGGGCCACCACATCACCAAGAACGGGGCTGTGCCGCTGCCAACCAAGGTCGAGGCCATCACCACTTTCCCGCGTCCCCGCACCATAAAGGCCCTGCAGGAATTCCTGGGAATGGTGAATTTTTATCACCGCTTCGTGCCCCGCGCTGCTCAACTCATGCGGCCCCTCTACGAAGCCCTCCGGGGCAAGCCGGCCAAGCACGACATCGCCTGGTCCGCAGCAATGGATGCGGCCTTCCAAAGCTCAAAGCGGGCCCTCGCCGACGCAACACTGCTCGCTCACCCGGTGCTCAACGCTCCCATCGCCCTCACCACGGATGCCTCCGACTACGCGGTGGGCGCCGTACATGAGCAATGGGTGAACGGGGTTTGGCAGCCACTCGCTTTTTTCAGCCGGCAGCTCCGGCCGAACGAGCTCAAATACAGCACGTTTGACCGGGAGCTCCTCGGTCTACACCTGGCCGTCCGCCATTTCCGCCACCTCCTGGAGGGCCGACCTTTCACGGCGTTCGTCGACCACAAGCCGTTGGTTTACGCCATGGCCAAGGTCACGGAGCCATGGTCGGCCCGCCAACAGCGCCACCTCTCCGCCGTGTCGGAGTTTACCACGGACATCCGGCACGTCGCCGGCAAAAACAACGCCGTGGCCGACTGTCTTTCCCGGGCCAGCGCGAACGCGGTCCACCTGGGCGTGGATTTTGCGCTCATGGCGGCGGACCAAACCACCGACACCACGGTGCAAGCCCTCCGGGCGGCGGACACGGGCCTCCGCCTGGCCGACATCCCCTGCGCGGACACTGTCCTGCTCTGCGACGTCTCCCAAGGCCGGCCTCGCCCCATCGTGCCCGTCACCTGGCAACGCCGCATCTTCGCCTCCCTCCACGGCCTTTCCCACCCGGGCCGGAAAGCTTCCCAGAAGCTGGTGTCGGCGCGTTTCGTCTGGCACGGCCTTCGTCGGGACGTCCGCGATTGGACCAGCGCCTGCACCGCCTGCCAACGGGCCAAGGTCCACCGACACACCCAGGCCCCGCTGGCACCTTTCACCGTGCCCGAACGACGTTTCGACCACGTCAACGTGGATCTGGTGGGCCCCCTTCCCCCATCACGAGGGTTCACACACCTGCTCACCATGGTGGACAGGACCACCAGGTGGCCGGAGGCCGTTCCCCTCGTCTCCACCACCACCGCCGACGTGGCGCAGGCCTTCATCGCCACCTGGGTCGCCCGCTTCGGCGCACCGGCGGACATCTCGTCAGACCGCGGACCACAGTTCACCTCCGAGCTGTGGGGCGCGGTCGCCCGCAACCTGGGGGTCAAGCTCCACCGTACTACGGCCTACCACCCCCAAGCAAACGGGTTGTGCGAGCGATTCCACCGCTCCATGAAGGCCGCGCTCATGGCCGGCCTTCAAGACGGCGGTTGGGCCGACCGGCTGCCGTGGGTCCTTTTGGGCCTTCGCACGGCCCCCAAGGAGGACCTCCAGGCATCCACCGCCGAGCTGGTCTATGGCCAGGTGCTACGCGTCCCGGGCGAATTCGTGCCCGACGCTACCAGCCCCTGGTCCGCAGCTCGCCAGCGCTCGGACCTCCAGGAGGCCGCCCGACGGTTTGCCCCCGTGCCGACATCCCACCACGGTGACCCCCAGTCCTACGTCCCCCCAGCACTCCGCACCGCGGAGTATGTTTTTGTGCGTCACGACGCACATCGGCGGCCACTCCAGCCGCCGTACGACGGGCCCTTCCGGGTGCTGCGACGGGACGACAAGTCGTTCGTCATCGACATCGGCGGCAGGTCGGACCGGATTGCAGTGGACCGCCTCAAGCCGGCGCACGTGGACGTCGACCACCCACCACGGGTGGCCCTCCCGCCGCGGCGAGGCCGCCCCCCGTCCACGGTGCCCCCCACTCGACCGCCCACCACCTCACCGGACCCCCTCCCACGACCCACCAGGGGTCGCTTCGGCCGGGTCATCAGGACCCCCCTCAAGTTGACCCTGTCGGTGCAAGTCGATTCTGGGGGGACGTGTGTAGCGGCTGCCGCTGGGGTTACACAATCGCCTTGCACCTATCAAGGACGCGGAGCGATCACCAGGCCGGGCTCGTCCAGGACGCCCGGGCAGGCCCGCGCTCGACTTGCCAGGCCTCGGTCGGGACGCCCGGGCAGGCTCGCCCTCGGCTTGCCAGGCCGCAGCCGGCCCGCGGGGCCACGCCCCCTGGCGCCAGGCCTGGGCAAACCCCCTGGCGGAATAGATATATATTGCCGACCGTAAAACGTTTTTCCCAGAGTGCCTGAGTGTTTGATTCTAATAAAGCAGCTCAGATGAATTCAAGCTTTTTGTCGCGTCCATTCTTTCGATCGACGTGGGAGCCACAGCTCCTTCATTATAATATATGAGAGAAAATAGTTGTTCAGGGGAGAGATTATACATTTCTAACCGCGTGATCGCGAACGAAGAAAGAACGAACAAAAAGAACAACAAATAAACGAATAAGACCTGGGAAGGAAATTTTTTATTTTTTAAATTTTTTTTTTGTTTGTGAGTACAGATATTAAACAAGGAGGTACGGGGTGAACGACTGGTACGGAACAGAGAACGAAAATAATTTCAGCGCATTCGACGAATCGCTGAGAGAAAAACAAACCACAAGGTCTGATACGGTACGGTAGTCTAAGCCTACGAGTACTAGGCCGCAGAATACTCGATACCATTAACCGACGATTGTGTATACATGAACGAAAAATTAGCACCGAAAATTTTCCAAAAGATACGCTGTAGGTACACACAGCGAAAGATAGATACAGTCTCGACAAAAACACAATTGAGAAATATCACTTAGCTTCGAAAGCGTGAGCGCATGGAGCAGCTTCGAAAAGACAAAGACGTGACCTCGCCGTGATCTCGCGAGATCTCCCGATCGCCAACGATCGCCGTGATCTCGCTGTCTATTGTTGCGGTTTTGTGAATAAAGGCAACCCCCCTATAGTTAGTTCCACCACAACATGTAGCCACCTATAGTTCGTTTTTTCTTATTAAATGTAAAGCATAGACCTTTCCAGTGTTGGTATGCGTTGATGCAGGCAGGATGATAGTAGGCCTCGTTGAAGCCTAAAGTGTCTCGTCATGGGACTAGGCCAGGCCCTGCAGGCCCGAGGGAGGAGCAGTGAGCAACCAATGGGAGCTAAAGGGAGTGGCCAATGAGCTGTCACCAATGGGAGCTAAAGGGAGTGGCCGAGGGAGTGGCCAATGAGAGCTGCAACCAATGGGAGCTAAGGGGAGTGGCCGAGGGTGACCAACGAGGGGCTGTCACGTCACGTGACCCCCGGTGGCCAATTGAGAACAACGGAACATTCGGGTCGGGTTTCGAGGGTTTATAAAACCCGGCACAGACTCCCCTCGCTCTCTCTCGCTTGGCTCCTGCATACGACACGCTCCTCTGGTTCCTGTTACGTGCACGTCATTGATCGTCGTACCTGCCGAGATCATCTCCGGTTGTGGTGTCCTAGGTTGGAGCGATTCTTGGGGCTTCCGTCCAACGAGCCCATCCGGGTGAGCTGCACGACCGAGCCCATCCGAGTGGGCTGCACGAAGCGGCCGCGCTTCTTGCGCATTCCCCTCTTCCCCCCCTTCCCCGAACGAATGAGGGCCATTGTCTGGGAAGATAGGTAAGGCCGTTAAGATTCTTCGCTTTGTCCATGTTCTGTAAATACTGTGAATAAATACTGTGTTTGGTTTCCAACCTGGCCGTCATTGTCCTTTCCCATATTGACCTAGCATCGCCCCGAATTAAAACCGCTCGATCGGGTTCGATATCCTAAACGGCGCGAGTCACGCGACGCACAACCACTCGGGCGTCAAGAATCAGCATGACTCATGCGGGGTTCAGTCCCCGTTCTCACGGCTGCGTGTGTCCGAATGTATTCGGGTGGTGACCGTTAACCTTCCACGCGTAGCTGCGGGCTCGGCGGCTAGAGTTTCTTCGCAACCCGTCGACCACGAGTTTAGTAGTTGTGGTTGGCGGCCTCGTGGACCCGGAGTTCGAGGGGGAGCAGGGCTTAAACCCCCCTTAGTACGTCAACGAACCCGGGATCTGCAACAACATATATATATATATATATATATATATATATATATATATATATATATATATATATATATATATATATATATATATATATATATATGCAGTATATAAATATATATATATGTATATATATTGTTGCGGATATGAGATTGGCCTCCATCCATATCCGCTTGTAAATATTCCCCTATTTCCTCCATACTTCCCAACTATCCCCAATCCCCCATTCCCTAGTCCCATTTCCTGTAAACAACACTCTGTAGACCCGAACTCCCCCTATTTCCCCCATTAAATGTCGCATCCAGGTCCACCGCATCTCACGTAGACAACTATAGGACATCTTGCTAGTTATTCTTAGTCTATGTCAGTTAAGGACTCGTTTCCATTAATTCTGACTCTTCGTTGCACCAGAATGTGATTGTATGGCACCGTTAGGAAGCTTAGGACCTCCCAATACCTCCCCGCAGCTCTTCCTCATGGTACAACAACAACAACAACAACAGCGACGGCGGCGCGGGTAGTGTGCGTCCTCACTCCGGCTTGGTTGGTAGGGGGTGTTGAAAGGGCACCAAGCCTTTCCAACGAGCCGCCATCGAGCATGTGCTCGACGGGGTTACCACGTAGGGGCTCGCTGTCAGCTCCTCGTCAAGGGCGGAGCCCAGTAACCCCCCGCACCCAATAGAAGCGGCGGACCGATCCCATCTAATGGGTGGAGCCAACGAGCCGAGGGCGTGTCACTCCCCGCTGAGCATGCGCAGGAAGAGGGAGGTGACGTGAGATGCGCGGAGAGCTGAAGGAGAAAGGACGCACCCTCCGAGCGCTGAGACCTCCCAAAGACTGAGCTGTATCCTGTCCCTGAGCCAAGGTGCACCTTGTGCTATCAACCGACCTGTCCTTCCCTGCCATCAATCCCTGTGTAAGTCAGTCTTGTTCCGTTTGTCTGTGGTCTGTCGGTAATAAGATACGACTGTAACTAAGTGCCCATCTTTTCTGTGCTTTACCTCATACCTTGTAATCTACCCCTTTTCTCCACCACCAATTATATCCTCCTCCGGAGGTCTTGAGAACTGTACCCCTTGTGTCGTTTCATTTATCCCAGTCGTTGTGTCTTTTCCATCATTGATTTAGCATAGCGCGACCAGGTCAACGTCGGGTGGAATCGGGTGAGTTGGGGAAGAATCGGGGGAATTGTTAGGTCGCGGCAATACCACCGCTCGGTAAATAACATCAAATCCGCGATCCGTAACAACTGGTGTCGAGGAGTGAGATCGGACCCGAAGCGCGCTTAACGCGCTCAAAATTACAAGTAACCGAAATTTGTTTTGTTTTAAAATAAAAACCCGAATTTTGAAAGTCGTGCTATGGCGGATCAAGATGGCTGGGTTCCGGTAGAGGAGAGTGAGGCAGGGTCGATCCAGGACCAAATTGAGGGACATGAGGAGAGCGAAGCAGTGAGGGTGGCAGGTTCGCAAAATGGCGTCCTCGCGCACGAGGTTACGGGCGCGCAAAATGGCGCCTCGCACATGGCTACGGCGACCGCGCCCGCGACCGTAGCAGTGCCGTTGGTGGATTTGAACCTTTTTTTTATACAAATGAAGGCCCTTATGGACAAGAATAGCGAAGAAATGGAAAGCAGAATGATGGGGGTAATGGGGAACCGGATGGATGCTCAGAGTGAGCGATTGGAGGGCCAAATGGGGGTAATGGGGAACCGGATGGTAGCTCAGGGTGAGCGATTGGAGGGCCAAATGGGGGTAATGAGGGACGAAGCGAGGGGTACCGGTGAGGGGTTAGACAATGGGATAAAAGAGGTAAAGAATGGGTTAACGGGGGTAGAAAACAGAATGGCCGCTCAAGAGAATCAAATGGAAGGGATGCAAAAGGGGTTAGAGGGGTTAGAAAACAGTATGGAAGGCAAATTGAGGGACATGAGGGACCAAGCGGAAAGGGAAGTTATAAAAATGGGGCAGCAGATAGAGGGGGTCAGAATGGGGGTAGAAACTAAATTGGATGCTCACAGGGAGGAAATGGAGCAGATGAGGGTGGCATCTGGGCAGGAGATGCAAGTGATGGGAGAAGAGATCAGAAGAGGTGTGAGTGAGGAGGTCGGAGGAGTGCGCGAGGAGGTGAGGCACTGTAAGGAGCGCATGGAGAAGGAGGTGAGAAAGGGGACTGTAAAATTGCAAGGTGGTATAGAGGAGTTGACGCTGGGAGTAGAACAGCTGACGGAGGGACAGATGGAGTTAGTGGAGCAGGTTCAAAGGAACACTGCAGTACTAGGAGGGTTAAAGGCGACACAAAAATAAATTAAAAATGACTTGATAGCGACACAGAGGCAATGTCAGATGGTACGTGAGGGACTGACAACGAGGTTGGACGAGGTGACAGAGGTATTGGAGACGAAGGACCGGCAGGTGAGGACGCACATAGAAACGGTCAAGGTAGCCTTAGAGGACGAACTTGAGGAGACACACCGGGAAATAAAAGAGGTGAAGCAGAAATTAGAAGAAGTGGAAGAAGGGGTGAGCGAAATTAAGAAGCGACGGAGAGAGGATAAGAAAGAGATAAAGGAGGAAGTAAAAGAATTGGTCCAAAGTCTGTGTTCGGATCGTGATGATGTGCTTATTAACCGGATGAGGGATTCGCAGGTGATGGAGGAGAAGCGAAGAGAAAGAGGACCCGGTGTAAGTGGTGACCAATATGGTCGTGCGTATGATGCGCCAGGTGATTTAATAAGCTTGGGGGTCGAGATAGACCCGGATGTTCGTGAGAGGCCAAGAGTAAGGTGTATGGCTGGTCCGGAGGGTATGGAACGAGGGTGCGAGCGAGAGGGTCCGGTGATGGGAGAGGTGCGAGGTGTGAGTGAGCAAGGTTGTGGTGGTATGGAATGGGTAGCGGGTTGTGGAAGTGTGACCCATGCATCGACACCAACAGGGGTAGTTTTTAGAGGGACAGGGGAGGCACGGGAGCCCCTTGGGGGTAATGTACTGTGGGGGCCCAGCCGGTTCGGCCCCGCGCTGACCCCGCAAGGGGCGACGCACGGGGTCCGGCAGGCGGGCAACGACTCGCATACAAGGTGGTCCCACAAGGTCCCACTCGCGCCGTATGACGGTGGGTAAGGGTGGCATCCCTGCCACCCTTCCCATGATAAGGGGGGGGGGGGCAAAGGAGAAATAGTTTATGGGGTGTATGGCAGTGAAAACTAGCCCGGGTGGGTTAGGTTATATTGTGTGTAGGGACCTAGAAGATGACATTAGGTGACGTTAAGGTTAGATAGTGACTGATACCTGTAGTGGGGACGCAGGTAGTTTAGTGTGGATGATAATGACGAGGGAGCGCAATAGTTTAAAGGGACGACTGGGAAGCGCAAGTTTCAGAGGGGAGTAGTTAGATGAGATGATGCTGTGTGAGAACTGGACAGGTGTGTGGAGCAGTGTATGAGTAGTGGGTGTTGTGGATCAGCGCGAATGCGCTTGGGGGAGAGAAGGGTGCCGGCGGCACCAAGTATGAGAGCACAGGTGTGCAAGTACAGGTGTGTGGAATACATGGAGTATTGGAATGAGTGGTGTGGAGAGAGTTGGAGTAAGTGGTACGGAGTGGTGTGCATGGTGCGAAGGTGTGGATGGGGGAAGAGTGGACCCCTTTCACGAGTACCCGGGGCGGGTAGTGTAAGTGTTAGGTAGAGGGTATAGGTAAATTGTGGTTGGATATTGGCATTTGTGGTGCGGTTGCAGAATGGTATTGTGGATGGGTGCATTAGTGTTGTGGAAATGGCTGGGCGTGTAGCCTGTTAGTGTGTGTAGTTGGTTTGGGCACTCCACCACTGTGAGGATGTCGGCCAGGTGAGGCCGCGGGTGGGCTCTGGGAGCCGGTAGTTGTGGATGGGGCCCGAGGATCCGGAGGACGGACCCGGGTAGCCCAGTGCCAGAGGGCACCAAGGGGTGACAGAGCCAGGAGGGGCCTTCCCAAATTAGATAGGTTAGGTAAGGAGCAGGTAAGCTCGGGTGGCAACTACAGTGGTGGAGGTGTGGAGGTGGGTAGACCTGCTGGGAGAGCTACACGTCACAGCCCAGAAATTGTGCGAAGGCACCGAGTGATGAATCGGGGGAGTGAGACCCCAACTTGAGAAGCACCACAGTTTGGTCAATGGGAATTGGTTTTTAGAACCCATAGTGTAAGTTGGCCAATGGATTGGCAGGGAAAGACCCCGGGTAATGTAAAGTTGTTGAAGTCATTTAGGAAATAGTTAGGATTGATGAACCTGTCGCACCATACGCAGCCACTTACCTGAGGTGATGATGATGACTCCACACCTGTGTTCCTTTGTTCTGTGTTGCAGGAAGTGAGAATTGCTGTGTGGATTTGTGAGACGCATCACGACGTGGATGAGACATTGGGGTGATTCCATCTCTCCCTCCTTAGGAGGGACTGATGATGAATTGGTGATGGCAAATTTTGATGTTGAGTTGGAGATGGCAAATTTTGATGAGAGTTGGAAATGGCAAATTTGATTGGTTAGGAGGGAGAGAAGACGAATTTGGTTTATGGGAGGAACGGGGAAGACAGTAGGGACATATGTTGATGTGTAAAGTAGATGTTTATGGGTAGTGTTGTGTTTTGTGGATACAGTAAGGGGTAAGGGAGGGGCAATGTAGGTTACCTGGTGGGGGGGGGGGGGCGTACAGTAGGAACGTACCTGTCTCACCTGGTTCCCATGTGCCCCCAGTGTGCATTACCTTACATTGCGTGCACTTTTGCGCCCTTACCACCTTACTCACTTGTTTTCTTTTGTCTCACACCTCCGAGGATCTGGCTTTGGGGCAGAGAGAGAGGAGAGAGAGGTGCTGGCTCCGCAGTTGTGGGCCTGTACTTTCGCTGCTTGCTGCCTGGATCGATACACCATATGGACCGCAATTTTTGTGGCCGCCCGCAATGGACCGCAGTCTTTTGCGGGCAAGCACCACCCGTTGATGGACCTTTGGGTCAATGTGGCACCTATGCCATACAGGTGAACCACTTATAGTTGGCCCCCCCTGACGGCCACAATTTAGAAATGGACGCGGTTGGTGCCTTTCTTTATTCCTAAAGAAGCCAGAAGGCCAAGAGAAGGCAAGACCAGCGGCAGAACATCGGCCGGCTGCGACACCACCGGTGACTATGAACACTTTATTGGTGCACCGGATGGTGCTGACTGTGTGTATGGGGTGGTGCTTTTGGTGCTTGGACGGGGTGCTCTGCACATTATTAAAGGCCGTAGGGCCACAGGGCACTCGTGGGTTGGTGTATCGATGCTGGCATGCGTGCTCTCTCTCTATGCATAACATCTGCATGTGTTCCTCAAAGAACAGGTCCTGGATCGTAGTGTAAATATCAGTGTAGTCTTGTATAAATGATGCTCCCTACCGGCTGTATGTTTAGTTTGAGGATTCTTTCCGCGATTCGGTTATCCTGTGGGTGTGTTTCTGTTAGGAGAAGGGTGCAACGTCGCAGGGGGACATATTTACTCATTTGTGAATATCTGTAAAACTGTCGCACTCAGGGTTGAGTTAATAGTAGAGGGAACTACATCTGAGTGCCACACTAAAGTAGGTAAAAATTTATCGGGTCGGGACGCCCCGAGGTAGAGAAGGGTGCAATGTTGCGGATATGAGATTGGCCTCCATCCATATCCACTTGTAAATATTCCCCTATTTCCTCCATACTTCCCAACTATCCCCAATCCCCCATTCCCTAGTCCCATTTCCTGTAAACAACACTCTGTAGACCCGACCTCCCCCTATTTCCCCCATTAAATGTTGCATCCAGGTCCACCGCATCTCACGTAGACAACTATAGGACATCTTGCTAGTTATTCTTAGTCTATGTCAGTTAAGGACTCGTTTCCATTAATTCTGACTCTTCGTTGCACCAGAATGTGATTGTATGGCACCGTTAGGAAGTTTAGGACCTCCCAATACCTCCCCGCAGCTCTTCCTCATGGTACAACAACAACAACAACAACAACAGCGGCGGCGGCGCGGGGAGTGTGCGTCCTCACTCCGGCTTGGTTGGTAGGGGGTGTTGAAAGGGCACCAAGCCTTTCCAACGAGCCGCCATCGAGCATGTGCTCGATGGGGTTACCACGTAGGGGCTCGCTGTCAGCTCCTCGTCAAGGGCGGAGCCCGGTAACCCCCCGCACCCAATAGAAGCGGCGGACCGATCCCATCTAATGGGCGGAGCCAACGAGCCGAGGGCGTGTCCCTCCCCGCTGAGCATGCGCAGGAAGAGGGAGGTGACGTGAGATGCGCGGAGAGCTGAAGGAGAAAGGACGCACCCTCCGAGCGCTGAGACCTCCCAAAGACTGAGCTGTATCCTGTCCCTGAGCCAAGGTGCACCTTGTGCTATCAACCGACCTGTCCTTCCCTGCCATCAATCCCTGTGTAAGTCAGTCTTGTTCCGTTTGTCTGTGGTCTGTCGGGAATAAGATAAGACTGTAACTAAGTGCCCATCTTTTCTGTGCTTTACCTCATACCTTGTAATCTACCCCTTTTCTCCACCACCAATTATATCCTCCTCCGGAGGTCTTGAGAACTGTACCCCTTGTGTCGTTTCATTTATCCCAGTCGTTGTGTCTTTTCCATCATTGATTTAGCATAGCGCGACCAGGTCAACGTCGGGTGGAATCGGGTGAGTTGGGGAAGAATCGGGGGAATTGTTAGGTCGCGGCAATACCACCGCTCGGTAAATAACATCAAATCCGCGATCCGTAACAATATATATATATATATATATATATATATATATATATATATATATATATATATATATATATATATATTGGAACCCATCTGTGGATCGGTCCCATCGGCCGATGGGTCTGACCCATCTGTGGATGCACGAGAAATGACAATGCAGACCCATCGGCCGATGGGTCTGCGCCATCTGCGGATGTGTTGTTCACCTTGAAGGAATGTGTATGCATCAATGGTGGATGAGTATGTTTATTTGAACCTAAAAATAAGCAATTGATGTCATAAATGTTTATAAAGCAGTCCGTGACATGTGGTTTGTCGATAACCGTTTGTCGATAAGATAAAAATAAGATAATATTTTTAGGTTCAAATAAACATACTCATCCACCATTGATGCATACACATTCCTTCAAGGTGAACAACACATCCGCAGATGGTGCAGACCCATCGGCCGATGGGTCTGCATTGTCATTTCTCGTGCATCCATAGATGGGTCAGACCCATCGGCCGATGGGACCGATCCACAGATGGGTTCCAACATATATATATATATATATATATATATATATATATATATATATATATATATATATATATATATATATATATATATATATATATATATATATATATATATACTATATATATACAGTATATATATATATATATATATATATATATATATATATATATATATATATATATATATATATATATATATATATATATATATACTATATATATACAGTATATATATATATATATAATATATATTGTTGCGGTTTTGTAATAAAGGTTAATTTCCCATCCTAGTTAGTTACACTACAACATGTAGCCTCGCTTAATCTCAGATATTTCTTAGTAAATGTAAGCATAGTCCTTTCCTGTGTTAGTTTTGTGTTGAGTAGGATAATGAAAATTAGGTGTCCTTATGGCGCTTTGGGTTGGCATTGGCACCGAAATACCATGTGGCAGGCCTGAACAAGTCGACCAAGGCCGAAGGAAGGCGGAGGAGGAGCCATCGGTAAGCGCAAGCCGCCAATCAGGGCTCGAGGGGAGTGACTTACCACTGCGGCAAAAGGCGGGGTTTGGAACATTCGAGTCGGGCTGGGGCGGGGCGTTATAACCCTGCTCAGAGCCCTCCACCTCAGTTGGGATGAGAGAAGGTGAGAGTTGAGTCAGTTCGGGTTTTTGAGATCAGTTGGAGTGCAGTTGGAGTTCGGAGTTGAGAACGCGTGTGAGATTGCGTTGTGTCGAGTCATATCGTACGAACTGAATAACTCCATTGTACACGATCTTGCACTGCTCCCCGCGCTCCGTGCAGTATTAATCGCGCTGTAAAAGACGACCCGCGCCGGGCCACAGACGCGTGATATTTCCTCCTGCCTGCCTTTGCCTGTTACGCTCCGCGAGGATTTTCCCTCCTGCCTGCTTTCACCGGGATACGTACTGTGACCGCCAGAGGGCCACGACAGGGTGAGCTGTTCCTGCAGCGAACGAAGCAGGTGCGTTCGGCGTGCGAACATTCTTCCTCCATCTCCCTGTGTGTGTAAGTGGGCCCATTGTCTGGATAAGTATAAGACTGCTTAAGTTCTGCCCTGTGTCCCTGTCCTTCTACCAATCATTGTAACTAGTGTAAATAAATCTGTTATTTCTTTTGATTCGACCGTTTTGTCATTTCCATCATTGGTCTCACATGGTACGAATTAGATCGCTCTGATCGGGTTCTATAGAAAGGTAACAGCACGAGTCACGTGGTATGCATTCCGCTCTGGTGCACTCAATCACGCGTGGTTCATGCGAGACTCGATCCCCACTTCCGCTGCGGCGTGGGTACTCAAGGTACGTGTGAAATTGTCCCGAAACCCTTTTCCACGTCTGCCCGGAAGTGGCGACTCGGTCTCGTGGTTTCGAAGACCCAGCCCCGCAACCCAGCCCCGAAATTGTGCAAGGGCACAGAGTGAAAATTTGTGGGAGTGAGACCCAAATTTCAAGGGCACCGCAGTTTGGGCAATGGGAATGCGGGTTCTTAGAACCACATAGTTTAGAGAGGCCGATTGGCAGGGTACGACCCCGGGTAGTTTAAATGAGTAACGCATTAGAATAGTTAGGATGTGAGAAATCCCTTCACACCATCCACAGCCAGTCACCGAGGAGGACGAAGCTCAACACCAGGGCTCTTTAGGCCGTTTGAGTTGTAAGACGCATCATGACGTAATGGGACATTGTGTTTGTTCCATTCCTTCCTTCCTGGGAGGGTTTGGGAGACGAATTTGGAATAGAGGGGGATATCGGGAAAGGGCTTCGAAAAACCACAACAATATATATATATATATATATATATATATATATATATATATATATATATATATATATATATATATATATATATATATATATTGTTGCGGTTTTTAGAACCCTCCACTTTGTAAATATTTGTAATAATCCCTTATAAATAATCCCCTGTAAATATTCCCATTTTTGTGTGAAGGTCAAAGGTCGCACCCGAGTTAGGTCATATTGCAACACGTAGGACACATAGAAACCTCTTTAGATATCTCATTAGTATGTGTTCTAGTTAAGGATCTGTTCCCAATAGTTTGACTCTGCGTTTGCATTAAACAAATAAGATAGGCCCTTTCAATTATCCCCAATCTCTCTCTCTCCAGCCATCAATTAACACCTAAAGTCACGGTTGCTCATTTTCCTGCCCTCCCCTGCCTTTTTGTTGGCCGCGTTTTGCTGCACAAGACGCTACTAAGCACGCGGTCAAGTCCGGAGAAGGAGGGGGGAGGAGCTATCGAGCGAGGCGGGTCCCTGTTCAGGGTGGAGCCAAGGAGCCCTCATCACCCAACCAGGGCCGAGGCCAGCGCCTCGGTGGGCGTATCCAGATGAACCGCGGCTTAATACACGATCGGTCAATATAAGCGGACACGTGAGACTGCTTCAGGAGAGCCGAGCAGAGTGGCAGTGTCGCAGAGAGGGTTGTGAGTTGGTGCTGAGGGCAGAGCAGAGCACAGAGCGTGGTGGTTCGTGGCAGCCGAGAGGAGAGGGGGTTGGTGCGACGTGTCAGAGCTGGTGAAAGGGATTGCTTGGCAGAGCTAGAGAGAGACGGTCCGCTGGCGTTCATTAACGACCATACCAACCGCGCTGCCTGCCAGAGTTTCGCCGTGGCACCAGAGACGTGAGCCGGAGTGAACGCGGAGCAAAGACGTGGACGGGAACCGGACCGGTGCCCCCGCTGATCGGCTGGACCTTTCTGCCTGCTATTCCCCATTCGTGTAAGTGTGTTTGTTCTGTCATGGGCGTGTGATAATATAAGACTGTATAAGGTTTGCCCTGTGTATCTGCTTCTTCTTCTTCACTGTACATTCCCTTTCGTTTCCTCTTTAGTATTGTACATAGTTAATAAACCTGTGTTCTTTCCTTACTTTTGGTTTCCTCTCCATCCGGTCGCTTTAGTCTTTTCCCAATTGAATACCTGTGGCATGATATAGGAACCGCTTAGAATCGGGTTTAGACTGCCGCAAACGGCTCGAGCTTTGGATTGCTAAAACCGTTCGGCAATATTCCATCTTGTCCGTGGCTCGGGCAGGAGTATCGCCCTGCTTCCGACCGGAAGGAGCGCGATATCTTCTAAAGGACTGGGGGGACGGTCAGCTTAAAGGACAAGGGGATTAACCCCCCCCCTTGATAAGGGGAGCGGCGACCCCCAGGTCTGCAACAATTGGTGTCTGGGGGTGGGATAGGACACGAACCAATTTTTTTATATCACCTAAAAAATTTGGTCAAAATTAGGAGCGGCCAAAATTTAGTATTAACATCCAAATTGAGTCGTGCCATGGATAGTCAAGGCGATCGGATGCCGGTGGGAGTAATGATAAAGGAGAAATTGATAACCCAGGACCCCAGGGAACAATTGGGATTAATGGAAGAGGAGGTCGAAGAAGGTGCGGTAGAGGGGGTTGCAGGCGCGCAAAATGGCGGCACGTCACACGTGGTCACGGCAGCACAAAATGGCGGCACCTCACACATGGCCACGGCAGCCGAGCCCGCGATACCAGGGGACTTCCAATTGTTTATGGCTGAAATGATGGCATGGATGGTAAGGAGGGATCAAAAAATGGATGAAATGATGGCATGGATGGTAAGGAGGGATCAAAAAATGAATGAAATGGGTGAGCAATTGGAAAATAAATTAGACCCCCAAAAGGAAGAGACGAGGGCTCAGGGTGAGCAATTGGGAGGCCAAATTGGGGGACTATGGAAAAAGATGGGAGAAATGAGGGCCAACAGTGAGGGAATGGAAAACAGAATGGGGGAGCAAATGGGAAATCAAATTAAAGGGTTTGGTAACAGAATGGGTGACCAAATAAAAAAATGGGGGAGACCTTTGGGAGCAAGTTGGGCGAAAGGGTTGCGGGGGTACGCGACGTGGTAGCGCGGCTTGAGGAGCGCGGCAGAAGCGACGTTGAGCAAGGCACAGCCGGGTGGACCGGGATAGAAATCGCGACTCGGGGTGTGAAAAACCCGACGGCCCGACGATATATATATATACAGTCACGTGAAAAAGTAAGTACACCCCATGAAAAGTTTTGACTTTTTCAACATATTTCAACATACAGCTATTTGATCTTCATTTCAACAATATTGATAGATAAAGGTGATATAAGATAACAAATATCAGAAAATATTTACATTTTGTAGTCCATTGTATAATTTTAATAAACATAAATGCAAATTTCACATGTGGAAAAAGTAAGTACACCCCGACATTTATCACTACTTCAAATACCTAAAATTAGAATCAGGTGCACCAGCTCAGGTGCAAATGATTAAAACATCGTTAGAGAGGATCTTGGAGGAACCCGTCTTATTTAAACCTCAGACATTTAGTTTGGTTTGCTATTTGTTGTTGAAGTGTGCGGCGTCACCATGCCTTGATCAAAAGAGCTCTCTGAGGCCTTCAGAAAGAAGGTTATAGATGCCTACGAGTCTGGGAAGGGATTTAAAAAGATCTCCAAACAATTTGAAATCAATCATTCGACTGTCCGGAAGATCATCCACAAGTGCAGAAGATTCCAAACGACTGCCAACTTATTCAGTCCAGGCCGCCCCAGCAAGTTCAATCCGAGAGCAGACCGCAAGATGCTGAAAGAAGTCTCTAAGAACCCCATAATGTCATCACGGGACCTACAGGTAGCTCTTGCCACTGTTGATGTCAAAGTGCACGAGTCTACCATTAGAAAGAGGCTGCACAAATTTGATCTACATGGGAGTTGTGCCAGGAGGAAACCTTTGCTGTCCAGAAAGAACATCAGGGCAAGACTAAAGTTTGCCAATGAACACCTGGGCAAAGACCAGCACTTCTGGAACAATGTGCTCTGGACAGATGAGTCAAAGTTAGAGCTATTTGGCCACAGTACCAGAAGACATGTTTGGCAAAAACCAAAGACAGCGTTTGACCACAAGAACCTGATACCAACTGTAAAGCATGGCAGTGGAAATATTATGGTTTGGGGCAGCTTTGCTGCATCAGGGCCTGGGCAGCTCACCATCATATAATCCACTATGAATTCTTCATTGTACCAGAGGGTGCTTGAGGATAATGTGAGGCCATCTGTCGAAATGTTGAAGCTCAACCGAAGGTGGACCTTGCAACATGACAATGACCCTAAACATACCAGTTAATCCACCAAGTAATGGCTGAAAAGAAAGAAATGGAGGGTTCTGGAATAGCCAAGTCAAAGCCAGGATCTAAATCCCATCGAGATGTTGTGGGGGGATTTGAAACGAGCTGTGCATGCAAGAAACCCCTCAAACGCCACACAGCTGAAAGAATTCTGCGTGGAGGAGTAGGCAAAAATTTCTCCAAGTCAATGTCAGAGACTGGTAGACAGTTATGAGAAACGCCTAATTGAGGTTGTTTCTGCCAAAGGGGGCAATACCACCTATTAGAGCCATGGGTGTACTTACTTTTTCCACATGTGAAATTTGCATTTATGTTTATTTAAATTATACAATGGACTACAAAATGTAAATGTTTCATGATATTTGTTTTATTATATCACCTTTATCTATCAATATTGTTGAAATGAAGATCAAACAGCTGTATGTTGAAATATGTTGAAAAAGTCAAAACTTTACATGCGGTGTACTTACTTTTTCACGTGACTGTATATAAATATATATATATATATATATATATATATATATATATATATATATATGTATATATATATATATATATATATATATATATATATATATATATATATATATATATATATATATATATTGTTACTGATCGCGGTTTAGGATGTTGTTTGTCGAGCGAAGGCTCCGCGACCGAACAGTTGTTCCCCGACTCACCCGATTCACCCGATTCACCCCAAACTTTGGCCGTATCGCACCGCAGCTGCCCAATCTGGAAAACTCTAAAACGACCGAATGCAAAGAGGAAAAGGAATCAAACGAGAAGACGGACAGAAGAGTAATTGGATTTATTATACACACAAGCAAAAAGAAAGCAGTCACGTTTATTTACAACACATAAGACGCAGGTGACACAGTGCAAATACTAGCTTATACAGACTTAATTAACCCAGGGACAGAACAAACAAAACAAACTCACGTACACAAGAAGGGTGGAAAGGCAGGAGGTGGATGGCTGGAGGGAGAGGAAGGTCCAAGGGGGTCCTGCAGCACGATCGGCACGTTTAGCAGCCGCCGTTCCTTCGCGGCCCTGCTCAAAACTGCCGTCCAGGCCCCAAGCGGCTGTTGGGTGTTGTTGCTGCTGTGGCCGCCGCTTGCTTTGCCAGGACTCGTCTGACTCGTCTGGTCCAAACCCTCAACTCAACAACACTCTTGCACGTCTCCCTGTCCAACCACTCTTTCTCTCTTGGTCCAACCACTCTTTCTCTTTCTTGGTCCAACCACTCTTTCTCTTTCTTGGTCCACTCTTTCTCTTTCTTGGTCCACTCACTCCTCACCACCGACTCCTCAACGCAACCAACGCAACCACTGACTTCTCACCACCGACTCCTCACCACCGACTCCTCACCACCGACTCCTCACCACCGACTCCTCACCACCGACTCCTCACCACCGACTTCTCACCACCGACTCCTCACCACCGAGTCCTCACCACCGAGTCCTCACCACCGACCCCCCCACGCTTCTTGCGCGCGCGCCTTTATAGCGCCTCCGGCGATCAAGCCGCCGGCCTTTAGGACACGCCCATCGGTGTGCTCACCTCGGCCCTGGTTGGTCACGCGACCCTCTGGCTCCGCCCTTGATGACGACGGGCGGGCACGCCCCTCTTCCCCGACCCGAGCACATGTTCAATGGTGGTTTTGGAGGGGATGTAATTGGCAATCGAGGCTTGGCAATGACGAAAGGGGTTGTGAAGGAAATGGAGATTTTCGGGATGGGAATGAAAGGGGATCTATTCTCTTTCACTGGTGCAATGGAGTACTTCAATTAATGGGAGACACAGCCTTACTCTAAAACACAGAATAAGATATAACGATCGAACAGGGGTATTCTATTATTGGCTGACGTGTATGCTTGTGGACTAATTATGGGATGCCCTTTCACCTTTACACAGCTCCGGAGGCAGGGGGCGCAGAATAAACAATAATAATAATAATAAAGCACACAATCAAAAAAATATACAGTCCTCATATCCGCAACACTGCACCCTCCTCCTCTTAGGCACATCCCGGACCTACAACTTTTATTTAGTGTGACACGTAGGTGTAGTTCCCTCTACTTTTAACCTGACCCTGAGTGCGACAGTTTTAAAACATAAATAAATGTGTCCTGCTGCTCCATTGCACCCTGCCTAACAGACTTACGCCCACAGTTAACCGAATTGCGGAATGGTCTTCAAACTATACACTGACGGTGGGGAGCATTATTTACAATGACGCTATTTTTATTTACAAAACTAACCCAGGACCTGTGATTGTTCTTTCTGGGGGGGAGACAGTCTGCTCTGCATCAATGCACCATTAAAACACCTGAAAACGCACCAATACACACCCAAGCACCAATCGGTGCAGTCACCATTGTTCATCAATGTTCAATCAAAATAAAATCAACAACCCCTAACCCTGCAGGTGGTCTCTTGCTCTTCGGCTCCCTCTGCTGGTTATTATTATTGTCTTCCAGTTGTTGTCATTCTTTCATTGTCTTACTGGCGGCCTATTTGCAATAAAGTGTGCCCAATGTGTCCTTTTTATTTTCTTTTATTTATGGCCCACAGGGCCGACTACGTGTGCTTCACCTGTGTGGCATCGGTGCCCTGTGGCCAAGGTCCGCCAGCAAGATTTCGGGCCCTCATGGCCGGTTCCAGCAGAGGGGCCATGCCCCAACCCATGGGGTCCATAGGTGGTGCTCGGCCACAGACATGTGGTCCATAATGTGGTGCATCGATGCAGACAGCTGGTTCTGGGAATTTCGGGCGCACAATGGCCGACCCACGCACGCTCCCCTCGGCGCCCAATGGCGCACAGGTCATGTGGGAGACAAAAAAAGGCAATTGAGCGAGGGGTAAGGTCACAAGGGTACACATCAATAAGGCAATGCAAGGCGAAATGCGTACGGAGGGCGAAGTGGGAAAGCTCGTCCCTACCGTACGTCACCCCCCTGTCACCTACACTACCCTTGCCCTTACCCCATATTTACAAAATCTACCCATTTACAAATTCGTCACTACTGTCACGTCTTCCCCATATTTCTCCTATACCAAATTCGTCTCCACAATCCCTCTACTTCAAAATTTGCCATCACCAAATTCATCATCAATCCTCATAAGGAGGAAGAGATGGAACATCAAAGCACAATGTCACACCCACGTCATGATGCGTCTCACAATCCAAACATTTGCATCATAAAAAATAATCAAAACATGGCATGGTGTGGAGTACCTGTCACCTCAGGTGAGTGGATGCAGATGGTGCGAGGAGACTTCATCCTAACTACTTTCTAAATGACATTAACACACTTTACACTACCCGGGGTCTTTCCCCGCCAATCCATTGGCCAACTTACACTATGGGTTCTAAAAACCAATTCCCATTGCCCAAACTGTGGTGCTTCTCAATTTGGGGTCTCACTCCCCCGATTCATCTCCCGGTGCCCTTGCACAATTTCTGGGCTGTGACGTGTAGCTCTCCCAGCAGGTCTACCCACCTGCACACCTCCACCACTGCAGTTGCCACCCGAGCTTACCTAGCTCCTCACCCTAACCTAACTAACTGGGGAAGACCCCTCCTGGTTCTGTCACCCCACTCAGTGCCCTCTGGCACTGGGCTACCCGGGTCCGTCCTCCGGATCCTCGGGCCCCAGCCACAACAACTACTACCGGCTCCCAGAGCCCACCTGCAGCCTCACCTGGCCGACATCCTCACAGTGGTGGAGCGCCCAACCAACTACACACACTAACAGGCTACACGCCCAGCCATTTCCACAACACTAATGCACCCATCCAAAGACCATTCTTTCACCCGCACCACAGATGCCAATATCCAACCACAATTTACCTGTACCCTCTACCTAACACTTACACTACCTGCCCCGGGTATCCGTGATGGGGGTCCACTCTTCCCCCATTCACACCTTCGCACCATCCATTCCACTCCACAATTTCCACCATACTCACTCCACGACCATCCATTCCAATACTCCATATATTCCACACTCCATGTCTTCCACACAACCATTTATTCCATTCACCTGTTGGTGCACACCTGTGCACTCACACCTGGTGCCACCTGCACCCTTCTCTCCCCCAAGCGCATTCGCGCTGATCCACAACACTCACTACTCCCTCACTGCTCCACACACCTGTCCAGTTCTCACACAGCATCATCTCATCTAACTACTCCCCTCTGAAACTTGCGCTTCCCAGTCGTCCCTTTAAACTATTGCGCTCCCTCGTCATTATCATCCATACTAATCTACCTGCGTCCCCACTACAGGTATCAGTCACTAACTAATCTTAACGTTACCTAATGTCAATCTCTTCTAGATCCCTACACACAATATCCTAACCCACCCGGGCTAGTTTTCACTGCCATCAACCCCATAAACTAGTGCTCCTTTGCCCCCCCCTGTGAGGGATGGTGGATTTGCCATCCCACCACATCGGGGAGGTCCTATCAATTTCGCTCGTCCAAATCCAACAAATCAAAAATTTGTCATTTACTGCTAATCACCGCACCAATCATCAAATTTTGCCTTTTTCTAATTTTGGGTCCAAAACACTAACCTCATCACCCGTCTACTTATTAGATCCTCTCGGTGCGCCAATTCCCTTCTAAAGCTCGGCTTCGTACAGCCGAGCAATGAATGCGGGTTGTTTTGTGCCAGCGGCTGGATACGTCCCGCATTCGGGGCAGGGACGGGGGCTTACCCGGACCGAGATCCCACGCACCACCTCGGCGTGGAGCCATCCAATGTCCCGATCTCGACCTGCCGGCACGTCTCAACAAAAAGTGGTCGCCATGATGACCCTTCCTATCGGGCTGCCCGCTCCGCCTAGTGGAGCCCGGACACGGCCGTTCCAAGCGAGGCACAGCGTGGATCGCGTACGGCGGTCCTTTCGAACCCGCCGTGGCTCGGATCCCTGCTAGTTCTCGCGGCACGCGAAGCCCGGCACGCACCGAGGGCCCGATTCGGCTAAAAGTCGCTCTAACCGCTAACCCGGTTACCGTCGATGCTTCACCTGCATGCTTACACGCATACGCTACCCCTTTCTTGCTACTACCTCCAGCTGTTCCCATGCTCCTCGTACCTTTCCTTACACACCTCGGTACACTCATTCCGCTCACCGACTTGGTCACACACCTGACCACCGAACACCTTTGCACACATTCGTCGCTCGCACACCTCACCAACACACCTCTTCGCGCCCCTTCCTCGGTCACCTCCTCTGTGACAATCACAGGTGTGCTTTCACTCGCACACCCAACCACGTGCCTCACGACCAACTCAAGTGTGCATTCCCACACACGCTCTACCATTCCAGGTGTGCATCCTTCCATTCCAGGTGTACATCCTCGCTCACCTGTCACAACCAACTCACGCTCCGTGTCACTCTCACTACTTTCACCTCCACTCTCGGTCGCGCACTCACCCTTACTCTCGACAGCGCACTCTTTCCTCATGCACCTGTCCGTTACACACCTTTCTCGCGCACACTCTTGCGCACACTCTCCCGTTCCATCCTCTGTAACACTCACCACAGGCGTGCATTCTCCTTCACTCTTGACAGCGCACTCTTTCCCCATGCACCTGTCCGTTACACACCTTTCTCGCGCATCCTCTTGCGCACACTCTTTCGTTACTTCCTCCATAACACTTACCACACCGCGCTTCCATGTGCTCCCTCGCACACGCGCTACGACCGACTCACTCTCGACAGCACACTCACTGGTCGGCGCGCACTTTTTCCTCACACACCCCATGGTCGGACATTCTTGCACACCTCTTTTTTCGCACACCAGACCTGTCGCACACTTCACCAACGGCCTTTCACGAACACCCGGATCCAAACCAATCCCCAAGCCGACTGAAGCTTTCCTCACATCATATACATTGCCGAATATTTCGCCACTCACCTTGGCACCTCGTCTCCGCACCTCTTTTGCCACCTGCAAACTTTTTATTTGGTTAGTGAGCATCACATTATGAGTTGAGCACCGACCTTGTACATATTCCATTACTTCCTCCTTTATCTCCCTCTTAGTTTCTGTCCGTCCCTTCTTAATTTCACTCACCTCTTCTTCCACTTCCTCTAATTTTTGCTTCACCTCTCTTATTTCCCGGTGCGTCTCCTCAAGTTCGTCCTCTAAGGCTACCGTGACCGTCTCTATGTGCATCCTCACCTGCCGGTCCTTTGTCTCCATTATCTCTGTCACCTCGTCCACCCTCATTGTCAGTCCCTCACGTACCATCTGACATTGCCTCTGTGTCGCTATTAATTCGTTTTTAATTTCTTTTTGTGTCGCCTTCAACCCTCCTAGTACCGCAGTGTTCTTTTGAACCTGCTCCACTAACTCCGTCTGTCCCTCTGTCAGCTGTTCCACCTCCTCCGTCAGATCTTCTATTCCCCCTTGTAACTTTGCCGTTCCATTTCTCACCTCTTTCTCCATACGCTTCTCACCTCGCTTTACCTCCTCGTGTAGCCCCGAGACCTCCTCACTCACACCTCGTCGTATCCCCTCTTTCATCTCCTCCATTTCTTTTGTAGATGCCACCCTCATCTGTCCCAATTCATCCCTCTGAGCATCCAGTTTACTTTCTAACCCGATTTGCACCTCCTCTATCTGGTTCCCCATTCGTTTGATTTCCCGGGCAGATTGTTCCCCTATTTCCCGCAATTTGTCCTCCATCCTATTTTCTAACCCCATTAACCCATTTTTCACCCCCTCTAACTGATTCTCCTGGGCAGCCATTCTATTTTCCACCCCCGTTAACCCATGTTTTAATCCCCCACCGGTACCCCTCGCTTCGTCCCTCATTACCCCCAATTGCTCACTCTGAGCCTCCATCCGGTTCCCCATTTGTCCCATTTGGCCCCCTATCCTGTTTTCCATCCCTTTGAAATTATCGTCTGTTTTTACCATAAAGGCCATCATCTGTTTCATAAACAGGTCCAAATTCATTGGCATCTCTGGCTCGGCTGCCGCGACCACGGGCGCGGCTAAATTTGGTGCCGCTACACCCACGTGCGCGAGGACGCCATTTTGTGCATCTGATACCCCCTCAACCACATCCTCCATATACATTTCCCCGAGGTCCTGGGTCGATTCCACCCCGTCTATCTCTAGCTCACCCACCGGCATCCGATCGCCTTGACCAGCCATGGCGCGATTTCAAAATTCGGGTTTTATTTCTTTAAAACACAATTTTTCAGCAGCTCGTAATTTTGAGCGCGTTAAGCGCGCTTCGGGTCCGATCTCACTCCTCGACACCAATTGTTACTGATCGCGGTTTAGGATGTTGTTTGCCGAGCGAAGGCTCCGCGACCGAACAGTTGTTCCCCGACTCACCCGATTCACCCGATTCACCCCAAACTTTGGCCGTATCGCACCGCAGCTGCCCAATCTGGAAAACTCTAAAACGACCGAATGCAAAGAGGAAAAGGAATCAAACGAGAAGACGGACAGAAGAGTAATTGGATTTATTATACACACAAGCAAAAAGAAAGCAGTCACGTTTATTTACAACACATAAGACGCAGGTGACACAGTGCAAATACTAGCTTATACAGACTTAATTAACCCAGGGACAGAACAAACAAAACAAACTCACGTACACAAGAAGGGTGGAAAGGCAGGAGGTGGATGGCTGGAGGGAGAGGAAGGTCCAAGGGGGTCCTGCAGCACGATCGGCACGTTTAGCAGCCGCCGTTCCTTCGCGGCCCTGCTCAAAACCGCCGTCCAGGCCCCAAGCGGCTGTTGGGTGTTGTTGCTGCTGTGGCTGCCGCTTGCTTTGCCAGGACTCGTCTGACTCGTCTGGTCCAAACCCTCAACTCAACAACACTCTTGCACGTCTCCCTGTCCAACCACTCTTTCTCTCTTGGTCCAACCACTCTTTCTCTTTCTTGGTCCAACCACTCTTTCTCTTTCTTGGTCCACTCTTTCTCTTTCTTGGTCCACTCACTCCTCACCACCGACTCCTCAACGCAACCAACGCAACCACTGACTTCTCACCACCGACTCCTCACCACCGACTCCTCACCACCGACTCCTCACCACCGACTCCTCACCACCGACTCCTCACCACCGACTTCTCACCACCGACTCCTCACCACCGACTCCTCACCACCGACTCCTCACCACCGACCCCCCCACGCTTCTTGCGCGCGCGCCTTTATAGCGCCTCCGGCGATCAAGCCGCCGGCCTTTAGGACACGCCCATCGGTGTGCTCACCTCGGCCCTGGTTGGTCACCCGACCCTCTGGCTCCGCCCTTGATGACGACGGGCGGGCACGCCCCTCTTCCCCGACCCGAGCACATGTTCAATGGTGGTTTTGGAGGGGATGTAATTGGCAATTGAGGCTTGGCAATGACGAAAGGGGTTGTGAAAGGAAATGGAGATTTTGGGGATGGGAATGAAAGGGGATCTATTCTCTTTCACTGGTGCAATGGAGTACTTCAATTAATGGGAGACACAGCCTTACTCTAAAACACAGAATAAGATATAACTATCGAACAGGGATATTCTATTATTGGCTGACGTGTATGCTTGTGGACTAATTATGGGATGCCCTTTCACCTTTACACAGCTCCGGAGGCAGGGGGCGCAGAATAAACAATAATAATAATAATAAAGCACACAATCCAAAAAATATACAGTCCTCATATCCGCAACACTATATATATATATATATATATATATATATATATATATATATATATATATATATATATATATATATATATATATATATATATATATATATATATATATATATATATATGTCGGGCTACCTCTCGCACTGTTAAGAAGAGTCACGGTTTGGAGCACCAAGAGCGGTTTAATGAAACGAACAAAACACAATTGTGGAGCCCGTTTCGGACCCGCAGAGCTTTGTCACACAAGGCAGTGCAAATGCGAGCCGCACTGAAAATACTCTGAAACAAGATTCCTTGTATAATCGAACAGTCTAAAAAACTCTCCGCTGAAGTAGTGACTTCAGACAAGAGAGGGCTGAGTTTGAAGGCACAGATGTGTGTGAAAATAAGATTTTTCTCAAGCTCTCCTTCCAAACAAGCTGGGCTTACAAGGCCCAGCGATGCATTCTCATAAACAAGATCCCTTGTGTTACATTTGGCAGTAAAACATATTGAGCCAGGCACATAAAAATCAAAGGAAACATATTAACTCATACTCTGCTCGAGGTTAACTGAAGGCAAAACAAGAATTAAATGGCAACTATTCCCATAACTTTCTCCCTTTGGAAGATGTTGAAAAACGTCTCCAAGGTTGGATCAGATCGAGCCGTGGAACATGTTTTGCATTGAATCTAGCTTTTTTGAAGCAAGCAAAAGAAAGACAATTATATATATATTTCTCAGGTGCCCTGGGTCACATGGCTGGGCCCCCCATGCCCCCCCCCCGCCCGACATATTATCTCCCTTTCGTCTTTGAGACAACACCTCGAAAAAGACAATATAAACCCCAGCGACCAGTGCCCCCCAGTCACATGCCAGGCGCACAATGCGTCACGCATGCTCTGGGAGGGATACCGGCCCCTGGTTGTGGCTGTCCGACATTTAACGCATATTGTAAGCCATAATTCACGACGAAGACCCCTGGTTCGGAGATAGCTGAGGCCCTGCCGGGTTCCGAGCCCACCCTTCCTCCAGCGTAGGTGCGACTCGGTCGCCGGCCTGATGAGGGGCGCTCCTTATGCAGGTGCGGTCCTTGCGAATCAGGGCAAGCAATCGACGTCCAATGCCATCAAGCCTTGTACATGTGATTGTTCTGTGGGAGAGGGGGTGGCACATTCGTTATCACAAATCTTCTTCTCATTGTCTGAATCAGCGTCAGTATCCGTGTTGGCGGGTGACTTGTACAGAGGGGGTAACCCAAAAATGTTCTTTACAAATGGTGGTACTCCTGGACATTCATTCGTCCTTTCGTCCCCGCTGTTTGCATAATAGCTCTTAAAAGAACCTCGGCATGGTCATTGGTGCCATGCCAGGAGTCGTAGAAAGCCATATCCTCCTGCCATGAGTCGTCGAGGTCGACGATCCAGTCGTGGGTGTTCGAATCTTGCCACGAAATGACAGAATTGGCCGGTTCGCCGAAGGCCTTTGGGTCCTTTCCATGTGGCGAGAGGACCATCTCGGTAGCAGCAGTTGGTGTGGTCCATCCTGTGAAACATTTTCTCACACACACCCTGATCAAATTCCTAGCCCCCCGCCCCCCAATTGGCATTTAGTTCCCTCATCTCTCAGATGGTTGGCTATTCATAGCCCAATTCCCTGTGTCGTGTCTGGAAATTCAAATGCTATATTTACTTTCACCAATTTCCGAAAATACCTCCCCTTAATCGTCTTCCCTGCATCTAATAATACATGATTTACCAACCATTTCCCCCCCAATTATGATCAGTCAATGGAGAAACTCACCACATTTTCTCCATCCTGCTTTGTTGTCTTCCTATATTGCAACCATCATTTTTTGTAAACACACATATTTGTAAACATGATCCTGTATTGCTTCCATCCCAGAAGTGTCTCAAAATCTGAAGCACAATTTTCCCATATACTTGCCTTAGTGCACAATTTTATCCAACCCATCTCAACAATCATCCTGTGTAAACAAATTATCCACTGACTTATACCATAATTCACGTTATTAGCAGCTGGTAGTTAAATATCAAAATACCTCAACTGGTATTCTTCCTTTGATAACCTCTCCCTTTTCCTACCAATACCTTTACACCTAGCTTCAGGAACACGTCTTGCCCCAGGTGTGTGCGCATCCACATCCTTAAATTGGGCGACCCCCATTTGTATCTCGGCTGCCCCCCCCCCCCACCTGGAGTATGGTTACCCCCCAAAATGACATTGCACGAACCTTTTCAATTTTCATTTCAATTTAAAGTCAATCCAATGTCCTCTAATACCTCTCTTAGCATCACATGCACCTGTTGTAGGCACCTGTTTTAGCCTCTGGCCCAATAGCTGCCCAATATTATTATGAATATTCCCAATATCCCAATAAACAAATAATAAAAAGAAAATAACCTGATCTATTTATTGAAATAGATCTAATTCTCATGTTGGTCAATTTTCTCACCCACTGTGACTCACTCTCGTCAATCCTGCCATCCCATTCCCAACCATTTTTCCAGCGAAGATGACGTCACTATTTCACACCTTTCCTCCCTGGAACAGCTGGTGGTCCTCCAAGAGATGCATTCTGATGTAAATCACTTCAAAGTACTGAAATGGCCCTCCATGGAATCGTACCTTTAACATTACTGGCACTGCCCTCTCTTGGATCAAATCCTACCTCTCTGACAGATGCCAGTTCATCTCCATCAATAACTGCAAATGCCCCACTGCCACCCACTCTATCCTGACAAACTGCATCACTGAAATAAAATCCTGGCTTCAAATCAACTTCCTCAAACTTAACTATGATAAATCTGAAATAATCATTATTGGCCCAAAAACGCTCACCAAATCCACCCATAACTTCGCCCTCAACCTTGAAGGTTTCCCAGTATCCACCTCCCCTCACATCCGGAATCTTGGCATCATCTTTGACCAAACCCTCTCCTTCGACAAATACACTAAGCAAATCACAAAGACAGCCTTCTTTCACCTGAAAAACATCGCCCATCTCCGTCCACCCCTCTCCTCCTGTGAAACTGTAACCTTCAACCACACGAGGTGCAGCCACCCAGATCCCTAGCAACACGCCCTAACTTTAACACAAGGCCTCCACCACGAACAACACCGTTCACACCACCTTTATCACTTTCTTATCACTAAAACAACATTCCACAACCACTTTCCCTTATTCCCTGCCTTACCATCAACTTTTTACAACCCTTTCCCCTTCCTTCTCAACAAATCCCTGCAGAGTCACCTGTCATTGACAAATAATCCATCTGAGTCGACTTTCCTTTATCAACTTTGCACTTCCAACAACCTTCTTCACACTTCCTCCCGAACCCTTTTGGCATTGGCCAATGCTCTTAGAAAAACAGCTTTCACAACCTCCAATAAGTGAATTCATTTCCCCAGAACTCATTCCCCTTTCCAACCAACATTTCTGTTGCAAACGGCAACGGCAACCCATCAATTGGAACCGTTCCCAAAAAACTGTTTCCTACAACCTGGAGAATGACCGAGAGAGCTCAGAGCTCCCGTCCTTAAGTATCTCCCTTTATTCAACGCATTCCGCAATCCCAAGTCAGCCCCGTTCAAGTCCCTGCCATGCCGTTGAATTAACACCCAGTCAGTTGACTCAGCCTATCATCTTTGACTTTTACTCCCATGCTAAATCTGGAGAGCTGTTAATGTGGGGATATAATTAAATTTCACGTGCCTTCGATACGGTCTGGCACCCTGCTCTGCTCTCCAAACTCTCCTCCTTTGGTATCCATGGAAATCTCCACGCATGGCTGGCGGACTTCCTCTCTGGTCGTAGTCAACGTGTGGCCCTGAATGGGTTTCTCTCATCTCCTCTTCCTGTTCAGGCTGGAGTTCCCCAAGGTAGTGTTCTGGGCCCTGTGCTTTTTCTGGTCTTCATCAATGATCTCTCTGACTCTCTTGAAAATCCTCTCTATCTCTTTGCTGACGACTCTACTCTCTGTCGCTCCATTCCTCATCCCTCAGATCGGCAGTCTGCAGCCTCCTCACTCTCTGCAGACCTGGACAAAATCACAGACTGGTCAAACAAGTGGAACATGTCTTTCAATCCTGACAAATCTCACACTCTTACAATGTCTCTCCGAAAGGACCGACTGGACAACCCTCCCATCTACTTTCTCAACAATCCTCTCCAAGAAGTTCTGTCGCTCAAGCTTTTGGGTCTCACTATCTGCCATGATCTTTCTTGGGAAAACCACATTTCCAAGCTGGCCTCCAAAGCCAGTCACCGACTGGGCATCCTCCGTCGTGCGAAGTCCTTCCTTGGCACACCTGAGCTCCTCACCACATACAAGGCTTTCATCCGCAGCTCAATGGAATACTGTTCCCCCCTCTGGGCTGGTGCTCCTGCCTCACACCTTGCTCGGCTTCACGCTGTTGAGGCCAAAGCTTTCAGAATCATTGGAATCTCCTGCGATGTAGTCAACGCCGAGGGCCTTTCACTCACTCACCACAGGCAGGTTGGTGGTCTTTCTGTCTTCTACCGACTCCTCTCCGGCCTTGCTCCCCCAGCTCTCTCTGTGCTCTGTCCCCCCAATATTCCTTCAGGTCGCACAAGATCTGCCTGCAACCCTCTTATGGTTAAACTGCCAAAGTCTAGGCTCTCTGCTCACCTTCACTCTTTCATTCCCCTTTTCTCCCGCCTCTGGGACAAACTCCCCCACTCCCTTCAATCCCACTCCTCCCTCCAGGTCTTTAAAACAGCTGTTCACCACCATCTCTTATCTTCCCCCATCGAAAACCTTGATCTTTTCTACCCCCGGTAATTCACCCCAGAGTCCTTGCAGTGTTCATATGTTTTAATCCTCTCCCACCTCCCCCCAAGTCCTCCCGATGTCCCTGCTCTCAAATGTTGTGTTTGTGTCCTTCCCCTTCTTCCCCCTCTCTTTTGTGTCCTCCCCCCTCTCTCCCCATCTTGTCTGCCGCTCCCCTTGTTTTTTGTGTTTTGTGTGTCGGTTTGTCTTTTTGTGTGATTAATGTTTGCTCTTTCACGAGCCTCGATCTTGTATACAAAAAAAAAAAAAAAAAAAAAAAAAAAAAATACATGTTTTAAAACCCTGTCTAGACATGCTCTTCATACAGGCTCATTTTTTGCCTGCCAATTTTCCCACAAGCAGACTGAATCAACAATCTTAATAAAAATCCAAACTGACACCATCTATTTCTTAGCCCCAAATTAACTCAATTTAATTTTTACTTTTACATCATATAATATCATTCCATCATACCTAATGTGGTCAGGTTGCAACAACAGGATATCTCACCCTTGACCTCTGACCCAAAAATGCAATCAATGACATCCCACGTGACAACCTCATCACGAGGGTGATCTGCCTCAGGGATATACTTATCCAATACACATATACAATACACAAGTAGCCAGTACTCATCCACATTGCCTAATTTCTGCAGGCAATATAGGAAACCCCTTGTCAATCATTCAGACGTCAATGACACACATCCATGACACACACAATGAACACAAATACACACTTAAATGACAGACAAATTCGATTTAAATTCAGATATGAGATCGTCATACCATTTTTTGATTCGGTGCGTACTTTCACCGTCACTCCCATTCCCACCGATGCAACGTATTGCGAATCATTCGTTCCCTTATACACACATACCATGTGACTGACACTTCATTCACCATACCATACGGCATAAATTCATGCACATGCGTCACTTGTCTCCAATCCTTCCTACCTGTGCCCTTACCTGGCCCCTTGCTGTGAGCCTATCCATCCCCTCTTCAGGCTCACCTATCCTGTTGGTTTCTACCTGGATTTCTTTTTTCCTGTGCTAATTCTGCTTCTTCCTCTGCTCTTGAAGTCTCAGCACTTCTCCTGCCTTTCACCTACCTGGTACCTGCGCTCTTCTTCTTCCAATTGAATTTATCCTTCTCCAGAAATCACATAAGGTTCATATTTCCAAATATTAAAATCACCGATATCTCCCTCGAAATGCAAAACAAAACGCTTCCAATTCTGGCATCCCACAGCCCTCCTTAGAGGCATGCTCTACAATGCAGCACCACTTCCACTCAGTGCACAACATACATGTGTTCACCACAACACATCACTCCAAGCCATCTCATCACTCGCGTTGTTCACAAAGGTGCAACCACAACGCCTGGCTGCATCATTTTCCTTTCATATCTCACTGTTTTAATCATTGTCTCTGGCTCGTTATAATCCTCCCACACCTGCCTCGGCCACCCGAATGCGTCCATGCCGTGCACAGCATGGGATATCCGCATTCCCGTCTCGATTTCGTCCCACCTCACGGTTCCCCGCGAGGGCCGTCACCACATCACCATGGCGACCTGCCTGCACGTGTGTTCACAGCTGGACTTCACACGCCTCGTGCATTATAATCCTCTCTGTTATTTCTCCAGATCTAACCTCATCTCTTGTCCGGAAAGAGCTAATACTTGTGCTGCCTATAGCATATTGTCAGAACTCCCTCCTTCGGGTACGCATTTTCTCCCCAATGCCCACCTTAAAAACGCACTGGATGCGCGTGCCCCCAATCCTGGGACTGGACGAAGGCCTTGGGAGGGGTGGGGATTCCTTAAAGGGGTTCTCCCTTCTTTTCCTAGCTTAACTTAAAATACTCATCATCATCCACGCCGGGGTCTAGCCTTTATACCTATTATTTATTATCCACCCACGCCGGGGTCTAGCCTTCTTCCTACGCCGGGGTCTAGCCTTCTTCCTACGCCGGGGTCTAGTTACCTACTTCCACGCCGGGGTATGCCTTAACCTGAGGGGTATCCCTCCTAACCTCGGGCGCCCTCCTTGCTCGATTCGTTAACCCACTGATGCTCTGCTTAAATTTGGTTCGAGATACACGGTCAGGTACAGCCGATAGAGGTTCCAAGGGGAAGGGAAGAGGCTTTCAATTTAGGTGTGCAAATATGCTTACCTCAACCTATTATTGCCAGCGCTGGCCTTGCCTCTTCCCGACCTGAGGAGCCCTCCTCGACCTGTAGCTGGATGTATCCGAGTCACAGCACCAGATATGTCGGGCTACCTCTCGCACTGTTAAGAAGAGGCATGGTTTGGAGCAGCAAGAGCGGTTTAATGAAACGAACAAAACACAATTGTGGAGCCCGTCTCGGACCCACAGAGCTTTGTGACACAAGGCAGTGCAAATCCGAGCCGCACTGAAAATACTCTGAAACAAGATTCCTTATATAATCGAACAGTCTAAAAAACTCTCCGCTGAAGTAGTGACCTCAGACAAGAGAGGGCTGAGTTTGAAGGCACAGATGTGTGTGAAAGTAAGATATTTCTCAAGCTCTTCTTCCAAACAAGCTGGGCTTACAAGGCCCAGCGATGCGTTCTCATAAACAAGATCCCTTGTGTTACATTTGGCAGTAAAACATATTGAGCCAGGCACATAAAAATCAAAGGAAACATATTAACTCATACTCTGCTCGAGGTTAACTGAAGGCAAAACAATATTTAAATGGCAACTATTCCCATAACAATCTCCCTTTGGAAGATGTTGAAAAACGTCTCCAAGGTTGGATCTGACCGAGCCGTGGAACAACATGTTTTGCATTGAATCTACCTTTTTTGAAGCAAGCAAAACAAAGACAATTATATATATATTTCTCAGGTGCCCTGGGACACGTGGCTGGGCCCCCCATGCCCCCCCCCGCCCGACATATATATATATATATATATATATATATATTTCTATATACTGTATATACAGGGGGCTGCAAAAGTAGGTATACAGTAATGAAAAACAAAACGTGCGCACAAAACGCATCCTTACTGTATAATAAGCATCTTATTCAACAAAATATTGGAAATTGGCAAGAACTGGCAAGAACAATCCCCACAAAATCTTGCACCCATGGCTTTGTTCAGCGAGTAAAAGTTATGTCTAGGATGAAAAAAACTTATTCCGAAATAAATTTGACAACTGTTACTTATTGATTGAATCATGTCGGAACCTAAACCAGGTGATTGGTTCTTTCGCAGCCACCAGTCTGAAACGTATTCATTGTTATTGCTACAAAAAGTGAAGATGAAGCAGTTTGTTAAGCTGACAATTCTTTTGTTGAATATTTCGTTGTATAAACGCATCTTAGGTATAATCCTTATTGTATACCTACTTTTGCAGCCCCCTGTATATATATATATCTCATCATCATCATCATAATCATCATCATTAGTCCAGCGGATAGGTGCAAGACAGAGACGAGTCGTGCACTTTTTGATAAAAGCATCAAACTTGGTAAAGATATTCAGTAGGCCAGAAGAAACAAAATTAGATATAGTGCCTTCCCAGTTTTGGCCTGATTGCTATGGCGGCCATCTTTCAAAATGGCCACCACATAACACTAAAATACCACAAAACTCAGCAACCATGAGGCCCAGGATCTTAATTCTGGTGTCTATATATACTATATAGGTTTTGGGGGTCATAGAAATCAAAGAAGGCAATATCGAGTATGTGTGGTCACTTACGGTACCACCTTTTAAACGTAAGTACCAGTGACCAAACGTAAGTATCAAACGTAGATGATTATGGTAATCCTTTCCTTGAATCACACAGCGACCTGCTCATTCTGGATACACACGATGTCGCAGATAGGTCAATTGTCGATGCTCTGTATCGGATAGAGAAACTTGGAAGCGAGAAGTACAACACCTTTGTTCATGAACGGCTCGTAAAAAATTTACCAAACCAATGAAGACCATAGAATTATAACCAGGCTAAGTCACATTTTATTTTTTTTTCCCCGTTTTTCACGTTTATCACGTTTTTCACGTTTTTCAAAATATTTTTCACGTTTTTCTCGAAATGACAAAAATGTGACTTAGCCTGGTTATAATTCTATGGTCTTCCAATGTTTGATGTTATCACGAAGAACAAGCTCCCTCGATTCAGTACCCCACCAACACGCCAGAAGACAAAATCACAGGAACATTTGGTGGCATTGAAAAGTGACTGCAACCTGTTCTCTCGGCTCTATGTTGCTTGTCAAGTTCGGGATGGAAAATTGGAAGAGTTTTTCCATCACGAGAATCAACCATGCCCTCCGTCGTTGTCGGGCAGGGGAAAGCTGAGACAGGGTACCAAATCTAACATTGTTCAGTGCCTTGAGGATACAGTCACGGAAAAGGAGGAAAACACTCTCGATGCCGAAGTTGTTGTACTAGATGGACCTGCTATTGTAAATATGTTGAAGCCTGGAGCAGCAAAAACATTTCCGGAATATGCACACGATGTCTTTCTGCCATATGTAAATTCTAAGCTACACAGAGCTCAGAGGGTTGATGTTGTCTGGGATGATTACAGGCCGGATTCATGAAAGGCACAGGCCAGAGAGAAGAGAGGGAAAGGAATCCGTCGAAGGGTTGAGCCGAAGACTGCAGTACCGAAAAATTGGCAAGAGTTCTTGCCGCTCTCTGACAATAAGAAGGAACTGTTCTCATTCCTCAGCAGAGAAGTTGTCAACATTCAAACAGAGAAGCCAGTAATCAGTACGCTGAATGAGGATGTTGATTGTCGCCATCCAAGAAACACGGGAGGTTTAGCACCTTGTACACATGAAGAAGCAGACAGCTGTATGATGCTTCATGTTGCTGATGCAGCTAAACAACACAACACTGTTCTCATCCGTACTGTGGACAGTGATGTAGTTGTTCTGGCAGTGTTTGTATTTCAAAAGGTACAAGTGACACTGGATGCTCTATGGGTGGCGTTCGGCACAGGCAAGCAAATATGCGCATGGTAGGGGAAGGTGGGGCAAAATGGCACACTTAAGCTTTCTTTGAAATTTTATCCAAAATGATGCAGTATATCTGAAATCAGACAGTGTCTTTACAATCATTATTCCATTATAAATACACAAATTACTTGGTATTAGAATCAAATCAACCATTCACTGGTGAGAACCAAAGACCAAAAATGTGCTAAGTGGGCCATTTTGTACACCACGTTGGGCAAAATGGCCCCCACATATGGGGCAATATGGTCACCCCGTGGGGTAATATGGTCACCCCATTGAAAAACATAATAATTACCCTCAGAGTCACCAATCAAAACACTTTGAACCTGAAATAATATTTATTGTGAAAAATTACAGACTACAAGGTGAGATTATGCACATAATTAGGCACAAAAGTCACAGATGAAATTCACATCTTCTTCATCCACACCTGCACAACCATCATGGGCCCAAAGACGACAAACTGTGCACTTTATCCATCCTTCTCCTATCACACTATAACTTTCCCGGCAGAATAAGCACATTGTTCCATCATCATCCTCAGACTCGCTAGATTCTTCTGGTGCCGTAAATATAGCCCGTTTACCCTTCACTATCTTCTTTTTTGGCTTTTCTGCAACTTTCTTTTGCTTCTGAGGTTTTTTTTCAGCTCTCTGCTTTGCCTTCTCTGCCTTCTGTGCTTCCTGTCTTTTCTTTTCTTCAGCTGCATCAGCAAGTCGTTTCTTGTATGGGCTTGATGTTAAATGCTCTGACATTGACCTTTTTGATTGACGTGTTGTAGGCCTACCCTTAGCAGGAGTAGCCTTAGGTGGGGGACTGATTTGAAAGGGTGAAATGAACTCCCTACTGGTGCTTGCCACAGCAGGTCTTGGAACAGCAGCATGTCTTTGAGTGTTACCAATGGGTCTCACAGCATTTTCGGGGCCTCTTGCAGCATTACCATTAGGTGCAGGACCATCAACAGGTCTCACAGCATTTCCAGGGCCTCTCGCAGCGTTACCATTAGGTGCAGGACCATCAACAGGTCTCACAGCATTAACATCAGGTGCAGGACCACCAACAGGTCTCACAGCATCTTCAGGGCCTCTTGCAGCATTAACACCAGGAGCAGGAACATCAGCATCTCTATGGGCATCTTCAAGGGGTCTCTGGTTATCATCCATGGGTCTTGGTTCATTTTGGTTGAGGTCTGTAACTGTCGCTGGAGCAAACTCGTGATCTTGGAAGATGTTGCGGTTCACTGGGAAGATACCAGTTTTCCTAAACCCATTTGCTGCATTCTCGGCTGTAGCGGACTTGCGATATGCAGTCCCAAACAGGCTGGCCAGTTGAAATACTGTCACACATCGTCCCGGGTGCTGCCTCAACCACCTCTCCACCTCCTGCGTGTAATATGTAGATAGTGGCGTCATAAATGAGACATCTAATGGCTGGATCTTGTGTGAACAATGTGGTGGAATGCTCAACATGTACATGCATGCATAAGTTACATGCATGCATGCAGCCAGCCAGCCAGCCAGCATGCAAGCATGCATACATACAGACATACATACATACATACATATAGGGTAGGCCTACATGTATACATAGGCCTACATATTTGTAACAAAAATAAGAAACATGTATGGGGTAAAATGGCCCACTAAAGGGTAAAATGGTACCCCACGGGCCATTTTACCTCAGGGAAATGGACCGTTTTGCCCCATGAACGACCTCCATGAAAACCTGACATCATTGGAAACCACATGTACTGGGCAGAATGTTTCAAAGGTCAATTTTAGTGACTGACTTATCTATCTATAATTCCAGTAATCTCTGTCTGCACGTTTGGGACGTTTGGGACGTTTGGGACGTTACCAAACTCCGGAAGCCGTTCGCTTTGGACCAAACCATTGCATGTAAATAGAGGGGGGGGGGTTCTGTGGTCGTTGCGAATGGACCAAACCATTCATGTAAATAGAGGGGGGGGATTGTCACTGTACTCGCAAGCCGTTCGCCGTTCGCTTTGGCGTTGCGAATGGACCAAACCATTTCATGTAAATAGAGGGGGGGGATATAATTTTAGATAGATATATAGTACGGGCATGCCCTAGTCTATCTATAATTCCAGTAATCTCTGTCTGTACGTTTGTACGTTTGTCTGTCTGTGACCGCTGTTTCTCGACAACCACGGGTCCGATATACTTTTCACTTGCCAGGTATATTGCTGGGGACCCGAGGATGTGCCTTTTCAAGGTTTCATATTAATCGGACAATTACTTACCGAGCTATGTCCAAAAAACGATTCAACCAATCAGAGAGCAGCGAACGATCGCGTGTGCCGAACGTGGCGGGCACACTCTGCCTCGGATGGCACATTTGAGAGCGTATTCATTTATTTCACGTTTGCAAACTATGTTGGCGTTAAACTATGTTTTACAACTAATAAAAACGAATTTGCGATTCATTCGCTTTCCTGCGCGTTTGTGCACGCGATGGCGATTTCTTTACCAAACTCCGGAAGCCGTTCGCTTTGGACCAAACCATTGCATGTAAATAGAGGGGGGGGATTGTCACCACTCGCAAGCCGTTCGCTTTGGACCAAACCATTTCATGTAAATAGAGGGGGGGGATATAATTTTAGATATAGATATAGTACGGGCATGCCCTAGTACTCTAAAAGCATGCAGTAACACTAGGAAATATGAGTCACTCTGTCACCACAAACACAATTTTCTCACATACCTACCGATAGATCCTAGTAGGTGTCAAAATGTTGGATGGTTCAGCTCGAGTTCAAGACTGGATAGGGATGGCCACCATGTTGTTACTTTCTGCTAATCCACAAAGGAATGTTTTAACATGAACAGCCACAAGATGGCAGCAGCTGCTGGTGTAATATACCAAGGGGTCCATATGACCCAAGGGGTCCATTTTGTACCACTTTCCCCTACCAGCTCATGATATCTCAGCTGCAATTGGTCCTGAGAAGTCCATTGCACTTCCAATGTTTCACACCATTACTGGGTGCGATACGACCTCTTGCTTTGCTGGCAGAGGAAAGAAGACGGCTTGGGATACATTGAGCATGTGCCCTGAGGTTACAATGGAGTTAATGAAGCTGATGGAACAACCACAAATGTCAGATGTTGATGCTGCTATGGATGTTCTGGAGAGATTCGTCATACTTCTTTATGACCGAACAAGTTCTAAACACCATGTTGATGAGCTCAGGATCGACTTATTCACACGGAAAGGCAGAGACGTGAGCAACATTCCACCGACCAAGGGTGCTCTATTTCAGCACACTAGACGAGCAGTATACCAGGCCTGTCACATCTGGGGTCAGGTTCTTGAAGCAAAGGCTATGCCTCCACAACCGGACGGCTGGGAATGGACTCGTCGTAGTGATGGAAACTGGGATGTTCTTTGGAGCAGTCTTCCTGAAGCCAGCAGAGTTTGCAGAGAACTTATTCGATGTGGTTATACCAAAGGCTGTCGAACAAACTGCAAATGCACAAAAGAACCTCTGCCGTGTACAGCTTTTTGCGAATGTGGGGGTTCTTGCCATGATTAGTTCATGTGATATCTGGCATTTCACATTTGATGGTAAGCCTAACTGACTCATGGCACATTGGTATCTACAACAATAAGTAACTCGGTTTCGTATTCGTTTTGACTGTTATTATTTTATAGCACTATAAGTTTAATTTACGGTACAGGTATCTTAAATTTCATCAATACAAAATAAAGCAATACAAATACCGCCAAATGTTGTGTCTCTGTAAACTGGAAAAGGTAACTTATGTTCCAGAAGGGGTACAAGACGTGATCACACAAACTCATTATTGCCTTCTTTGAATTCTATGACCCCAAAAACCTCGACATAGGCACCAGAATTAAGATTCTAGGCCTCTTGGTTGTTGAGTTATATGGTATTTTAGTAATAGACGGTGGCTATTTTGAAAAATGGCCGCCACAGCCGTCATAGGCCAAAACTGGGATGGCACTATATCTATTTTTTCTTGTAATGACCTGCTGATGATATGTACCAAGTTTGATGCTTTTATCAAAAAGTGCACGAATCTTCCCCCAATCCACTCTACCACATCGGGCAGATCTCAATCGGACATATCCGCTCCAATTGATGTCACGTTGACAATCGTGGAGCGGCTTGCATGCCCCGATGACCCAATGAGCTATACTGGACAGGTCGAACCAAACCAGGCAGATCAGAGGGTAGGGGAGAGACGAAGTACAGTCAAAACCTTGAGGAGAGACGAAGTACAGTCAAAATCTTGAGGAGATCTTGGAGACGATGGTCAGGGGTTTTCGACGGTCCACACGGTCTCCACGTTTTTCAAAGTTAAGTCTGTTCACAATTGTATTTTGTCGAAACTGTATTTAACGTTCAGTGTGTGAACTTATAGTGTCCCCCTTGGAAGTTTCTCGGTGTTTATCTTTCATATATTAATCGTTTGTTTGCGAGCAAGGCCTTGCAGCCTCAGGCTTCCCCCGTCGAAGGTTGTTCCTTCCTTCGCTGTTTTGCTAGCTTTTTTGATTTCCCCTTCTCCACCAAGCTTCACCAAACATCTACTATTTGTCTAACGTTATAACCCCCAACCCCCCCAAAAACAAACAAAAAAACAAACAAAAAAAACTTTTATTTCCCTTTCTCCTCGTGTGCATTTACCTCTGCCCACGTGCGCTGTCTCGCCCCGCCCCAATTTTCCCCTTGCCTTCCACCTTTTGCCCTGTTCAAGTGACTCGTGGTCGTCGCTCTAGGCTTCCTCTCCCCATTGGTATTTTTGTGAATATAAGATTGTTCTTCACAGTTCTGTTTAAATATGTTTCAACTATCCCCTTCAGTGTTTTATTCAGTGGTTTATTACAACACGCTGTTTTTCTTCTTATTTAAAAGGCTCCTTTCAATTTCCTCTTCAACACATTCCATTTCAAAAAAATATTCAATCTCTTATGATTCCAAATCACTCCATGCTCTAAATTCTCATTCATTCCATCCCTCCTCCATCGTTCTTAAACGAATCGCTAACTTGAAAATCACAACAAACCCAATTTGTTATACATGTTCATCTTTCATTAATCATCCACTTTCTAAACTCCCCCCTTGCCCCTCCCCTTCAAATCTCCCCCCCAACCATCCCTCCCAAATTCTCCCTCCTCCCACCTCCTTCTCAAAGCTGCCTCCTCCCCACTTCGTCTCCCTTCTATGTCATACCTCCACCTCCCCCAACCTTCTACTTTCCTCTGCCCCCCGTCAAACAAACTCTCACTGTGCCTCATTCCATCACCATCAAACCTTTCGTCCTCCTCATCCTTCCCTTTCTTGTAACTCTTCTGTAATCTCTGACACACTATCAACTGCTCTTCCTACATCCCCCTCTCACCCTTCATCGGACCCTACCCCTCCCCTCCCCTGTCCTGCACCCGATGCTCCCCCTCTCTCCTCACTAACGGTATGGACCTCAAACATCCGGGGTCTTCGCTCAAACCTGATTGATCTCTCCATTCAGGTTGCTTCTGAAAATCCAGACTTGATCTGCTTAACAGAAACTTTCCTCCTTCAAGATGTCTCTGATTCCTTAATATCTCTTCCTGGTTACTCCCTCCTCCGGTACGATAAACCTGATCCTCGTCCTGGTGGTGGAGTGGCTATCTTTAGCAAAAACTCTCTTCCTCACTCTCCCTGCACTGCCCTCTCTCCACCCCACCCACAGGAATACCTCTGGCTACGGCTTCCTCTCCGCTCCCACCTTTTGTTCATCTGTGTTCTGTACCATCCTCCAAACAGTGATGACTCCATTTACATTTCTCTGTCGGACAACATGGACCAACTTCTATCAACTCATCCAAACTCTCTCTTCCTCATATGTGGCGACTTCAACTGTCATCATGCCAGCTGGCTGGGTGTGGGTTCATCTCTCACCAGCCATGGCACCTCAGCAAAGGACTTCTGCGACTCATTGGGACTGACACAATCTGTCAATTTCCCGACCCGGATCTCAGTCAATGGAGTATCTTCTCTTCTGGACTTGGTTATGACTAACTTCCCTGCAAATGTCTGCTGCTCTTCTTCTGCTCCAATCGGTTCTTCTGATCATGTGCTTGTTAAAGTGGACATCTCACTGGCCATTCTCAGAGAGCCTCCTCAGCGCCGACGAGTCTGGCATTTCACTCAGGCCGACTGGCACGGTTCGCAAGCAGCCATCAATCAACTGGACTGGTCTCCCATCTCTAATGCCTCTGACATCAATTCTTCCTGGGAATTCTTCCAAAGCAAACTGCTCTCTCTCATGCACAGATTTATCCCATCTCGTCTTCAGTTGTCTTACCCTTCCTCCCGTCCATGGTACACTGAATCTTGTGGTGAGGCAGTTGCCCTGAAACAACTTGCCTTTGCGTCTTGGAAGGCAAATCCAACTGAAGGCAATCTCAGTTCCTTCCACCAAGCTCGAAACAAGTGTGTTTCTACCCTCAGGAGTGCCAGGAAGCACTATCTCTCCACACTCAAGATTGAACTCTCAAACCTGTCTCCTTCCTCCAAATCCTGGTGGCATCTGGTCAAATCCGTTTCTGGTGTTTGTTCCCCCTCCATCCCCTCCCTTACCTCAAATGGCTACACAGTTGACACCGCACGTGACAAAGCCGAATGCCTCAACTCTGTGTTTGCCTCAAAATCTTGTGTCCCAAACCCATCTCTCTCTGTTCCCACCTTTCCCAGTCGAACCCAACTGCTCCTGGACTCTGTGTCCTTCTCTCCTGACAAGGTGGAGAAGTTTTTATCAAACCTCGACTCTGATTCTGCAACTGGACCAGATGGCATCAGCCCTCGGGTCCTAAAATCCTGCTCTGCTGCTCTATCTCACCCTCTCTCTGTTCTTTTCACCCTCTCTTTTGCTCAAGGTCATCTGCCAGCATCTTGGAAATCAGCAAACATTACCGCTTTGCACAAAAAGGTGCAAAAACAGATCCTTGCAACAACAGACCAATCAGCCTGCTCCCAATTATCAGCAAAGTCATGGAATCCATCATTGCTTCAGATATCAAATCCTTCCGCTTCTCCAATGGCTTGATCTCTGATCATCAATTTGGATTCAGACCAGGTCATTCTACTCTGGACATGTTGCTTCTGCTGTCTCAACAATGGATGGAGGTCCTCAATGCCAAACAGGAAATCAGAGCTGTCTCACTTGACATATCACGTGCCTTCGATACGGTCTGTCACCCAGCTCTGCTCACCAAACTCACCTCCTATGGTATTCAGGGAAATCTCCACTCATGGCTTGCGGATTTCCTCTCTGGTCGTAGGCAACGTGTGGCCCTGAATGGATTTCTCTCATCTTCCCTTCCTGTTCTGGCTGGAGTTCCCCAAGGCAGTGTTCTGGGCCCTGTGCTATTTCTGGTCTTCATCAATGACCTCTCCGACTCTCTGGAAAATCCTCTCTATCTCTTTGCTGATGAATCCACTATCTGCCGCTCCATTCCTCATCCCTCAGATCGGCAGTCTGCAGTCTCCTCACTCTCTGCAGACATGGACAAAATAACAGACTGGTCAAACAAGTGGAACATGTCTTTCAATCCTAACAAATCTCACACTCTTACAATGTCTCTCCGAAAGGACCGACTGGACAACCCTCCCAACTACTTTCTCAACAATCCTCTCCAAGAAGTTCTGTCGCTCAAGCTTTTGGGTCTCACTATCTGCCATGATCTTTCTTGGGAAAACCACATTTCCAAGCTGGCCTCCAAAGCCAGTCGCCGACTGGGCATCCTCCGTCATGCGAAGTCCTTCCTTGGCACACCTGAGCTCCTCACCACATACAAGGCTTTCATCCGCAGCTCAATGGAATACTGTTCCCCCCTCTGGGCTGGTGCTCCTGCCTCACACCTTGCTCGGCTTCACGCTGTTGAGGCCAAAGCTTTCAGAATCATTGGAATTTTCTGCGATGTAGTCAACTCCGAGGGCCTTTCACTCACTCACCGCAGGCAGGTTGGTGGTCTTTCTGTCTTCTACCGACTCCTCTCCGGCCTTGCTCCCCCAGCTCTCTCTGTGCTCTGTCCCCCCAATATTCCTTCAGGTCGCACAAGATCTGCCTGCAACCCTCTTATGGTTAAACTGCCAAAGTCTAGGCTCTCTGCTCACCTTCACTCTTTAATTCCCCTTTTCTCCCGCCTCTGGAACAAACTCCCCCACTCCCTTCAATCCCACTCCTCGCTCCAGGTCTTTAAAACAGCTGTTCACCACCATCTCTTATCTTCCCCCATCGAAAGCCTTGATCTTTTCTACCCCCGGTAATTCACCCCAGAGTCCTTGCAGTGGTCATATGTTTTATTCCTCTCCCACCTCCCCCCAAGTCCTCCCGATGTCCCTGCTCTCAAATGTTGTGTTTGTGTCCTTCCCCCTCTCTCCCCATCTTGTATGCCGCTCCCCTTGTTTTTTGTGTTTTGTGTGTCGGTTTGTCTTTTTGTGTGATTAATGTTAGCTCTTTCACGAGCCTCGATCTTGTATAGAAAAAAAAAGAAAAAAAAAAAGGAGTAAACCTTAATGCTAAAAATCCTGATGTCAACAACAGGGCCTCAGTCGTTGAAATGGCGAAGCAGAAAGACTTGTTGCCCGGCATTTCAACGAAGAAGATCATTAATTCTGACAAAAAGAACACCGTGTACTCATGTAGAACTTGCGATGACATGAATATAAATCAGCAACTGAAAGACACTATGACAATGGAAACCACAAACATATGTATATGTGTATGTATATAATATGTATATATATATATATATATATATATATATATATATATATATATATATATATATATATATATATATATATATATATATATATATACAGTCATGTGAAAAAGTACGTGCACCCCATGTAAAGTTTTTTGATTTTTTCAACATATTTCAACATACAGCTATTTGATCTTCATTTCAACAATATTGATAAATAAAGGTGATATAATATATCAAATATCATGAAACATTTACATTTTGTAGTCCATTGTATAATTTAAATAAACATAAATGCAAATTTCGCATGTGGAAAAAGTAATAACACCCTTACATTTATCACTACTTCAAATACCTAAAATTAGAATCAGGTGCACCAGCTCAGGTGCAAATGATTAGAACATCGTTGGAGAGGATCTTGGAGGAACCTGTCTTATTTAAACCTCAGACATTTCGTTTGGTTTGCTCTTTGATGTTGAAGTGTGCGGCGTCACCATGCCTAGATCAAAAGAGCTCTCTGAGGCCTTCAGAAAGAAGGATATAGACGCCGACGAGTCTGGGAAGGGATTTTAAAAGATCTCCAAACAATTTGAAATCAATCATTCGACTGTCCGGAAGATCATCTATAAGTGGAGAAGATTCCAAACAACTGCCAACTTGTTCAGGCCAGGCCGCCCCAGCAAGTTCAGCCCGAGAGCAGACCGTAAGATACTGAAAGAAGTCTCTAAGAACCCCAGAATGTCATCACGGGACCTACAGGTAGCTCTTGGCACTGTTGATGTCAAAGTGCATGAGTCTACCATTAGAAAGAGGCTGCACAAATTTGATCAACATGGGAGGTGTGCCAGGAGGAAACCTTTGCTGTCCAGAAAGAACATCAGGGCAAGACTAAAGTTTTCCAATGAACACCTCGGCAAAGACCAGCACTTCTGGAACAAAGTGATTTGGACAGATGAGTCAAAGGTAGAGCTATTTGGCCACAGTACCAGAAGACATGTTTGGCGAAAACCAAAGACAGCATTTGACCACAGGAACCTGATACCAACTGAAAAGCATTGTGGTGGAAATATTATGGTTTGGGGCAGCTTTGCTGCATCAGGGCCTGGCCAGCTCACCATCATAGAATCCACTATGAATTCTTCATTGTACCAGAGGGTGCTTGAGGATAATGTGAGGCCATCTGTCATAAAGTTGAAGCTCAACCGAGGGTGAACCTTGCAACCTGACAATGACCCTAAACATACCAGTAAATCCACCAAGGAATGGCTGAAAAGAAAGAAATGGAGGTTTCTTGAATGGCCAAGTCAAAGCCCGGATCTAAATCTCGTCGAGATGTTGTGGGGGGATTTGAAACGAGCTGTGCATACAGGAAACCCCTCAAACATCGCACAGCTGAAAGAATTCTGCATGGAGGAGTGGGCAAAAATTTCTCCCAGTCGATGTCAGAGACTGGTAGACAGTTATAAGAAATGCCTACTTGAGGTTGTTTCTGCCAAAGGGGGCAATACCACCTATTGGAGCCAAGGGTGTACTTACTTTTTCGACATGCGAAATTTGCATTTATGTTTCTTTAAATTATACAATGGACTACAAAATGTAAATGTTTCATGATATTTGTTATATTATATTGAAGGAGCTGTGCTCCCACATAGTCGGAAGAATGGACGCGACAAAAAGCTGGAATTCGTCCGAGTTTCTTTGTTGCCACAAAACAACTCGGGTACTCTGAAAAGCCCGTTTATCGGGCAGCAATATATATACACACATTATCACGGAGCGTTTGCCCAGGAAAGGCGAGAGGGGGCGTGGCCGGGCGTCCTGGCCGCGGCCTGGCAAGTCGAGGGCGGGCATGCACGGGCGTCCCGGCCGAGGCCTGGCAATTTGAGCGCGGGCCTGCCCGGGCGTCCTGGACGAGCCCGGCATGGTGATCGCTCCGCGTCCTTGGTAGGTGCAAGGCGATTGTGTAAACCCAGCGGTAGCCGCTACACACGTCCCCCCAGAATCGACTTGCACCGGCAGGGTCAATTTGAGGGGGGTCCTGATGACCCGGCCAAAGCGACCCCTGGCGGGTCGTGGGGGGGGGGGGGGTCCGGTGTGGTGGTGGGCGGTCGAGTGGGGGGCACCGTGGATGGGGGGCGGCCTCGCCACGGCGGAAGGGCCAACCGTGGTGGTTGGTCGATGTCCACGTGCGCCGGCTTGAGGCGGTCCACCGCAATCCGGTCCGACCTGCCGCCGATGTCGATGACGAACGACTTGTCGTCCCGTTGCAGGACCCGGAAGGGCCCGTCGTACGGCAGCCAGAGTGGCCCCCGATGTGCGTCATGACGCACAAAAACGTACTCCGCTGTGCGAAGCGCTGGGGGGACGTAGGATTGGGGGTCACCGTGGTGGGACGTTGGCACGGGGGCAAACCGTCGGGCGGACTCCTGGAGGTCCGAGCGCTGGTGAGCTGCGGACCAGGGACTGGTAACGTCGGGCACGAATTCGCCCGGGACGCGTAGCACCTGGCCGTAGACAAGCTCGGCGGTGGATGCCCGGAGGTCCTCCTTGGGGGCCGTGCGGAGGCCCAAAAGGACCCACGGCAGCCGGTCGGCCCAACCGCCGTCTTGAAGGCCGGCCATGAGCGCGGCCTTCATGGAGCGGTGGAATTGCTCGCACAACCCGTTGGCTTGGGGGTGGTAGGCCGTAGTACGGTGGAGCTTGACCCCCAGGTTGCGGGCGACCGCGCCCCACAGCTCGGAGGTGAACTGCGGTCCGCGGTCCGACGAGATGTCCGCCGGTGCGCCGAAGCGGGCGACCCAGGTGGCGATGAAAGCCTGCGCCACGTCGGCGGTGGTGTTGGAGACGAGGGGAACGGCCTCCGGCCACCTGGTGGTCCTGTCCACCATGGTGAGCAGGTGTGTGAACCCTCGTGATGGGGGGAGGGGGCCCACCAGATCCACGTTGACGTGGTCGAAATGTCGTTCTGGCACAGTGAAAGGTGCCAGCGGGGCCTGGGTGTGTCGGTGGACCTTGGCCTGTTGGCAGGCTGTGCAGGTGCTGGTCCAATCGCGGACATCACGTCGAAGGGCGTGCCAGACGAATCGCGCCGACACCAGCTTCTGGGAAGCTTTCCGGCCCGGGTGGGAAAGGCCGTGGAGGGAGGTGAAGATGCGGTGTTGCCAGGTAAGGGGCACGATGGGGCGAGGCTGGCCTTGGGAGACATCGCAGAGCAGGACAGTGTCCGTGAAGGGGATGTCGGCCAGGAGGAGGCCCGTGTCCGCCGCCCGGAGGGCTTGCACCGTGGTGTCGGTGGTTTGGTCCGCCGCCATAAGCGCGAAGTCCACGCCGAGGTGGACCGCGTTCGCGCTGGCCCGAGAAAGACAGTCGGCCACGGCGTTGTTTTTGCCGGCGATGTGCCGGATGTCTGTGGTAAACTCCGACACGGCGGAGAGGTGGCGTTGTTGGTGGGCCAACCACGGCTCCATGACCTTGGCCATTGCGTAAACCAATGGCTTGTGGTCGACGAACGCCGTGAAGGGTCGGCCCTCCAGGAGGTGGCGGAAATGGCGAACGGCCAGGTGTAGACCGAGGAGCTCACGGTCAAACGTGCTGTATTTGAGCTCGTTCGGCCGGAGCTGCCGGCTGCAAAAAGCGAGTGGCTGCCAAACCCCGTTCACCCATTGCTCATGTACGGCGCCCACCGCGTAGTCGGAGGCATCCATGGTGAGGGCGATGGGAGCGTTGAGCACCGGGTGAGCGAGCAGTGATGCGTCGGCGAGGGCATGCTTTGAGCTTTGGAAGGCCGCGTCCATTGCTGCGGACCAGACAATGTCGTGTTTGGCCGGCTTGCACCGGAGGGCTTCGTAGAGGGGCCGCATGAGTTGAGCAGCGCGGGGCACGAAGCGGTGATAGAAATTCACCATTCCCAGAAATTCCTGCAGGGCCTTTATGGAGCGGGGACGCGGAAACGTGGTGATGGCCTCGACCTTGGTTGGCAGCGGCACGGCCCCGTTCTTGGTGATGTGGTGGCCCAAAAAATCAACGGCCGTCGTGCCGAAGTGGCATTTGGCCGGGTTGACGATGAGCCCGTGCTCGCTGAGGCGCCCGAACAGTGTTCGGAGGTGGAGGAGGTGCTCGGCCCAGGACGTGCTGGCGACGAGGATGTCGTCCAGGTAAACGAAGAGGAACGGCAGGTCACGCAGCACGCCGTCCATCAAGCGCTGGAACGCCTGAGCCGCGTTCTTGAGGCCAAATGGCATCCGTAGGAATTCGAATAAGCCGAACGGCGTGATGACGGCCGTTTTAGGGACGTCGGCCGCCCTGACAGGTACCTGGTGATATCCCCGTATGAGATCGATTTTTGAAAAAATGACCCGTCCTACCAGACGGGCGGAGAAGTCTTGGATGTGCGGGATCGGATACCTGTCGGGGGTGGTAGCGTCATTAAGGCGGCGGTAGTCGCCACATGGGCGCCAGCCGCCCCCTGGTTTTGGGACGATGTGTAGTGGCGAAGCCCACGCGCTATCGGAGCGCCGCACGATGCCGAGGTGTTCCAAAGCGTCGAACTCGGCTTTGGCCACGGCGAGCTTGGCTGGGTCGAGGCGGCGGGCTCTGGCGTAGACCGACGGGCCCGTGGTTGGTATGTGGTGCTCGATCCCATGTCGTACTGCGATGGCCGAAAACGTCGGCCATGTGAGGGCCGGGAACTCCGTGAGCAGGCGAGCAAACTCGTTCGCCGCCGGGAGGGCGCATGCCAGCTCGGTCGGAGCAGAGCTGCTCAATGTGCATACCAGGGAGCTGAAGGTCTTGGCGTTGATGAGGCGACGCCGTTGGACGTCCACCAGCAGTCCGTGTGCGCAGAGGAAGTCGGCGCCTAGCAGAGCCATGGGCACACTGGCGGTTACAAAAGTCCAAGCAAAGCGTTGGCCGCCAAAGCAGAGGGTGACATTGCGTGGGCCGAAGGTGCGGATGGCCGATCCGTTGGCCGCAACCAAGGAGGGGCCGCAAACCGCGGACTGCCTGTCCTGATCGGAGGCGGGTATGATGCTCAGTTGGGCGCCGGTGTCGCACAGGAAGCGCCGTCCGGACGCTTTGTCCGTGATGAAAAGTAAATTGCCCGTGTGGCCGGCGCTCATGGCTGGTAATGAACGCCGGCCCGGCCGTTTCCCGGCCTGCCGAAGGTGCACGGGGGTCGGCATGTCCGGGCCTTCTGCCCGAACCTGGCATGATAGTAACACCATGCTTGGTCAGGTGGAGGCCCCGGTCGTCATGCTGGAGGTGGTCGGCTCGGCGTTGCGGCCGCCAATTGCGTCGGCAGTTCGGTCGTCGACCGTGCCGGGTGCTCGGGCGCCATGGGTGTTGCGTCGGACGGCGGTGGGCCCCAGGTCGCTGCTGCAATGCGTTGGCCTGCCGCGGAGATCTTGTCAGCTTCCCTGGCGAGGGCGCGGGGATCCGTAATCGTCGTGCTCGCCAGGGCGAGGCGTACGGGGCTAGGCAGCTGACGGAGGAACAGCTCCCGGAACAGGAATGCCGGAGAGTGCTCGCTGAGCAGCGAAAGCATGTAGTCCATTCGCTCGGACGGGCACGTGTCGCCGAGCTCAGGCAAGTCGAGCAGGCGCCGTGCGCGTTCCGCCGATGGGAGGGCGAAAGCGTCGAGGAGGAGCTTTTTAATCGCGCCGTATTTTTCAGCGGCTGGCGGGCTCTTGAGGAGGCTCAGGGCGCGGGCCGCGGTGGCTGAACCGAGCGCTGCTACCACATGGTGGAAGCGGGTGTCGTCGGCCGTGATGCCTCGCAGGGCGAACAGGGAGTCCGCCTGGGCGAACCAAACCGCCGGGTGAGCCTCCCAGAAGGTAGGCAGTTTAAGGGCAACTGCCTGTCCATGTCGGTAGGTCACCAATGAAGGAGCTGTGCTCCCACGTAGTCGGAAGAATGGACGCGACAAAAAGCTGGAATTCGTCCGAGTTTCTTTATTGTCACAAAACAACTCGGGTACTCTGAAAAGCCCGTTTATCGGGCAGCAATATATATACACACATTATCACGGAGCGTTTGCCCAGGAAAGGCGAGAGGGGGCGTAGCCGGGCGTCCCGGATGCGGCCTGGCAAGTTGAGCGCGGGCCTGTCCGGGCGTCCTGGATGAGTCCGGCATGGTGATCGCTCCGCGTCCTTGGTAGGTGCAAGGCGATTGTGTAAACCCAGCGGTAGCCGCTACAATATCACCTTTATCTATCAATATTGTTGAAATGAAGATCAAATAGCTGTATGTTGAAATATGTTGAAAAAATCAAAACTTGACGTGGGGTGTACTTACTTTTTCACGTGACTGTATATATATATATATATATTGTTACGGTTTTTAGAACCTTCACTTTGTAAATTTAGTAGTAAATTTCCTGTCTACATTTCCCCATTAATTGGCTCTTAATTGAAATGAGCACCTTAGCTAGTCCATGTACAAACATGTAGCCATTCATAGAACCTCTCTGTAATTATTTCATTAGTCTGTGTTTCAGATAAGGCTGTGTGTCCAATAGTCGACCTTACGTTGCACCAAAATCAAATAAGAAAGATCCCCTTTCGATGGTCCCAGAACTTCCATTACCAACTGCATTACCTCCATTACCAACTGCATTCACCGACATTGCCATGTGCTCCAACTCGGAGAAGAAGGGCATGGCCCACCCATCATCATCAAGAGGAGGAGTCAGCCAGCCCCGATCAACCAACCAAGAATGAGTGGGTTTGGCTTGAGAGGACGGAGAGAGAACGATCAAGCAGTTTCGCGAACGTTCCAGGGTGTGGCGCTATATAACCCGTTGCGCGGAGCCCCCACCAGAGTTCTGTGGAGAGGTGAGCTGAGTTCTGAGGGAGGTGCGCTGAACCAAAGTGAGAGAGTTCTGAGGAGTGCTTCTGTGGAAAGAGGTGGGCAGGCAAAGTAGTGGAGAGAGAACACATGAGGCGGAGGACGTACGAGGCCTGAGGGAAACGCCGCTTGGAACACCCCATGCTCGAGAAGCTCTGACGCGCTGCTGCACGTGAACCAGATTGCGGAGGAGTCGGCGGCCGTTCGCCTCCAGCCTGCCATCCTGAACGGACTCTTCTCTCCCTTCCAGCCATCCATCCCTGCCATACTATCCTTTGTGTACATGAGTTTGTTCTGTTCGTGCTGTCCCTGGGGTATAAGTTAAGCTTGGGTAAGTATAAGCTGCCCTGTGTCTCCTATCTTTCACTGTAAATTACCTTTGTTTCTTTCTTTTCTTTGGTTGTGTAAATAGTAATTCATAAATACCTGTTCTTCCTTTCTTTGTCTTCTTCATTCTCATCCGATCGTCTTTGTCTTTTACCAATTGATATACGTGGCACGATTCGGCCACCGCTCAGGATCGGGGTTAGTTCTCTGTTAATGGCTCGAACTTCGGACTGCTAACCCACTCGGCAAATACCATCTTGTCCGTGATTTAGAGCGGAGTTACCCACCTGCCTTGTAGAGGGATTGGCGGAGGTGTACGGGAATCCCTTGACCAATCACCTCGGCCAATCCCACCCCACAGGGGAGCGGGGTAGCTTCAGGATCGGAGACGGCCAGCGCAAAATAGAAGGGGGATTAACCCCCCCCCCCCTTGCTAAGGGGAGCACCGTCCACGTTTCCGTAACAATTGGTAGTCAGGAGTTGGGATCTGGAACCTGGGACTAAATTTATTTAGTCCAAATATTGGACACCAATTGTACTATTGGCCGTAACAATTGGTGTCAGTGAGTGGGATTTGAGGCCCGAACCAAATTAAAAAAAAAAAAACATCCAAAAAATTTTGTCAAAATTACGAGCGGCCGAAATTGTTATTAACATTCAAATTAAAGTCGCGCCATGGATAATCAAGGTGATTGGGTGCCGGTAGGGGCATTAGAAGCGGGGTTGAGTCGACCCAGGACCCCAGGGAGGCAGTGGGAATCATGGAGGAGCGCAATACGCATTGGGTAGCGGAGGTTTCAGGCGCACAAGGTGGCGGCCTCGCGCATGAGATTTCAGGTGCACGAGGTGGCGGCGCCTCACACGTGGTCGCGGCAGCCGAGCCCGAGATGCCGGAGTACATGCGAGTATTTATGATGCAGATAATGGCCAAGTTAGACACCCAGAAGGACGAGACGAGGGCTCAGGGTGAGCAATTGGGCAATCAAATTGGGGGATTAGAAAATCAAATCGGGGAATTGAGGAATGACATGGGAAATCAAATCGGGGGGCTAGAACCCAAATTTGAGGGTGTAGACAACAAATTTGAGGGGTTAGACAATAAATTTGAGGGGTTAGACAATAAATTTGAGGGGTTAGACAACAGGTTGGAAGGGCTAGAAGGTCAATTGGGGGGCCAACTGGAGGATGTGGGTAATCAAATTGAGGAAATGAAGAATGGGTTAACAGGGTTGAAAAATAGAATGGCCATGCAGGAGAACCAGATGGAAGGGGTGAAGAATGGGTTAGGGGGGTTAGAAAACACTATGGAAGGCAAATTGAGGGAAATAGGGGAGCAATCCGCCCGCGAAATTAAACAAATGGGAAATCAGAAAGAGGAGGTTAAAATCGGGTTAGAAACCAAATTGGATGCCCAGAGGAATGATTCGGAACAGATGAGGGCGGCATCTACCAAAGAGATGGGAGAGATGGGGGAGGAGATAAGGTGTGGAGTGGACGAAGAGGTCGCAGGGGTACGCGAGGAGGTAAAGTGGGGTGAGGAGTGCATGGAGAAGGAGGTGAGGAATAGTACGGCTAGGTTACAGGGGGGCATAGAAGACCTGACGCGGGGAGTAGAGCAGCTGACGGTGGGACAAAAGGAATTGGGGGAGCAGGTGGAAAAGAACACGGCGGTAATAGGAGGGTTGAAAGCGACTCAAAAAGAGATAAAAAAAGAACTTATAGCGACGAAGAGGGAATGTCAGATGGTACACGAGGGGCTGACAAAGAGGTTGGACGAGGTGACAGAGGCAATGGAGACAAAAGAACGGGAAATAAGAATGCACATCGAGACGACCAAGGTGGCCTTAGAGGAAGAAATCGAGGGGGCGCACCGGGAAATAAAGGAGGTGAGGAAAAAATTAGAGGAAGTAGAAGAGGGGGTAGTGAAATTAAAAAGAGACGGAGGGAGACTAAAAAGGAGCTGAAGGAGGAAGTGATGGATTATGTACAAGGTCTGTGCTCAAATCGTGATGATGTGCTTACTGACCAAATAAAGAGTTTGCAGGTGGCGGAGGAGGAGCGAAGACGAGGTGCCGAGGTGAGTGGCGATATACTTTGGAAATGTATATGGTGTGAGGGGAGATTCAGTGAGTTTGGGTGTTGGTTTAGATCCGGGCATTCGTGAGAGGCCGCTGGTAAGGTGTGCGACAGGTGCAGACTGTGTGGAAAGAGGAGGTGTGTAAGGATGTCCGACTATGGGGAGTGCGGAAGGTATTTGTGAGCCAGGGTGTGCGGCGGTGATCGGGTGTGTGCAAGAATGCACCCCCATGAGTGGTACGGAGTAAGTACTGGGAGAGAGTGCGCCAGAGGGTGCGCGAGAAAGGTGTGGAACGGAGGTGTGTGTGAGGAAAAAGTGTGCGACGAGGAGTGAGTGTGCTGTCGAGAGTGAGGGTGAATGCACGACAGAGTGCGGTGGTGAGAGTGACACGGAGTACAAGTTGGTTGTGGCAGGTGAGGAAGAATGCACACCTGGAATGGAAGAATGCACACCTGGAATGGTTGAGCACGTGTGGGAATGCACACCTGAGTTGGTGGTGAAGCGCGTGATTGTGTGTGCAAAAGAGTGCACACCCGTGGTTGTCACAGAGGATGTGACTGAGGAGTGGGCGCGAGGAGGTGTGTTGATGAGGTATGCGAACGACGAGTGTGTGCCAAGGTGTGCGGTGGTCAGGTGTGTAACGAAGTCTGTGAGCGGAATGAGTGTATCTGGGTGGTGTGTAGGAGAAGGTACAATAACGAAGTGTGTGGAGACGCCGGGCGTGATGAGTGTGAAAGGGGTCGCGTATGCGTGTGAGCCTGCAAGTGAAGCATCGCCGTGGAACGGGATAGCGATTAGGCTGACGTTTAGCCGACGCGGGCACTCGGTGCGTGGCACGCTTTGTTGGCTGCGAGAACCGGCGTGGATCGGTGCAATGTGGCTCCTGTTCGGAGCGCCGCGCACGATCCGGGCCAGACATCGCCCTGCATGGTCGCGTCCGCGCTCCGCTAAGCGGAGCGGGCAGCCCAGTTCGAGGGCAGGTAGGAAGGGTCGGCACGGCGACCCCTTGTGGTTGCGGCGTTCCGGCCGGGCGAGATTGGGCCATCGGGCGGGATACCGAATGGTTCCTCGCCGAGGTGGACCTTGGAATCTCGGCCCGAGCAAACCTCCTTCCCTGAACCGAGTGCCGGACGGATCCAACTGCAGGAATTGAACCACCCGCGTTCATTGCTCGGCTTGGCGAAGCCGAGCTTTGAGCATGTAAAGATGCACCGAGGCTCAGAATAATGGACATTTGGTAGGGATAGGGAATTGGTGATTGGCAAAAATTGGCGAGCAAAAATTTGATTGGCAGATGATTGGCAAATTTTGGATTGGCAAGAATTGGAATTTGATGGGCAAAATTGATAATGGGAGACGCCCGAGGTGGAGGGATGGCAAATCCACCATCCCTCACATCACCCGGGCACATGAGCATTAGCTATGGGGTTATGGCGGTGAAAACCAAGCCAGGGAGGGTTTGGATAATGGATTAGGGATCTAGAGAAATGACCATAGGTGACAGGAGAGTTAAGTAGCGACATGATACCTGTAGTATGGGAGGTAGGTAGATTAGCTGGCTGATTGATAATGAGGAGGGAGCGCGATAATATAAGGAGCGACTGGGGAGCGCGAGTTTCAGAAGGGAGTAGTCAGCTCAGATGATGCAGTGTGGGTGCAAGAAGTTCTTTGTGGTGAGCGTGATGATTGAGTATTGAGCAGAGTATTGTGAAAAGTGTGAGGTGATTGTGCATTGTATTGAATGAATGAAGAAGCCTGGGAGGAAGGAGGGTGCAGGTGGCACCAGGTGTGTGGGCACAGGTGTGCAAATCCAGGTGAGAATGGTTGTGTGGAATAGCTGGTATGGAATACATGGAGTATGGAATGGATGGTGTGGAGTGAGTATGGTGGAAAATGTGGAGTGGAGTGGTTGGTGCGAAGGGAGTGTATGGGGAGGATGGACCCCTATCACGAATACCCGGGGAGGGTAGTTTAAGAGTTAGGTAGAGGGTATAGGTAAATTGTGGTTGGATATTGGCATCTGTGGTGGGTGTGGAAGAATGGTGTTTGGATGAGTGCATTAGTGACGTGGAAAAGGCTGGGCATGTGGCCTGTTAGAGGGATGGTTGGTTGAGCGCTCCACAACTGGTAGTCTGTCGGCCAGGTGAGGCCGCAGGTAGGCTCTGGGAGCCAGTTAGAGTTCAATGGGGCCCGAGGATCCAGAGGAAGGACCCGGGTAGCCCAGTGCCAGAGAGGGCACCGAGGGGGTAAGCGCCAGGGAGAGCCTTCCCCAGGTAGATTAGCGAGGAGCAGGTAAGCTCGGGAGGCAACTTCAGTGGCGGAGGCGCACAGGTAAGTAGACCTGTTAGGGGAGCTACACGACTCAGCCCAGAAATTGTGCGAAGGCACAGGGAGTTGAATCGGGGGAGTGAGACCCCATATTGATGAGCACCACAGTTTGGTTCTTAAAACTGCATAGAGTGTAAGATGGCCAATGGTTTGGCAGGGAACCCCGGGTAGTGTAAAGTGTGTTAATGTCATTTAGGAAGTAGTTAGGATTGAAATCACCTCGCACCATCTGCATCCACTCACCTGAGGTGACAGAACTCCACGCCATGCCATGGGTTGTTATTGTTTTTGTTTAAATGTTTTGGATTGTGAGACGCATCATGACGTGGGTGTGACATTGTGCTTTGTTGTTCCATCTCTCCCTCCTTATGAGGATTGATGATGAGTTTGTGATGGCAAATTTGGTTAGACATTGGGATGGGTACGAATTTGGATTAGGGGAGATATGGGGAAGACGTGACGCTAGAGACGAATTGTAAATTGTTTGTAAATATGGGGTAAGGGCAAGGGTAGACTAGGTGACAGGGGGGGTGACGTACGTTAGGGACGAGCTTTCTCACTTCACTCTCCGTGTGCACCTCGTTCAGCATTACCTGTATTGATGTGTACCCTTGCGCCCTTGCCCTCGCTAACGCTGCCACTTTGTCTTCCTTCCCCACCCATGGACCGTGCTCTCTGGGCACTGAGGGGGAGCGTACGGGAGTCCGCCATTGTGTGCCCGAATCCACGCAACTAGCTGCCTGCATCCATGCACCACTTATGGACCACAGTACTGTGGCCGAGCACCACTTATGGACCACAAGTTTTGTGGCATGGCCCCTCTGCTGGGACCGGCCAGGTTGGCCAGAGAAAGATCTTGCTTGCGGACCTTGGTGAGGTGACACCAAGCCATACAGGTGGACCACCATAGTCGGCCCCTGTTGGCCACAAATAAAAACATGGACACGGTTTGTGCTTTTGTTTTATTATGTCCAAATAGGCCGCAAGCAAAGAAGATGAAGGAAGAAAAAGAACATCAAGAACGACATCGGCCAGCAGAGGGAGCGGAGCAGAAGAGCAAGACCACCAGTTGTGTTTTTTTTTAATTGTGTCGTGCAATGTCGCACTGGATGGTGCATGACTGTGCTCTTTATTGGTGTTTATTGGTGCTGGTGCGTCGATGCAGTGCATGCTGTCTCCTCCCTCTCACAGGTTTTTCTCTTTTTGTTTCCCTCAAAAAGAAATAACAGGTCCTGGGTTGCAGTTTTGTAAATAATCAAATAACGTCACTTGTAAATAATGCTCCCCACCGTTCATGTTTAGTTTGAAAATTAATTCCGCAATTCGGTTATCCTGTGGGCGTGAATCTGTTAGGTAGGGTGCAACATAATAGCGGGACATATTTATTTGTGTTTTAAAACTGTCACACTCAGGGTCAGATTAATTGTAGAGGGAATTACACCTCTGAGTGTCACACTAAGTTAAAAGTTGTCGGCCCGAAGAGTGCCGTGAGGAATGAGGGTGCTGTGTTACGGTTTTTAGAACCTTCACTTTGTAAATTTAGTAGTAAATTTCCTGTGTACATTTCCCCCTTAATTGGCTGTTAATTGAAATGGGCACCTAAGCTAGTCCATGTACAAGCACGTAGCCAATCATAGAACCTCTCTGTAGTTATTTCATTAGTCTGTGTTTCAGATAAGGCTGTTGGTCCAATAGTCGACCTTACGTTGCACCAAAATCAAATAAGATAGATCCCCTTTCGATGGCCCCAGAACCTCCATTACCAACTGCATTACCTCCATTACCAACTGCATTCGCCGCCATTGCCATGTTCTCCAACTCGGAGAAGAAGGGCGTGGCCCGCCCATCGTCATCAAGAGGAGGAGTCAGCCAGCCCCGATCAACCAACCAAGAATGAGTGGGTTTGGCTTGAGAGGGCGGAGAGAGAACGATCAAGCAGTTTGGCGAACGTTCCAGGGTGTGGCGCTATATAACCCATTGCGCGGAGCCCCCACCAGAGTTCTGTGGAGAGGTGAGCTGAGTTCTGAGGGAGGTGCACTGAACCAAAGTGAGAGAGTTCTGAGGAGTGCTTCTGTGGAAAGAGGTGGGCAGGCAAAGCAGTGGAGAGAGAACACATGAGGCGGAGGACATACGAGGCCTGAGGGAAACGCCGCTTGGAACACCCCCTGCGCGCGAAGCTCTGACACGCTGCTGCGCGTGAACCAGATTGCGGAGGAGTCGGCGGCCGTTCGCCTCCAGCCTGCCATCCTGAACGGACTCTTCTCTCCCTTCCAGACATCAATCCCTGCCATACTATCCTTTGTGTACATGAGTTTGTTCTGTTCGTGCTGTTCCTGGGGTATAAGTTAAGCCTGTGTAAGTATAAGCTGCCCTGTGTCTCCTATCTTTCACTGTAAATTACCTTCGTTTCTTTCTTTTCTTTGGTTGTGTAAATAGTAATTAATAAATACCTGTTCTTCCTACCTTTGTCTTCTTCATTCTCGTCCGATCGTCTTTGTCTTTTACCAATTGATATACGTGGCAAGATTCGGCCAACGCTCAGGATCGGGTTTAGTTCTCTGTTAATGGCTCGAACTTCGGACTGCTAACCCCCTCGGCAAATACCATCTTGTCCGTGGTTTCGAGCGGAGTTACCCACCTGCCTTGTGGAGGGATTGGCGGAGGTGTACGGGAATCCCTTGACCAATCACCTCGGCCAATCCCACCCCACAGGGGAGCGGGGTAGCTTCAGGATCGGAGACGACCAGTGCAAAATAGAAGGGGGATTAACCCCCCCCCCCCTTGCTAAGGGGAGCGCCGTCCCCGTTTCCGTAACAATATGTATGTTTGTTGTTTTTCATCTGTGCAGTGTCTGTGTTGTGTTGTGTTGTGTTTTCTTGTCTTGTCACTGAACTACTCCCTCAAACTTCTGGTATGCACCTATCTCTCCCGTGGGTATGCCCTGAGCAATTTTTTTTTTTTTTACGTGGTGGTGTGTTATAGATTTGTTTTCAGGAGTGTGTGTGTGTGTGTGTGTGTGTGTGTGTGTGTGTGTGTGTGTGTGTGTGTGTGTGTGTGTTTTTTTTTAGGTGAATGAAAAAGGAGTGATAGTATTTTGGTGTTTTGAGCAATCATGGCCATACTCATGCGTATATTGGAAAATAACCTGCGAGGTTGGGATACTTTATAGACATTCCCCACCCATCGACACCCATTTCTTGTGATCATCCCCATCTTGTTCACATACTTTTTGGAGTAACATCCCTCCATCATGTTTTGATGACGGACGTTCATTTACTTTCATCACAATCATCACGTTCACATGTTCATTTAATTCTTTTTTTTTTTTTAACACTTTTATTTAACTTCATCTGAACTTTGTTTGCCCCATTTAAAATCTTTGTGCCGTTCGTTTTCTGGGTTCCATACGTCTTAGAGAGCTGAAATTTGGCCCATTAATCTCTTTTCTGGTACGTTTTAATCCATCAAAATTTAATTTAAAAAAAAAGGTTTAAAACGTTAAAAAAATCAAATAAAAGTGTGTTTCCATAAAACAAGTTTTCTCGTTTACTTGTTTGGAAATATATATATATATGTATATATATATATATATATATATATATATATATATATATATATATATATATATATATATATATATATATATATATATATATACATACACGTTATTTTCGCTCTATAAAACAGGACAATCATTGAAAGAGTTTATTTTGGAGAAATCACCCGAGTAGTAAAATGTCATAATTCGAAAATACCTCCCTAAATACCGAACGCAAATACCTAAAAAATACCTAATTGCTGTTGATTTCATGGAAATCAACAGCAAGTTTGGATGCTTCATCGATTATTACCTTCGCAAAAGCGGAAGGTTATGTTTTGATCGCTGTGTATTTATTTGTATGTCTGTGTGTGTGTGTGTATGTTATTCGCATAACTCAAAAAGTATTCAACCGAATTGCATGAAATTTGGTGGGATGATTGGTTATTATACGGGACACATTTGATTAGATTTTGGGAGCAATCGGGTCAAAGGTCAAGGTCAAGGTCACGAAAAGGTCAAAATCGTATTTTTACCAAGTACAGAACAGTAGCTGCGGCGAAGGTATGCGCTCTACCGAGTGCCCGTTCTAGACCTCCCTCCTCCCTCCCTCCGCTGAAATTTGGCCCATTAATCTCTTTTCTGGTACGTTTTCATCCATCAAAATTTAATTTAAAAAAAAAGGTTTAAAACGTTAAAAAAATCAACAGCAAGTTTGGATGCTTCATCGATTATTACCTTCGCAAAAGCGGAAGGTTATGTTTTGATCGCTGTGTATTTATTTGTATGTCTGTGTGTGTGTGTGTATGTTATTCGCATAACTCAAAAAGTATTCAACCGAATTGCATGAAATTTGGTGGGATGATTGGTTATTATACGGGACACATTTGATTAGATTTTGGGAGCAATCGGGTCAAAGGTCAAGGTCAAGGTCACGAAAAGGTCAAAATCGTATTTTTACCAAGTACAGAACAGTAGCTGCGGCGAAGGTATGCGCTCTACCGAGTGCCCGTTCTAGACCTCCCTCCTCCCTCCCTCCGCTGAAATTTGGCCCATTAATCTCTTTTCTGGTACGTTTTCATCCATCAAAATTTAATTTAAAAAAAAAGGTTTAAAACGTTAAAAAAATCAAATAAAAGTGTGTTTCCATAAAACAAGTTTTCTCGTTTACTTGTTTGGAAATATATATATATGTATATATATATATATATATATATATATATATATATATATATATATATATATATAGACTCGTATGAAGCCCGTCAAAAATGACGGGTTGGAATAGTTTATTTGACGGTGTAGCCGCGTTAGTGTGCCAAAGTCTGAAGCCTGGCCCTCGTGTCAGGTGTGCTTTTTCTTCTATTTTATTAGATATCTTACAGACGTAAATGAACACTCAGTTTACTCTGCGCACTTTGCACGTTAAGTTCAGCGAATGTCACCTCCCTGTGCCTTGTATTTATTGTGATTTAAAAAAAACTGCTTCCGCACACTGACCTTGAGGCTCGGTTTTCAAGCCACCGTCTGCAATTCCAATGTAAGAGACATAATTACTCTTCTTTTGGGTCTTCAGAGTCCTCAGGGTCTTTTGGGTCTTTGGGGTAATTTGGGTCTTTGGGGTCCACTGGGTCCTCAGTCTTGTTGGTGTTTTGGATTGACATTCTACAGAAGTAAATGAACACTCAGTTTACTCTGCACATTTTGCACGCCACGTTCAGTGAATTTCACCTCCCTGCGCTGTGTATTTATTGTAATAATAAAAAAAAACGCTTCCATGCACCGACCTTGAGGCTCGGTTTGCAAGCCACCATCTACAATTCCAATGTAAGACATAATTACTCTTTTTTTGGGGTCTTCAGAGTCCTAAGGGTATTTTGGATCATCTGGTTCATTTGAGTCTTTTGGGTGCTCAAGTTATTTTGCAACCTTGGGATATTTTGCTTCATTTGGGTCTTCGGGGTCTTTTAGGTCATTTGAGTCTTTTGGGTCCTCTGCATCTTTGGGATCCTCGGGTCTTTTCAGTCATCGATGTCTTTGGAGTATTTTGGTTCTTTGGGTTCCACTAGGTCCTCAGGTTCTTTGAGATCATTTTGGTGTTTTGGATTGTTGGGTTCTGTGGGGTCATTAAGGGTCTTCAGGGTATTTTGGGATTTCAGGGACTTTTTGGTCTTCTGGGTCTTTTTTATTTTTTTTGGTATTTGGGGTGTTTTGGGTCTTGAAGGGTCTTTGGGATATTTTGGTTCTCTGGGGTCTTCGTTGTCTTTTCAGTCTTTTGGGTCTTTGATGTATTCTGAGTCTTTGGGGTATTTTGGGTTTTCAGGTCTTTTGGTCTTCTGGATATTTAAGGGTCTTTGGGATATTTTGGGTACTTGAGGTAATTAAGGGTCTTCTGGGTCTTTTGGGTCTTTGGGATATTTTTTAGTATTCAGGGTCTTTTGGGTCTTCTCAGTGTTTAAGGGTCTTTGGATCTTCAGGGTATTACAGGTCTTTGGGGGAAGGTTGGGTCTTCAGGGTCTCTTGGGTTTTTGTTGTCTTTTAGGTATTTAAGGATCTTGTGGTCTTTGCGATATTTTGGTCTTTGGGGTCTTCTGGATATTTAAGGGTCTTTGGGGTCTTTTGGGTTTTTGGGGTATTTTGGGTCTTTTGGATATTTAAGGGTCTTTGGGGTCTTTTGGATCTTCGTGGTTGTTTGGGTCTTTAAGGGTCTTGGGGTATTGTCAGTCTTTTTTTTTTCTTTTTTTTTTTTGTATACTGAATCGAGGCTCGTGAAAGAGCTAACATTTACTTCACAAACAAATCAACCAGACAAACAAAATATATAAAAAGAGGGAGCGGAAAACAAGATGGGGAGAGAAGGTGAAGCATACAAACACAACATTTGAGAGCAGGGAGATGTGTGGAAGGGAGAGGGCTTGGGGGGAGGAGGCATGGGAAGGGGGGGGGGGGGGGTGGAGGGAGAAGAAGAGAAGTATAAAACACAAGGACACCAATGACTTCCAGGACAGAAGTTGGTATTTCAAAAAAGTGGAATTGGGGTGAAATTAGCGGGGGTAGAAAAGATCAAGGTTTTGGATGGGGGAAGATAAGAGATGGTGGTGAACAGCTGTTTTAAAGACCTGGAGGGTGGAGTGGGATTGAAGAGAGTGAGGGAGTTTGTTCCAGAGGCGGGAGAAAAGAGGAATGAAGGAGTGAAGGTGAGCAGTGAGTCTTGATTTTGGCAGTTTGACCATAAGAGGGTTGCAGGCAGATCTTGTGCGACCTGTAGGAATATTTGCGGGTTAGAGCCCAGAGAGAGCTGGGGGGGCAAGGCCAGAGAGGAGTCGGTAGAAGATGGAAAGACCACCAACCTGCCTGCGGTGAGTGAGTGAGAGGCCCTTGGAGTTAGCTTCATCGCGGGAGATTCCAATGATTCTGAATGCTTTGGTTTCAACAGCGTGAAGACGAGCTAGGTGTGAAGCAGGAGCACCAGCCCAGAGGGGAGAGCAGTATTCCATTGAGCTGCGGATGAAAGCCTTGTATGTGGTGAGGAGCTCAGGTGTGCCAAGGAAGGACTTCGCACGACGGAGGATGCCCAGTCGGCGACTGGCTTTGGAGGCCAGATTTGAAATGTGGTTTTCCCAGGAAAGATCATGGCAGATAGTGAGACCCAAAAGCTTGAGTGACAGAACTTCTTGGAGAGGATTATTCAGAAAGTGGATGGGAGGGTTGTCCAGTCGGTCTTTTCGGAGAGACATCAGTGTTTAAGGGTCTTTGGATCTTCAGGGTATTACAGGTCTTTGGGGGAAGGTTGGGTCTTCAGGGTCTCTTGGGTTTTTGTTGTCTTTTAGGTATTTAAGGATCTTGTGGTCTTTGCGATATTTTGGTCTTTGGGGTCTTCTGGATATTTAAGGGTCTTTGGGGTCTTTTGGGTTTTTGGGGTATTTTGGGTCTTTTGGATATTTTTGTTGTCTTTTAGGTATTTAAGGATCTTGTGGTCTTTGCGATATTTTGGTCTTTGGGGTCTTCTGGATATTTAAGGGTCTTTGGGGTCTTTTGGGTCTTTTCAATTTTTTGGGTCTTTGAGGTCTTTTCAATTTTTTGGGTCTTTGAGGTCTTTATGGGTTTTTGGGGTCTTCAGTGTCTTTTGGGTTTTTGTTGTCTTTTAGGTATTTTGGGTCTTTGGGGTCTTTAATGGTCGCCAGGGTCATTTGGGTCTTCAGGGTATTTTGGGTGATTGGGGTCCATTGGATCTTCAAGGACCTTTCTGTCTTTTTGGTCTTTTAGTCAGGTTCACGATGTCAATAAATTATATTTCGTTCAAAATCATGGTAGATTAGCAAACCTATACATTTTTGGAAAGGTTATAGCATAAGGAAACTAAAAATCAATGTTTACATTTGGAGAGATACCTGTATGGCGGCCATTTTGGATTTTCAAAATGGCCACTGTAAAATACATATTTTGTTCTATTTCTGCCTCTAATTACCCTAAAAACTTTTAAAAATATACTAAACCTATATTTTCAGGGACAAGGAATCCAATGAAAGTATCAAATTAGTGCTATGGGGAATGGTAAGACACGAATCAAAGGTTTTGAATTGCAAAATACTGTCTTTATATTCGCGATAAGTTGCATAATCAAATACATGTTATCATTTTGTACAGGCAGTTAATAACATCAAAATGTGTCACAATAATTCATATCACCAAACATACACAGGCAGTCAGCAAAATCATATATACACATGCAGTCAGTATAACTTCACATCTACACAGGCAGTCAATGACAAAATATACACAGGCAGTCAATGGCATCAAACATACACGATTACAGAATATGCCATTTAGAGTTCGTCATCACTGTCCTGTGTGTCGTATCCGACAATATAGTCCGCATCGTTTTCACAGTCCGTTCCACACAAGCAAAGGTCGGTCAAATTGATTGGCAAATCGAATTGGTCGAATGGTCGATCGAATCGAATTCGATGAATCGAATCGAATTGATCGAATTGGTCGAATGGTCGAATGGTCGATCGAAGCGATTGGTCGAATGGTCGAATGGTCGAATTGGTCGAATGGAATTGGTCGATTGGTCGAATTGGTCGAATCGAATTGGTCGGAATTGGCAAATGCAAACATTGATTTTCAGATTTTCCATGTAATAACGTTTCCAAAAATGTATAGGTTTGCTAATCTACCATGATTTTGAACGAAAAAACATAGTGAACCTGACTATTTGGGGTGTTTTGGGTCTTTGGGATATTTGGGTCTGTAGGGAAGTTGTTCTTTTCTTTGAAGGCTTCATTTTGTTTTCTCTAAACAGAGAGATCAAACAGCAGAGGTGTGCTTCACCAAAAAGCTCTAATTTGGCCTCATCTGTCAACATGATATTCTGCTGGTAGGATTTTGGCTTGTTCAGGTGTGTTTTGGCAAATTCCAGTCGGGCTTTCTTATGTCTCTCTCAGCAGCTTTCTTGTGTCTCCCTCCTGGGTCCCCTACCATAGAACCCCCTTTCATTGAGTTGGCGATGGATGGTGCAAGTTGAAACTGTCGTACCTTGTGTCTGAAGGTCGGCTTGAATCTGTTTGGCAGTTGATCGAGGTGCTTTCTCCACCATTTGAACAATTCTTCGCTGCTATAATCGATCAAGTTTTCTCTTGCGGCCACATCCAGGGAGGTTGACTGCAGTGACAATGGGCCTTAAACTTCCTGATAACATTTCATATGGTGGACACAGGAACTTCAAGGTCTCTGGAGATGGACTTGTGGCCTTGACATCGTCCATGCTTGGCTACAATCTTGTGTCTGACCTCCTCAGACAATTCTCTGGTTTTCATTCTTTTCTCCGTGCTCATTGTGGGACACACAGTGACACAAAACAGCAGAATGACTCCTTTTCTGCATTCAAACTAGTTGAATGAGTGATTTTTATATTGCAGGCACCTGCAACTCACCACAGGTGAGTTCAATTCCAAAGTAAAGGGGAATCACCTGCTTGAAATTTAATAATTTCTCACAACTTCCAAAAGGTGCCAATAATATTGTCCAGGCCATTTTAGGATTTCTGTGTGGAATAAGCTAAGGTTTCGTAATTTTTTCAGCTTTTTTTCTTTTGTTCCACTGCAAACCAAAGAAATACATATGTGGACACAAAAACAATTTTTTTATTTCAACAATTTTCTGAAAGAAAGATTGCATTATTTATAAAAAGTGCAAGGGTGACAATATTTTTGGCCACAACTGCATATTATATATACTAGTGTGGCTTGGCGTGCTCCACGTGCCTCACCACACGTCGTTTCAGAGGGAAAGGCTCTGGGGTCTTTTGGGTCTTCAAAGCCATTTGGGTCTTCAGGGTCTTTTGGATCCTCTGGGCCGTTAAGGGTATCTTTGACCATTTTGGTGTCGTTTGGGTCTTCAGGGTATTTTGGGTCTGCAGGGCCATTTGGGTCTTCAGAGTCGTTTGGATCCTCTGGGCCTTTGAGGATATTTTGGGTCTTTGGGGTGTTTTGGGTCTTTGGAGTATTTGGAGTCTTCGGGGTCTTTTGGGTCTTTGGTGTGTTCAGGGGCTTTGAGGTCTTAAGGGTATTTTGGTTCCTCTGAGTCTTTAAGGGTCTTTGCGGCATTTTGGTTATTCAGGGTATTTAAGGGTATTTTGGGTATAAAGGGTCTTTAAGGGTCTTTGGGGTATTTTGGGTCTTCAGGGTCTTTTGGGTTTTCCAGATATTTTGGGTCTTCAGGGTGTTATGGGTCTTTGGGGGTATTTTGGGGTATTTTGGGTCTTTTGGGTCTTCGGGGTGTTTTGGGTCTTCAGGGTCTTTTGGGTCTTAGGGGTGTTTTGGTTCTTTGGGGTGTTTTTGGTTTTTGGGATGTTTTGGGTCTTTGGGGTATTTTGGGTCTTCAAAGCCATTTGGGTCTTCAGGGTCTTTTGAATCATCTGGGCCTTCAAGGGTATTTTGGGTCTTTGGGGTGTTTTGCGTCTTTATGGTGTTTTGGGTCTTCATGGTGTTTTGGGTCTTCGGGGTCTTTGGGGTCCACAGGGTAAGTAAGGTCGAAAGAAAAAGAAGCGTATACAGAGGTGTGAGAAAATAACGTTAGGCTGAAGACCAAACCAGAAATTGGAAGATTTGCATTATGCCTATTTTACTGCAGGGGTTCCAGGAATACATACAAAAAATCGTTGTGACCGGTGCAGCCGTTTTTGGGGTACCCGGGACAATAACGTGAGGCGGGAGTCCAAACCTGAAAATGCGGGAGACCAAAGCTGAAATTGGAAAAACAATATAGCCTATTTTACTCCAGGGGTCCCAGGATGACCCACCCAAAATATAATTGCGATCGGTTCAGCCGTTTTTGTGGTACCTGGGAACGGACGGACGGACCTTTGGTGAATTATAGTAATATATATTGTTGCGGATCTCCCGAAGCCCACTCCCGTTACAAAGGGAGGTTTAAACCCCTTTTTTCCCCCTGGGTCTTTGGGTCCGTGAGGCCGAATCGCCACTTCTGGGCAAACGTGAAAAATGGTATCGGGACAAATTCGCACATACCTTTAACCCACGCAGCCACGAAAGCGAGGATCGAGCCTCGCACAAGCCACGCTTAATCGAGTATGCCCGAGCGGTATGCGTATCACGTGACTCGTGCTGTTACTTTTATTGGAACCTGAGTCGAGCGGTTTTATTCGTACCATGCGAAGCCAATTTATTCGTACCATGCGAAGGAAGGGACAGGATGGTCAAATCAGAGGAAGAACATGATTTATTATTATTTACAATGATAATGATGAAGGAACGGGGGACACAGAGCAGAGCTTAATCAATCTTACTTATTTTCCCAGACGACGGGCCCACTCACGCACACGGGGAGATGGAGGAAGAGAAGTTCGCGCGCGAAGTGCGCTTTATCATCGGTCGCCCCAGGGCAGCTCGCCCGGCGTGGCACTCCGATGTTCACGGCATGTATCCAGGCGAAGGTAGGCAGGAGGAAATCGCGCGTCTGTGGCCCGGCGCGGGTCGTCCTCTCGAGCGCGCGATTAATACAGCGCAGAGCGCAGGGCACGGGGAAAGTTTGTGTGCAATCGGAAATTCAATTCGTTCGTCCTGCAGCTCCACTCACGTTCTCAAGCTCAACCCAACGCACTCTCACGGGGAACTGTAAATCGTCTCACAGGGAACTGTAACTTGCACACGACTCTGACAGAGAACTTCTCTTACTCAACTCGTGGGCTGCGCGACTCAACTCCTTCTCATCTCATCTCATCTGATCTCGGAACTGCTTCTCGACTCGAACTGCTTCTCGGAACTCAACTTCTCACCTCTTCTCAACTGAGGTCGGGGGCTCGGAGCAGGGTTATATCGCTCCGCCCGGCCCAACTCGAATGTTCCAAACCCCGCCTCTGGTCGTCGTGGTTAGCCACTCCCCTCGAGCCCTGATTGGCGGCTCGTGCTTACCGACCACTCCTCCCGCCGCGCCTCCCTTCGGCCTCGGTAGACTTGTTCAGACCTGCCGCGTGACATTTCAGCGCCAAAGCAAAAGCACCAAAGCACCAAAAGAACACCTAAGCTCACTGGCCTACTCAACGCAAAACTAAACACAGGAAAGGACTACGCTTACATTCACTAAGAAATAACTGAACTATCGCGAGGCTTCATGTTGTGGTGCATCTACCTACGAGGGGGAATTAACCTTTATTCCAAAACTGCAACACTACACCCCTCTCTCGTCAGACTCGTCCCGAGTCAAAACCACAAATGTAACGACCGGTAGCGCCTGACATGCAAAATTAACCTTACTTTTAAATGTGACACATAGGTATGGTTCCCCCTACCATTTACTCTGACCCGTGTGTGCGACAGTGTTAACACTAAATATGCCCCTCCTATTGTGTTGAGCAGCTACCTAACAGTTTCACGCCCACAACTACCCGAGTATTTCCGGAATTTTCAAACTAAACACATAGCCGGTGGGCAGCATTCTTATATTTACAAGCACGTATATTTACAATTATATGACCCATGACCTGTTGTTTTTGGAAGAGAAGATTGGAGGGGAGAGAAAACACAGCAAAAACACACTCATAAATGGCACTTGCTGCCTGCTTCTTGCATCTTGCTTCTTGCTTCTTCCATGTGCGTCTATCAAACCCGCTGGCCTCTGACCGACATACAGGCCATTTGAAGCATCGGGGCCAACTAACTTGCAGAACTTCTCGTCCCTAGCACACATAATAAACAAAAATGCTTTTATTTGGCCAGCAGGGCCATTCTCACGTGGTCCAACTGCGTGGCATCAATGCCACTCAAACAAGTGGTCCGAAGTTGCAAGATGATTTTGGAGCAAAATGCTGCACAGCAGAGGTGCAAGGCCACAAGGTTGGCGGTCCTTAAGTGAGACAAGGTGCAGCAAGAGGTTTGTGGCAGCAAAGTGTTGCACAGGTCGGCTGCACAGGTGCAGCAAGGACAGAGCAGCAAGTTGCAGAAGGGAGGCTGCACAGGTCGATGGTGCTACACAGTTCGGCCTACAAAATGGTCCTGGGGCAGGGGGAGACACAAGGCACAACAAGCAAGCGGAAATGACGCAATTGCACATAGAGAACAAGGTGGTGTGGCGCGAGGGACGTGGAAGAGCGAGCAGAGCAGGCTCATCCCTAGCCGTCCATACACCCCCTCCCCCCACCATTGGCTACACCACCCTAGGCCCCCTTGTTTTTACAATCCGTCACTACGTCTTGTCTCCCATATCCACCTCTATACCAAATTCATCTCTCAATCCCTCCCAAGAAGGAAGGGATGGAACAAACATAATGTCTCATCACGTCATGATGTGTCTTACGTCCAAACAGTTCACAGAGCCTTGGTGTGGAGCTCGTCCTCCTTGTTGACTGGCTGTGGATGGTGTGAAGGGATTTCTCTTTCCCTACTACACTACTAGCATTACTCATTTACACTACCCGGGGTCGTACCCTGCCAATCGGCCTCTTTAAACTATGTGGTTCTAAGAACCCGATTTCCCATTGCCCACACTGTGGTGCTCTCTGAATTTGGGTCTCACCCCCACAAATTTTCACTCTGTGCCCTCGCACAATTTCAGGGCTGGGTCGTGTGGCCCTACTAGCAGGTCCAACTACCTGCGCACATCCGCCACTGAAGCCACCACCCGCGCTTACCTGCTCCTGCGACTACCTAATTGGGGAAGGCCCTCACTGGTGCTTACCCCCGCTGTGCCCACTTTGGCATCGAGCAACCCGGGTCCTTCCCTGGGATCCTCGGGCCCCACTCACAAACTTCACTATAACTAACCGGCTCCCAGAGCCTACCTGCGGCCTCACCTGGCCGACAAACTACCAGTGGCGGAGTGTCCCAATAAGAACACTCACCAATTAATCCACACGCCCAGCCATATCACTGACTCATGCACCCAACAAAACACTTCGTTCTACTACCCGCACCACACGTGTCAATATCCATACAAATTTACCTATGCCCTCTACCTGGCTTTACACTATCCACCCCGGGCTTTCGTGAATGGGTTCCCCTCTCCCCCATTCAATCCTTCGCACCATGCATTCCACACCTTTTATTCCCACACCAAGCATTCCACACCACTTATTTCACACACCTTTTGTGCTCACACACCTCAAACACAATTCCATTTGTTCTCCACAATTCCTCACACACACAGCATAATCTATCTAACTGATTTCCCCTGAAACTTGTTCTTCCCTCGTCGTCCCTTTACACTATGCACTCCCTTTTCCTTATCAACCATCTAAGCTACCTACGTCCCCTCTATAGTACAGGTGTCACTACTTAAATCTCTGTCTCTACAGTCTTTTAGACACCTAACATTTATCCTAGCCCTCCCTCGGCTAGCTTTGGTGCCCCATGGATGCAACCATTGCTGGCACCTCCATGTGCCTATCACTGCCATCCCCCAAAACTAATGCTCATGGGCCCCATCGTGTGAGGAATGGTGACACCACCATTCCCCCACGTGGGGGTACACTACTCTCACAGTCTGCTACACTAGGAGCCCCCATCTCTGGAGGTACATTGTCACTGCTCGGCCTCGAAGGGCCAAGCGATCCATGCATGTGGTTGGTCGCCTGTATAAGGTGTCCGTCCGGCATTTTCAATCCAAAGGGGGAGGTATGGATGGGCCGAGGTGCCGGGCTCCATCCCTGCGCGGGGTCTCACGGTCCCATGCACGGTGACCCAACCGACAACGGTCGGAGCACCGCACGCGACAGGGTGCGCGGCTCCGAAAACTCCTTCCTCCCCTTGAACCTCGCCGATCGCCTTTGCCGCCATACGGCACCAACCATACAGTGCGGGGGCCGGTACGAATCGTGCACACCGGTCCTCGTGAGACCGACGCAGCACGGATTCCCTCCGGTCCCTGCAGCACACACCTCACCGGGGGCTCACGTCTGCTACCCGTCCCGCTCGGCGCTACCCCAGTCAGTGTCAATGCTTGAGCCGCGTCCTCACCACTCACGACCCACTCCGCACTCGCACACCCAGGCACCCCCGTGCCTTCCACACACTCCGTTACACTCTCTTTCCACACACAGTCCAGTGTGCATTCTCCCTCACACTCTGTTATTGCACACTCTGGTGCACACCACCCAGGTGCACTCGCACCTTTCACGCACCCCATCATCGCACACACTGGCGCACACTCTTTCTCCATGCACTCTTCTCATACACATTCCATAACACACTCGAGTGTGCACTCCTGCACACACTCTGTAACACGCTCTGGTGTGCACTCCTGCACACACTCTGTAACACACTCTTTTCCTGCACATCCCGTTGCACACTTTTCCGTTACACACTCCGTAACAGACTCGCTCTCCACACACTCTTCTCATACACATTCCGTAACACACTCGCGCTCCACGCACGCCCTCTCATACTCCGTGCCATTCGTCCTCGTATACCGCACAATGGGCCCATCGCGAACGCCCGGGTCTCGCCTTCCTCCTAAGCGCGCCAAAAACCCGTTCACGCCAAACACATTCGCGCCAATATTTCTCACCTCGGAGCCCTCCTTCTCCGCCAGAACCTGCAAACTTTCCATTGGGTTAGCAAGCCCGGCATCACGGTGTAAATACAGACTTTGTTCATGCGCCATAAACTCCCATGGTTTATTTTCTGTTTCTCCCGTCTCTTCAGCCCCAATTGTTTCTTTTTTCTCGACGATCCCCGGTGCCCATAAAATTTCTTTTTCCAACTCGGCCTTCGCCGGCGCCCCCGAAATTTTATTTCCCAATTCGACGATCGTCTGCTCCTCTACACCCAGCGACTCCCATAGCCCTGGTCAACTTAGCTGTCCTTCGCTCTACCTCGCTCCCCACACGTTCCCCGCATCGCTTCACCCCGTCGCGTACCACCGTGACCTTTCCGCTCAACCTGCGCCCAATGTCCTCCCCCGCCTTTTTCATGTCCCTCTTTGGCTCTGCCATAATTTTTTCCATTTCACCACCCATTTTGTTTTCCAACCACTCCTTCATTTCTTTCAATTCCCGGGTGGATTTGTCCACCCGGGTGGACAGGTATCTTATATTTCATCAATACAAAATAAAGCAATACAAATACCGCCAAATGTTGTGTCTCTGTAAACTGGAAAAGGGCACTTATGTTCCAAAAGTGGTACAAGACGTGATCTGATCACACATACTCATTATTGCCTTCTTTGAATTATATGACCCCCAAAGACCTCGATATAGGCACCAGAATTAAGATTCTAGGCCTCTTGATTGTTGAGTTATAAGGTATTTTAGTATTAGACGGTGGCTATTTTGAAAAATGTTCGCCACAACCGTCATAGGCCAAAACTGGGATGGCACTATATCTATTTTTTCTTGTTATGGCCTACTGATGATATGTACCAAGTTTGAGGCTTTTATCAAAAAGTGCACGAATCTTCCCCCAATCCGCTCTACCACATCGGGCAGATCTCAATCGGACACATATCGGATCTCAATCGGACACATATCGGATCTCAATCGGACATATCCGCTCCAATTGACTGTCACGTTGACAATCGTGGAGCGGCTTGCATGCCCCGATGACCCAATGAGCTATACTGGACAGGTCTAACCAAACCAGGCAGATCAGAGAGACGAAGTTCAGTCAAAACCTTGAGGAGTAAACCTTAATGCCAAAAATCCTGATGTCAACAACAGGGCCTCAGTCGTTGAAATGGCGAAGCAGAAAGACTTGTTGGCCGGCATTTCAAGGAAGAAGATCATTAATTCTGACAAAAAGAACACTGTGTACTCATGTAGAACTTGCGATGACATGAATATAAATCATTAACCGAAAGACACAATGACAATGGAAAACCACAAACATATG
>NC_136266.1:83626206-83673706 GCF_964187855.1 Myxine glutinosa
GCGATCTGCGCATGCGCGGTTTTCTCAGTCGCTTTTCAGTGGCATCGCAGTGCAACCCATCTGCGCATGCGCCAGCTATTGAAAATTGGGTCGCCACGGCAAAATCCAAGATGGCCGCCACCATGTATGTCTGAACCTTGCAACCTGCATATCTTGAAAGATAAGCGAAGTAGCAACTTCTAATTTGGTGTGTGGGTGTATCTAGGCACAAGGAAGAACGCTATCGAAAATTGGGTCGCCACGTCAAAATCCAAGATGGCCGCCACCATATATATGTCTGACCTTGCAACCTGCTTATCTTGAGAAATAAGCGTGTGTGTGTGTAGGGGGGATGTGTGTGTGTGGGGGGGTGGAGGGATGTGTGTGTGTGTTTGTGTGTAGGTGGGGGGGGGGGGGGTTGGTTGTGTGTGTGTGTGTGTGTGTGTGTGTTTGGGGGTAGGGGTGTGGGTGGGGTTAGGGGGGATGTGTGTATGTGTGTGTGCATGTGTGTGTGTGTGTGTGTGTGTGTGTGTGTGTGTGTGTGTGTGTGTGTGTGTGTGTAGGGGGGATGTGTGGGTGTGTGTGTGGGGGGAGGGATGTGTGTGTGTGTGTGTGGGGGGGGGGGGGGAGGGATGTGTGTGTGTGGGTGTGTGTGTGTGTGTGGGTGTGTGTGTGTGTTTGGAAGGGTGTGCATGTGGGGGGAGGGGTGTGGGTGTGTGTGTGGGAGGGGGTAGGGGGGATGTGTGTGTGTGTGTGTGTGTGTGTGTGTGTGTGTGTGTAGGGGTTGTATCCAAGGGGGTTGTGTCAAAGCATGTCCAATGAAAGTGGGGTTGTATCACAAGTGGGGTTGTATCAAAAGTGGGGTTGTATCAACAGTGGGGTTGCATCAAAAGTGGGTGCGAGTAAACCGGTCATCACTGCCAGCAGTTTTAAAGTGGCAGTTCTAGTTATTATTATTCTTCCGCCCTATTTTGCACCTCCGAAAACTTCATAATTAATGTTCTCAGCAACCGCTGGTCGCATTGACAGGAAATTTTCAGCAAATGATCGTCTCGCCTCCTAGAATTTTTTAGTGCTAATTATGACGTCATAGATCACGTGGCATGGGCGCCATCTTGTAAAACAAATTCAACTTTTCCCCTCTGTATCTCCGAAACGGCTCAATGGAAAAATTTGAGGAATGGCTCATTCTAAGGAACTCTTCAATGGGAACAAAAGACATGTGTATCGAGTATATTAAAAATGCTAACGTTAAGAGGTTAGAATTCGTCAAACAAAAAATGTTCTCCCCCGAAAATGGGATTTTTTCCCCAGATGCTTAGTTAAAAAAAACTCAGATTGCAAAAAATTTCGAAGTCATACGTCACATGTTTCGGCCGCTATCTTGTTTTTCGTGAAAAAACACCAAAAACCCTTTTTCTCCACAACGGCTGAACGGATCGAGCCCAAGCCTGGCATGCATATTCGCATACCCATGACGAACAAAAAAGTCAACGAGCACGATGTCATCTCACACATGGTTTCAGAGTTATGACGTTTTAAACCTCAAACTAGAAATGGTATCACCTCCATAATTTGTGGAGATATCGAGTGGAAACTTTATAAAAATGTTCCCCATGGGGGGATGCTTCAATGTTACCTGAGACGTTTTGAAAAGTCACACGGTTTGGCCGCAATAAATAATGGAAGTTAAATTTTAAAAAGCTTGTAACTCTTGAACCACTGCATGGATCGACTTTAGTTTTTAATGTAATGCAGCTCTCCTCAATCGGAAGTAGTGTGCAAAATTTCAAGATGATTGGATGTACGGTCTGGAAACTAGAAGTTGTTATTGCCTGAAGTAGAAGAACCACAACACTTTTTTTTGACCAGGCCATGTGACATAACCACCTCACGAGCTCAAGGTAGCTCGAAATTAAATTGACTTCGGATTTGGCAGTCGCTAGAGGGTGTTAACATTCAAATGCAACAAATCTGGGCAAATTCTGATGAATTTTCGTGAAACTACACAATATTGTCATTTACATTGGAAAATAACATTGTAAAACTCTCCGCCACCTCGGCTTATTTCTCGCTCTGAAGTTCATCCTGTCTTCAATTTTAAGGAGAAAGAGAGGTATCTGCAAGCAATGGAGACCTTTATTTGGTGGAAATCCGATGAAAAATGACGAAGTTCTTCAAAATCTAACATTTTAAATGGATCGCATTTCCAAAGTGAATTCTTCCTCAGGTAAAATATCCATGCGTGCAGGCAGACCTTGCGGCGTCAATTGTGCTCCGATTTCAAATCGGATTTCGATTGTCATATTGCCTCGGATGAGTTTACAAAATACCACAACAAATTTGGTGACGATCATGAAAAATTTGACCAAGTTCGATCGACGGGATACTTCGTTCTTACGCTGACATACGGCACGGCCACGGATGACGTCATGCCACGGCATTACGTTCTTCCACGGGTGGCAGATATCGTTAATTAAACGAAAATATTTTTTTTAATGGATGGGGTGGGGGATGTGTGTGTGTGTGTTTGTGTTGAGGGGTGTGCATGTGGGGGGAGGGGTATGGGTGTGTGTGTGTGTGTATGTGTGTGTGTGTGTGTGTGTGTGTGTGTGTGTGTGTGTGTGTGTGTGTGTGTATATGTGTGTGTGTGTTGGGGGTGGGGGTGGGGTGTGTGTGTGGGGGTGGGGGGGGGGTCTGGGGATGTGTGTATGTGTGTGTGTGTGTGTGTGTGTGTGTTTGTGTGTGTATGCATGTGGGGATGTGTTTGTGGATGGGTGGATGTGCATGTGTGGGGATGTGGGGATGTGCGTGTGTGTGGATGTGTGTGTGGGTGTGTGTGTGTGGGGTGTGTGTGGGGTGAGTGGGAATGTGTGTGTGTGTGTGTGTGTGTGGATGTGCGTGTGTGTGGATGTCTGTGTGTGTGTGTGTGTGTGTGGGGGGGGGGGGGTGGATATGAGTGTGTGTGTGTGTGTGTGTATGTGTGGTGGGGTGTGTGTGGGGGGAGGGGGAATGTGTGTGTGTGTGTGTGTGTGGATGTGCGTGTGTGTGGATGTCTGTGTGTGTGTGTGTGTGTGGGGGGGGGGTGGATATGAGTGTGAGTGTGTGTGCGGGAGGGGCGGGGGTGTTGGGGTGTGCATATGGAGGAGTGGGCAGATGTGTGTGTGTGTGTGTGTGTGTATATGTGGAGGTGGGGGATGTGTGTGTGTGTATGTGTGGAGGGGTGTGCGTGTGGGGGGAGGGGTGTGGGGGTGTTTGTGGGTGTGGGTGTGGGGGGGTGGATATGTGTGTATGTGGGGGGGGGGGTTGGGGTGTATGTGTGGAGGAGTGGGGGTTGGATGTGTGTGTGGATGTGTGGGTGTGTGTGGATGTGTGTGTTGGTGTGGGGGGGTGGATATGTGTGTGTGTGGGGAGGGGTTGGGGTGTGCATGTGGAGGAGGGGGGGTTGGATATGTGTGTGTGTGTATGTGTGGAGGGGTGTGTGTATGTGTGGAGGGGTGTGCGTGTGTGTGTGTGTATGTGTGTGTGTTGGGGGTGGGGGTGGGGGGATGTGTGGATGTGTGTGTGTGTGGATGTGTGTGTTTGTGGGTGCGGGGGGGGTGGATATGTGTGTATGTGGAGATTGGAGGAGGTTGGGGTGTGCGTGTGGAGGAGGAGGGGTTGGATGTGTGGATGTCTGTGTGTGTGTGTGGGTGGGGGGGTGGATATGTGTGGGGGTGTGTGTGTGGGGGGGGGTGGATATGTGTGTGTGTGGAGGTTGGAGGAGTTTGGGGTGTGCGTGTGGAGGAGGGAGGGTTGGATGTGTGTGTTTGTGTGTGTGCGTGTGTGTGTATGTGTGTATGTGTGGAGGGGTGTGTGTGTGTGTATGTGTGGAGAGGTGTGCGTGTGGGGGGAGGGGGAATGTGTGTGTGTGTGTGTGTGTGTGTGGATGTGCGTGTGTGTGGATGTCTGTGTGTGTGGGTGGGAGGGGGGGGGGAGTGGTGGATATGTGTGTGTGGGTGGGGGGGGGGTGGGGTGTGCGTATGGAGGGGGGGTAGATGTCTCTGTGTGTGTGTATGTGTGGAGGTGGGGTGTGTGTGTGTGTGTGTATGCGTGGAGGGGTGTGCGTGTGGGGGGAGGGGTGTTTGTGTGTAGGTGTGGGGGGGGGGGTGGATATGTGTGTACGTGAGGGGGGGGTGAAGGAGGGGGGGTTGGATGTGTGTGTGTGTGTGTATGTGTGTGTGTGTGAAGGGGCGGGTGTGTGTGTGTGTGTGTGTGTGTGAAGGGGCGGTGTGTGTGTGTGTGAAGGGGGGGGGGGTGTGTGTGTGTTTGTCAGGGTTGTATCCAAGGGGGTTGTTTCAAAGCATGTCCAATGAAAGTGGGGTTGTATCAAAAGTGGGGTTGTATCAAAAGTGGGGTTGTATCAAAAGTAGGGTTGTATCAAAAGTGGGGTTGTATCAAAAGTGGGGTTGTATCAAAAGTGGGTGCGAGTAAACCGGTCATCACTGCCAGCAGTTTTAAAGTGGCAGTTCTAGTTCCTATTATGATTTCCACAAAAACAACATCACGATTTCATATTACTTTTATTCCCATTACAATTTCCACAAAAAACACCATAACGATCTCATATTACGTTTATTCCTATTATGATTTCCACAAAAACACCATAGCGATTTCATATTACGTTTATTCCTATTAGGATTTCCACAAAAACACCATAACGATCTCATATTAAGTTTATTCCTTTTATGATTTCCACAAAAACACCATAGCGATTTCATATTACGTTTATTCCTATTAGGATTTCCACAAAATACACCATAGCCATTTCATATTACGTTTATTCCTATTATGATTTCCACAAAAACACCATAGCCATTTCATCTTACGTTTAATCATTTTAACGATTTCCACAAAAACACCATTGCCATTTCATCTTACGTTTATTCCTATTATGATTTCCACAAAACACCATAGCGATTTCATGTTAGGTTTATTCCTGTTATGATTTCCACAAAAAACACCATAGCGATTTCATATTACGTTTATTCCTATTACGATTTCCACAAAAAACACCATAGCCATTTCATCTTACGTTTATTCCTATTACGATTTCCACAAAAAACACCATAGCCATTTCATCTTACGTTTATTCCTATTATGATTTCCACAAAACACCATAGCGATTTCATGTTACGTTTATTCCTATTACGATTTCCTCAAAAAACACCATAGCCATTTCATCTTACGTTTATTCCTATTATGATTTCCACAAAACACCATAGCCATTTCATCTTACGTTTATTCCTATTACGATTTCTACAAAAAACACCATAGCGATTTCATATTACGTTTATTCTTATTACGATTTCCACAAAAAACACCATAGCCATTTCATCTTACGTTTATTCCTATTACGATTTCCACAAAAAACACCATAGCGATTTCATCTTACGTTTATTCCTATTACGATTTCCACAAAAAACACCATAGCGATTTCATCTTACATTTATTCCTATTATGATTTCCACAAAACACCATAGCGATTTCATCTTACGTTTATTCCTATTATGATTTCCACAAAACACCATAGCCATTTCATCTTACGTTTATTCCTATTACGATTTCCTCAAAAAACACGATAGCCATTTCAACTTACGTTTATTCCTATTATGATTTCCACAAAACACCATAGCCATTTCATCTTACGTTTATTCCTATTACGATTTCCACAAAAAACACCATAGCCATTTCATATTACGTTTATTCTTTTTATGATTTCCACAAAACACCATAGCGATTTCATTTTACGTTTATTCCTATAACGATTTCCACAAAAAACACCATAGCCATTTCATATTACGTTTATTCTTATTATGATTTCCACAAAACACCATAGCGATTTCATATTACGTTTATTCCTATTACGATTTCCACAAAAACACCATAGCGATTTCATGTTACGTTTATTCCTGTTATCCAAAGCCAGTCGCCGACTGGGCATCCTCCGTCGTGCGAAGTCCTTCCTAGGCACACCTGAGCTCCTCACCACATACAAGGCTTTCATCCGCAGCTCAATGGAATACTGTTCTCCCCTATGGGCTGGTGCTCCTGCCTCACACCTGGCTCGGCTTCACGCTTTTGAATCCAAAGCTTTCAGAATCATTGGAATATCCCGCGATGAAGCTATCTCTGAGGGCCTTTCACTCACTCACCGCAGGCAGGTCGGTGGTCTTTCTGTCTTTTACCGACTCCTCTCCGGCCTTGCTCCCCCAGCTCTCTCTGTGCTCTGTCCCCCAAATATTCCTACAGGTCGCACAAGATCTGCCAGCCACCCTCTGATGGTTAAACTGCCGAAATCTCGGCTCTCTGCTGACCTTCACTCTTTCATTCCTCTTTTCTCCCGCCTCTGGAACAAACTCCCACACTCACTTCAATCACACTCCTCCCTCCAGGTCTTTAAAACAGCTGTTCACCACCATCTCTTATCTTCCCCCATCCAAAACCTTGATCTTTTCTACCCCCACTAATTCACCACAGATCCACCTTGTTTGAAATTCCAACTTCTTTCCTGGAAGTCCTGGCAGTGTCCATATGTTTTATACCTCTCCCACCCCCCCCCTTCCCATGCCTCCCCCCCAAAGCCCTCTCCCTCCCACAGTTCTCTTGATGTCTCCATGTCTCTCGGTCCCTGCTCTCAAATGTTGTATTTGTGTCCTTCCCCCTCTCTCTAACGCTCCCCATGTTATTTGTTTTATGTGTCTGTTTGTCTTTCTGTGTGATTAATGTTCGCTCTTTCACGAGCCTCGATCTTGTATCCACAAAAAATAAAAAAAATTTTTTTTAACGATTTCCACAAAAAACACCATAGCGATTTCATGTTACGTTTATTCCTATTACGATTTCCACAAAAAAACACCATAGCGATGTTACCTTTATTCCTATTACGATTTCCACAAAAACACCATAGTGATTTCATATTACGTTTATTCCTATTACGATTTCCACAAAAACACCACAGCGATTTCATATTACGTTTATTCCTATTACGATTTCCACAAAAACACCATAGCCATTTCATATTACGTTTATTCCTATTACGATTTCCACAAAAACACCATAGCCATTTCATATTACGTTTACTCCTATTACGATTTCCACAAAAACACCATAGCGAGTTCATATTACGTTTATTCCTATTACGATTTCCACAAAAACACCATAGCGATTTCATATTAAGTTTATTCCTATTACGATTTCCACAAAAACACCACAGCGATTTCATATTACGTTTATTCTTATTACGATTTCCACAAAAACACCATAGCGATTTCATATTACGTTTATTCCCATTACGATTTCCACAAAAAACACCATAGCGATTTCATATTACGTTTATTCCTATTACGATTTCCACAAAAAACACCATAGCGATTTCATATTACGTTTATTCCCATTACGATTTCCACCAAAAACACCATAGCGATTTCATATTACGTTTATTCCTATTACGATTTCCACAAAAACACCATAGCGATTTCATATTACGTTTATTCCTATTACGATTTCCACAAAAAACACCATAGCGATTTCATATTACGTTTATTCCCATTACGATTTCCACAAAAACACCATAACGATTTCATATTACATTTATTCCTATCACGATTTCCACAAAAAACACCATAGCCATTTCATATTACGTTTATTCCTATTACGATTTCCACAAAAACACCATAGCCATTTCATCTTACGTTTATTCCTATTACGATTTCCACAAAAACACCATAGCGATTTCATATTACGTTTATTCCTATTACGATTTCCACAAAAACACCATAGCGATTTCATATTACGTTTATTCCTATTACGATTTCCACAAAAACACCATAGCCATTTCATATTACTTTTATTCCCATTACGATTTCCACAAAAACACCATAGCCATTTCATCTTACGTTTATTCCTATTACGATTTCCACAAAAACACCATAGCGATTTCATATTACGTTTATTCCTATTACGATTTCCACAAAAACACCATAGCCATTTCATATTACGTTTATTCCTATTACGATTTCCACAAAAAACACCATAGCCATTTCATATTACGTTTATTCCTATTACGATTTCCACAAAAACACCATAGCCATTTCATCTTACGTTTATTCCTATTACGATTTCCACAAAAACACCATAGCGATTTCATATTACGTTTATTCCTATTACAATTTCCACAAAAACACCATAGCGATTTCATATTACGTTTATTCCTATTACGATTTCCACAAAAACACCATAGCCATTTCATATTACGTTTATTCCTATTACGATTTCCACAAAAACACCATAGCGATTTCATATTACGTTTATTCCTATTACGATTTCCACAAAAACACCATAGCGATTTCATTAATTTAAATGACAGTAGTTGGCAAATTGTTCATATTTTCAATGCAAAGCAAAAATAACTCACATGTTCACCAGGAGAGCATAATAACAGGTATGAACATACACATTACATAAGCCTAGAAAAACGGTCGTAAATTAAAACAATTCTAGACCCGTGGTGCTACCATGAAGAGTCACAGAGTCTTTTTCGAAACCTTTTGTGTTTTAGACCAACTTCTCTCTGTCCATCATGTACACTATCGATATAACCACAGTCAGTTTATTAATCCTCTTCAAGCATTTACTTTCTCTTCCCTTACTGTAACTCCTACACTGTTAGAAAATCGTACTGATGTAGCTTTGTGATCACCATGAAAAATAGTAAAGCAACTGGAAACAAATGCAAACAAGAAAGAGCAGAGATTGCTGACCCTCACCAGGACATGTTTGTGTGGTGTTTATTAGCCATTGTGTTTGTGTGATTTATTGACGACATAGATTTCTGTTTATTCAAACATGGCTGACGAACCATGTGATTGATGACGTCGTCAATTTAATTATACTGTGGCTGAAGTGAAGAAACCCACTTCTCCACGCATGGCACCTAGATAGACATCCAGGGCTTTGCCAGGGTCTACCTCATACTTTTCAGCATTCTCGTTCACAAAATCTTCCAGAGTGTGGCTTTCTTGGAGGTTTGCTTCAATCCAAAAGCTGTACACGTTATTTTCGCTCTATAAAACAGGACAATCATTGAAAGAGTTTATTTTGGAGAAATCACCCGAGTAGTAAAATGTCATAATTCGAAAATACCTCCCTAAATACCGAACGCAAATACCTAAAAAATACCTAATTGCTGTTGATTTCATGGAAATCAACAGCAAGTTTGGATGCTTCATCGATTATTGCTACTAAAATGGATTATGTTGCAGTATTGGTCGATGGTAACTTTTTACACCATCAGCTTCTCTTATATGTGACACTTTCTTATATCTGGGGAATTAAAATGTTGTTGTGTTTTGTGTGCCAATGGCTTTCAATAAAGCATATACATAAAGCAATAAAGCAATAAAGCATGTACATATATACATATATACATATATACATATTGTTATGTTTGTGGGGGGTAGACAATGATTACCTGAAGTCCAGGTAGAAGTGTATAGATTACCATGCGCTGTATGTGGGGCTATGTTAATTAGTTAGGGATTAAGGGTGATTAATCCCCTGTATGTAATCGCCTCTGTTCTTTTCCCCTTGTTCCTTATGACGACGCACCACACATATAGCCGGACAATCAGCATGCAAATATACACCAAATAAAAGTAACCGGAACAGGCCATTATTCCACTACCTTTGACACCACCGACCTGGTGATCCCAAAGGCCGACAAGTGGCGATGAGGGCACGCCCCGAAGAATGATTGGTTAGGGTACGATAGAGGGATGTGGTGGCGGCCGCAGGTTGGAGCAGGCACGGGTGGCGTCGGATGACGTAATAGCCTTGAAGACAAAAGACTGGGCCCCGACATTTTCTTTCTTCTCATTCTGGCTCTCATAGCGAACGGACGCTTACTATTCTCTCTTTGGGTACTGCTTTGATAGCGAACGGTCGTGTCCCGACATTCTCTCTCTCTCTGGGCTGGCCTCCATAGGGAACGATTGATTTATTGGCTCTCTTGCGTTGGGACATCGGTGCTGTGCAGTCAAATTTTAAAGTGCTCTTGCGCTAGGGTAGGGGTTCCCAACCTTTTCTGTGTTATGGCCCCCTTGGCTCCTCGAGCACATCCCCAGCACCCCCCCCTCCCTTTCGTGAGAGTTGAGCGGCAGAGCGCGTGTAAGCAGGCTAGGAGGGTCTGGGGGCATGCCCCGCAGAAAAAATTTGATTTCTAGATGCTCTGTGGTGCATTCTGAGAGGTGTTTTTCCTTTAATTGGCTATTTTGTTTGCATGAGAATTGGTAAATTATTACATACAAAATGAGGAATTCCAAGTGGCCAACATGAACATTTAGTTCCATAGTTTTTTTCTGTTCCTTATTGGCTCCGAACTACCTCGTTTTTGGAAGAGGCAAACAAAGCAACGTCACTCGAATGATGCATGTTTGATATGAGATTTTAATATTATCAGTAGCAACACTATGGACAGCATAAAATAGAACTGTCACACAAGAAAACAGTATGAAAAGGTTCCAAGTCAAGAATGTGAAAACTAAAAACCCTCTGCTGTGTCTGTAATTAACGCAATGTGTTATAATCTCACAAAAATAAACTCAATTCGACAACAACTCAGGTAATCAAAACGAGGGACATGGTGCATGCGCAATAAAAGTGAATTAAAAACTCACTGGGATGGCTGAAATTGCATTTTCGCTACCAATTGCGGTATCCGTGGTTGAGTCACAGTCAGGGCACAGCGGAGGTCATCTTCCACGTGGAGCCGATTATGCTGTTTCGATTTGATATTCAACAGCGTGGAAAACCCTGCTTCGCAGAGATAGGTAGACGAGAATGGCAGAAGCACCCGGATAGCTTTCTGGCTGATATTAGTGTAGCGACCCATTCCCACCCAAAACTCTGTCAAGCTTTTCTCTTCGAATGTGTCTTTGGCAAATTAATTGTTTTGGAGATCCAGGAATTCATCTTGCATTGCCTCCGGCATGCTCTCCACGCAAAGGTTGACGGAAAAAGGATTCCTCACAAAATATTTCAAAATAAACTTCATAAGAAGCCTGGACAGATGCTACAATTTGTTGTTGAAAAGCTCCTCCCTCATCCTCCCTCATCCGAAGACATCCAGTGGGACCCGTGAAGGTAAGCCTCGCCACACTCCACTACGCTTCTCGAGGGTATAAAGAAGGCCGGCCATTGGATTGAACACATTGGAGTTGAAGCTTGTTCGGCTATCCGTCCCCAGGGGTGTTCACTCCGGGAACGCGAGAATATATATTGTTGCGGTTTTGAGAAAAACACTAAAAAGTAATGGCAACCACCATACATGTCCCTTAGAATAGTTATTTCATAGCCGACCATTATCTTAGTCCCTTTCTCTTATTTTGGGTTCTGTCATGCGTTGGGGAAAGGAAAGATAGGTCCTTCACCTATAAGGGATAAGCTACCAGGCATTGCACCAGGCTCAGAGGGACACCATGTTGTCCAGGTTCAGAAACCCACCAATCAGGGTGAAAGGGGCGGTGTTACGGGCTCCACCAATCGGGAGCCAGGAGACCTCCAAGATTTCCCTCCATCCCCCTTGGAGGTTGAACAAAGGACTTTTTAACACGTTTTTGACTCTCTTGGTCCGGGCTCTTGGTTCTTGATCATTGTGGACCTAACACGTGCTTACATTAGCTCTGTCTCTCTCTCGGCTGACTCAGCACATGGACATTCTCTCTCTGCCCGGTCTCTCTTGCCTCATGTGGACTTTGAAGCTCTTGGCCAGTCTCCCTCTTGCAGGCCTCTACTCCTGCATTGCTACACTCTGGGCCTGTCTCTTTGTCCGCTCCAGGCCTGTCTGACTCTGCTGGATTGTTGGCATAGCACGTGTGCTCCTCTCTTGGCCAAGACCACTCTGCCGTGCTGCCGATCGACATCCCTCTGCCGGTCCGTGTTGGGATCGTCATTACCTGCTTGTGCTTCTCAGTGGCGATAACGGGACGTTTGGCACCGCGAGGAGAGGAATTTGGGAGCATGTAGCCTTTGTGCGAGCAGGTTTCCTTCGTTGTCCGTTCCCCTCCCCTCCCCCGTGAAAGTGTGATGGGTGCCCATGTGATGTATATCCGTAATAATCATAATAAGGCGTAGAATAAGCTAAGTTTCTGCTTCTCGTCCCTTTTTATTTGGTATTGAAGTAATCACATTGTAAATATCTGTAATAAATCAAATTGTTAAACGTTTCCTTTCTCTCTTTCCGTAAATGTATTTTCCTTCATTGATCCGCCATTCTTCATATCCAGTTTAACATCAATCGTGACGTCTTTAGCATTCCTCTGGCGGTGACCAACAGTTTTCATTCGGCCGTGTAAATTTCCATCAAGGAACAAAAGGAAACCGCCGGGGGGTACCTGCGATACATTTTCCGATTGGCGTTCGTGGTTGCTGATTTGCAACCTGCCGAAGTACGAAGTTATTCGTGCGCAGCAGCCTTAGGTCCGGTAAGTTCGAAAGGGAGCGGAGGCTAACGCCCTCAGAGTAGATCCGAACCCCAGGCTGTAACAATATATATATATTTTTCTCCCCCAAGACATTCAAACGAAAGTTCATGCAGTGATGTATTTCTTAAAGATGGAGCATAATCTGACAATGGTGATATTCTTCAAGAGCTTATTAATAATTGAAATACAGTTTATAATGGACCATATCTCCAAAGTGGACCAAATTAAGTCCAGCTTTAAACTCACGACTAAATATGGAATGCTGTTTATTTACTAAATCATCTGCATTAAAGTGATACATTTAAACACTGTGAATGTTCACATTGAAGAAATTCAAGCGGAAACTCGTCGTTTTGATGAAACATTTGTTGACAATTATGCGGTTAAAATTTTCACTGAATAATAGTCTCCATTTTGACATATACCGTATTCGGTAGTTAGTCAGGGATTTAACCTAGATTCAAGTTATTGTCGGCATTTTTGAGAATACGGTCCATTTTATATACTAGGGCATGCCCGTACTATATATATATCTAAAATTATATCCCCCCCCTCTATTTACATGAAATGGTTTGGTCCAGCGAACGGCTTGCGTGAACGGAAAGCGAACGGCTTGCGCGTCCGTAAGTCCGGAAGTGACGTCCTCATTTGACTGTCCGGAAGGTCGCATATCGCAGTTACGATGAATCGCAAATTAGTTTTAATTAGTTTTAAAACATAGTTTAACGCCAACATAGTTTGCCAACGTGAAATAAATGAATACGCTCTCAAATGTGCCGTCCGAGGCAGAGTCTGTTCGCCATGTTCGGCACACGTGATAGCTCGCTGCTCTCTGATTGGTTGAATCGTTTTTTGGACATAGCTCGGTAACTACTTCTCCGATTAATATGAAACCTTGAAAAGGCACATCCTCAGGTCCCCAGCAATATATCTGGCAAGTTTCAATTAGATCGGACCCGTGGTTGTCGAGAAACAGCGGTCACAGACACACAGAGATTACTGGAATTATAGATAGACGAGGACGTGCCCGTACGTGGGTGCCCGTTCCTTGCCCAAAAAAAAAAAAAAAAAAAATTTCCAAAGCTAGGACGTGCCCGTACGTGGGTGCCCGTTCGGAAAAACATTCCAAACCGCGTGGCAGTAACGACCACAGAACCCCCCCCTCTATTTACATGAAATGGTTTGGTCCATTCGCAAAGCCAAAGCGAACGACCACAGAACCCCCCCCCTCTATTTACATGAATGGTTTGGTCCATTCGCAAAGCCAAAGCGAACGGCGAACGGCTAAATCGCCATAGCTCGGTAACTACTTCTCCGATTAATATGAAACCTTGAAAAGGCACATCCTCAGGTCCCCAGCAATATACCTGGCAAGTTTCAAGTATATCGGACCCGTGGTTGTCGAGAAACAGCGGTCACAGACAAACACACACACACACAGACACACAGACACACACACACACACACACACACACACACACACACACACACACACACACACACACACACACACAGATTACTGGAATTATAGATAGATGCCTACGTGGGTTAACCCGAACTTTGGTGAATCTAACCAAGTTATCAAGCAAAACAGTTTCAACTGTACTAAATATTATTAAACAACACCTAAATAGGTCCTTGCATTTGCTTGGTTGATTTTATATCACACGACCTTCAATATTTGTTCCATTCAATGTAAAATTGATCCATTGCACGCTGAAGTCATTTACCGTGAAATATTTTGTTCCATTGCATGTTCGATACCATTTCGGCAATCGCGATCGGTAACTCGCAAACAAGCAGATGGCTTTCCAATATGGCTGGTATCGGTAGCACAACTCCCAACTTCGTGCTTGTAAGAATTTATAATTCGAGCAATGGAGAGAATATTTTGAGGCGTTATATAAAACAGATATTGAATGTTATTTATTCGTGCAAGGGGAAAGAAGCACAGACGTGCTCTGCTGCCGCCTCGTTGAATGGAGCATTCAATTCATATTTCATCTCATGCAATATTCTTTGCATTGCACTTATTAACATTCAGTGTTAGTATGTTATATTTCTGGGTGTCTAAAAGTATTCAGAAACAAAATTCAAGGCATTCAAAGTTTGTATGAACATTTGATGTATATATTGTTCACGGAGGCATTGGTAAAATTAAACTAGATGATTTAACCATTTCCATGCAGCAGGCCGCGTATGTCACCCAAAAATAAAATGGTTTCGATTTGTTCTGACTAAGAAAAATAGAATGTATTTCTTACTCGCACACACTCAGCATATATAGATTGTAAGGTTAGATCTGTATAATAAATAATGTGTACTATGAAAGAAGATAAACACATAGAAAACTGCTCTTTTGAGACCAATAAATTGCATGCTTGCAAAGTACGGTTGAGACAGAGAGGAAGAGGGAGAGAAAGAGAAATGTGCAAAGAAAAAAAGGTCAAGACTTCTTACGATTCCAGTCTGGATCTGCTCAGCTAGCCATTGCCATAGTCTGGTACATGGTGTCATGGCTATCAAGAAATAGATAGGGTGCATTTTTTTGGCAACATTCTTTTCAAAGTCAGAGTAATCTTGGGCAGCTTTTCCCATCGCAATACCAGTGGGATCAGCTATATACCATTGTTTGAACATCATCCCAGTGTATCTGCAAAGAGAGAAAGAGGAGAGTGGGTTTGGGGGCGGGGAAGGGGGGGGGGGGAGTGTAAAACATTAGGATCATGAGTTGTCCTCTTTCCCATTGCTTAACACAGAATATGAAAAATATTTTTTTCCTGCAGTCGACATAATATTGTCGCCTCCCCGGGGTTAAGACCCCATGGTGACGGATGACCGAAATGAGCTTTAACTCCGAGGCATATTTCGAACTTGGCCGGATTATCGTTTCGCGAGTGTGGGAAGGTTTGAAGCCACATGATTGGATGGCCGGTCTGCTCCACCAGCGAACACGGCACGAAGTGCAGCCGTTCTCTAGCATGATCACGACAAAGAGAAAGAGCAAGTGAAGCGACCATCCCTCACATGAAGCCAGAACCAGGACAAGAGCAAAAGGCAAACAGAGCGATTCCCTTCGAAAGCAAGCACAAAAAAGAGAGTGTGACCGCCTCCAACGAATGCCAGCACAATAGAGAGAAAATGTGGTCTCCTGTTACTTTTTTTCAGAGCGTCCCAATGATGTCGTCCTTTTGACCAATCGCCCAGCGCCATCCAATCGTCCCAACCAATCGTCCTTCGCGGCTCAGGGACGAAGCTTGGGGCGTGGCCTGTCAATTCTGGTCCTCCGAGGTGGAGCCTAGCCGTCCTTCGGGCTGGGTTCCCTTGCCAATCGGCAAATGCTGTTTCTGTCGGCCTTGGCGGCGTGGTTGGCTAATGGAGCCCATCGCCTGGCCAGCTGAGTTTTATAAGAACATTAGGGAAAAATAACTGGGAGGCAATACATACTGGGGATTATTAACCATAAGCCCTATATTTAATGAGCACAAAACCACCCTCCTTATGGGAACAAGCAAACACTTTTAACCTGAACATTTACCCTGCTTATGTGTACCGAGATGGGCTTCTCCTTCTTCGCATCACACGGCCCATACTAAAACCTACACATTCCGACTTCCCTAAGGTATTTCATGCCTAACCCCACAAACATAACAATATGTTTGTTTTTCCTTTGTCACGGCGAAAACTCGACCTTCATTTCTTTGAGCAGACAATATAGGGATCAGTTGGAAAAAATACTATGTCCCAGATAGGATGTAAAATGGAGGTCCCAGGGATGGGACAGCCACATCCAATCATATCAGAGAACGCATTTCAATTCTTACAAAGAGTAGGGGGAAAACCCGGTGTAATGTGTAAAGACATAAAAGTGTAATTCTAAAAGGAAAACCTGGCCTGCAATACTCATACCAGTCCCAGGACCCCTTCTATGACGCCGTTTAGCTGCTCTGTTGCTGAAGGACAATGATACAAGCTCTTCAACCCATCATTGCCCAAGTTATTTTCAGGGCTGATTAATCACTATTTCACACTTAGAAAATTGGCAACATGAGACCGATTTACTATTTTTGGAGTGGTGCAAGGCAATTTCTGTTGCAGAGGGACATTTCTTGACTCATTTTCAATAATATCAAATGGTTTTTAACCTAAGGTTTTTACACTTTACCATGACCTCTGTGTAATGGTCTGCATTGCCAATTTGAGGATGTTTTGCATACTAATTATTACCTATGTATCGTACAATGTTTGGCCGGTCTCTTAAATTGAAAATGCTTGAAAATTGGAGAGATTTGTGCTCTTCCAGCTGACATACTGTTGGATATTTATGTTGCCTCAAAACAAAAATTATTCTGCACTTTGCGTGAACCACAAATATGTGGTCCTTGGTCACTGATGGGTTGAAACCCCCAAAACATGGTGCGATATAAACGATAGTCGATTGATTGAAGATTGCTTGCATACTGAATAATAGCAATAAACATACTTTGTAAATCAGGTACATGGCATTCCCATATTGTTTTCTCCTTCATATTTCCATATCATTAAGTAAAATCATGTCTGCACCGTGACCTAATACAGTGTAAACGTATCATTGCCCCCATTGGACTTAGTCCGAAACGGGGGCTTACGGATTGGGTATCGTCTGTCTGTCCATCCGTCCATGAGTGCGTGCGTCCGCAACCATATCTCAGAAGTATGGACCGATTTTGTTCATACTTGCTCAAAAGACAAAACATGCTGGGATACAAATGCACATCGTTTTGCTTCACGATGAGATCAGGTTGGCCAACTTGCGGCCATTTTAGTTGTAAAAACACCCAATGTTGAACACATTCTCACTCAACCATTTCTCGGACATGCATTGACCGATCTTGTTCAAACTTGGCACAAAGACAACACATGAGAGTATACATAAGCAGAAGATTTTGTTTTGTAATCCGACCAAAGATGGCTGACTGACGGCCTTTAACTCCGTAGGGCAAAATTACTAAAACCACTGGGGCAATGCCATTTTATGTCTTTTTACCCTCGCCAGAGGAGAGGGCATTGCATTTGAGTCCGTTTGTTACCATCGCCAGAGGAGAGGGCATTGCATTTGAGTCCGTTTGTTTGTTTGTCTGTCTGTTTGTCCGCACAGAATATATATGATTTTCTCTGCAACCGTTGGTCTGATTGACAGGAATTTTTTTACTAGAAGTGCAACTCCACCTGTAGAATTTTTTAATGATAATTATGACGTCATATGTCACGTGGTTCGGCCGCCATTTTGGAAAAATCTAAAACTTTGCACCTCTATATCTCGGAAAGCGTTGAATAGAAAAAATTGAGACATGGCTCATTGTAAAGAACTCTCCATGGGGAATAAAATATGTTAATGATGATGTTATAGGTGCCTCCATTATGACGTCATACTTCGACAAGTACAAAACTTCATCCAATAAAGATGAAATTTCTTGAGCGCCATGTCGGCATAAACTGGTGGAGAAAAAAATAATGATGATGACGTCATTGGTCACGTGGTTCGGCCGCCATCTTGGAAAAACCGAAAAACTTTGCACCTCTATATTTCGGAAAGCGTTGAATAGAAAAAATTGAGACGTGGCTCATTGTAAAGAACTCTCCATGGGGAATAAAATATGTTAATGATGATGTCATAGGTCCCTCCATTATGACGTCATACTTCGACAAGTACAACACTTCATCGATCAAGTTGAAATTTCTTGAGCATAATCTAGGAATAAATTGGTTTAGAAAAAATAATAATGATGACGTCATCGGTCACGTGGTTCGGCCGTCATATTTGTTTTAACACAAGCCTTAAAAACCACTGAACATCCATACTGGCGAGGGTTTGCAATCTCTGATTGCTCTTTTTCTTGTTGTCTTTGTAATCAAAGCCTTGGTTACCGTGACAACATATCACATGTTTTTGGGGTAACATGTTCTTAAAGCATGTTCTTATAGTTCCCTGAACTTTGTTCGTCAATATTTATATGTTTGTATTTACGCCATATATACGAATCGTATATTATGGGGCCGGTAAAATAGATAATAATTTTTTATCCCTATGGCTTAGTGTTCAAACCCCTCCCTACTCTCAGAAATAGAGATGCCGTTTATGGAACCCCCTCCTCCTGACCTCTGTGAAAGCAAAATTAATTGCATACTTAAGCTTCATAAATACATATATTGGTCAGCGTTGAGTGTATTACATTTTATTTGTCTGAGAGCTTTGGACAAGTTTGAAATTTGTCCAAATGACAATTCTCGCAGGGCAGGCCCATGTGCAAATGGTAGCTAGGTGCAACCAAGCGGCACGTACCCTCTCCCTCTCAAAATCAAATCAACACGTTTGAATTAAAAGGAATAAGTTTCTTCCAATTAAATATTGCATAACAAATAAATATACTCTTTATAGAATATACAGTCACATGAAAAAGTAAGTACACCCCATGTAAAGTTTTGACTTTTTCAACATATTTCAACATACAGCTATTTGATCTTCATTTCAACAATATTGAGAGATAAAGGTGATATAATATAACAAATATCAGGAAACATTTACATTTTGTAGTCCATTGTATAATTTAAATAAACATAAATGCAAATTTCCTATGTGGAAAAAGTAAGTACACCCCGACATTTATCACTCCTTCAAATCCCTAAAATTAGAATCAGGTGCACCAGCTCAGGTGCAAATGATTAGAACATCGTTAGAGAGGATCTTGGAGGAACCTGTTTTATTTAAACCTCAGACATTTAGTTGGTTGGCTCTTTGTTGTTGACGTGTGCGGCGTCACCATGCCGAGATCAAAAAGAGCTCTCTGAGGCCTTCAGAAAGAAGTTTATCGATGCCTACGAGTCTGGGAAGGGATTAAAAAAGATCTCCAAACAATTTGAAATCATTCATTCGTCTGTCCGGAAGATCATCTACAAGTGGAGAAGATTCCAAACAACTGCAAACTTGTTCAGGCCAGGCCGCCCCAGCAAGTTCAGCCCAAGAGCAGACCGCAAGATGCCGAAAGAATTCTCCAAGAACCCCAGAATGTCATCACAGGACCTACAGGTAGCTCTTGCCACTGTTGATGTCAAAGTGCACGAGTCTACTATTAGAAAGAGGCTGCACAAATTTGATCTACATGGGAGGTGTGCCAGGAGGAAACCTTTGCTGGCCAGAAAGAACATCAGGGCAAGACTAAAGTTTTCCAGTGAACACCGAGGCAGAAGACCAGCACTTCAGGAACAATGTGCTCTGGACAGATGAGTCAAAGTTAGAGCTATTTGGCCACAGTACCAGAAGACATGTTTGGCGAAAACCAAAGACAGCATTTGACCACAAAAACTTGATACCAACTGTAAAGCATGGTGGTGGAAATATTATGGTTTGGGGCAGCTTTGCTGCATCAGGGCCTGGGCATCTCACCATCATAGAATCCACTCTGAATTCTTCATTGTACCAGAGGTTGCTTGAGGATAATGTGAGGCCATCTGTCGGAGAAGTTGAAGCTCAACTGAAGGTGGACCTTGCAACATGACAATGACCCTAAACATACCAGTAAATCCACCAAGGAATGGCTGAAAAGAAAGAAATCGAGGGTTCTGGAATGGCCAAGTCAAAGCCCGGATGTAAATCCCATCGAGATGTAGAGGGGGGATTTGAAACGAGCTGTGCATGCAAGAAACCCCTCAAACATCGCACAGCTGAAAGAATTCTGCATGGAGGCAGATTGTATTTATATCCGGGCATGAGATTGTATTTTCAAAAACCCAAAACCTCTCCTAAGATGAAAGGAATGGAAAAACCAGTTTGCCTCCATCACACTTGAATCTCTTGCAACTTTTCTTATCTCATTCCCCCCTTCCTCTCTGTCTTCCCCTCAGCCCAGCCCCATTCTCTTGTCCTTCACATGTATAAGAAAGGCTGTACTGCACAAATGTTTCAGGACTTTGCTTCGAAATTATTGTGTGTGTGTGTGTGTGTGTGTGTGTGTGTGTGTGTGTGTGTGTGTGTGTTCTTTTCTGGAGTTGCATTATTACAAAGTGGTTTTTTAAAGTCCTTTGATGTATATATTTTTGTAACCTAAGCAAAGTCCTCCATGTTTCATTAAAAATCAGCAATTATCTTAAACAGTTTGTGGACATTAATCATTGAGTCTTCTGTCTATCAATCAAGGCTAAATTAATTAGTCCCACAACACCTCCCTTCCCCCAATGCTATAGATCAGGACACAGTAGGTAGAAACTTACTCGGCATAACTCTCCATACGTGCATGAATGAAGGCACTCATGATTGGATCACAGGATGCATTTTCTTCAGCAATTTTGTGGTAGTCTGTTGCATTGTGGCAGTATACTGCATCCTGCACAGTATATCCACCTGCGAAAAAGGGCAATATAAGCATCATTAATAACAATAATATCAAACATTTCTAGAGCTCCCTCTAATCGATAGTTGCCCATTCCGAGACGCTTGGACCATTGTCCAGCAGGAAATGCAGCAGCTATACTGTGCCATAGGATGGGTCCCAGGGACTGGAATGATCGAGTATTGAAGGTTTACCACGACAGCGGGGTTTCACCCTACTCGCCGCAGGAGGTGCAATGCACTCTGTAATGCGCTCGTGTGTGACTGTCCTATACACGACACCTCCATTTTCTTTTGTGTCATATTCAATTGGGACAGTGTTTTTTCCAAATGATCCAATTTAGCCTGCATCTGGAAAAGGGTGGAAACACACTTACACACAATGCTGTAATGCTTTCATGCTTCAGCGTTCAACAGGTGATCTTGACTCTCTTCTGTGGGACACTGACCTACGACCTGGTGGTCAATCACTCTCCCGAATATACCTGGCCTTGGCCGAATGGTTAGGGTGGCGGACTTGGGCTACGAAGGTCCTGAGTTTGAATCCCGTTGAATTAACGCCAGGTGGGGTTGACTCAGCCTGTCATCCTTCCGAGGTCGGTAAAATGAGTACCAGTAACTGGTTATAGAGAGGCACTGCATCAGCGGCAAAGGCGCCCACAGAAAAATGATGCAACCAGCAGCTGGGTGGCTGCACAGGAACCACCCACCACTCTACCAAATGAGCCACATCCCCCTCTTGATTGTCAAAATCAGGCTCAGTAGCTAGGCCACTGTGAGATACTATACTAACTGCCCGTCATACTAAAATACGCAATTTGTTGTCTGTCTGTCTGATGATCTTTGACCACGATACATTCAGTCGTTACCCATCCAATCTCAACCAAACTTGACAGGGAGACAATGGGTCACATGATGGAGGTTGTAGTAATTTAACTCCCCCAACCCCCCTCCCTCCCACCCCAATTGGGTTTTCTCTGTGAAGAGAGTTGCGTGTTGAGGTGTATATCCATGTTAAGATAGTTTTATCGTGGCGTTTTTCCAAGGACGCTTCGAATAACAAACGTAAAAACAACACTAAATATATAATAACATAACATTAACGTTATTACAAAACAATATTAACAGCAGCCTAAGGGATTTTTCCTCCTTGAACAAATGCCGTGTTAACGTTTTTAAACAGCTTATCATGCCGTTGTGGTGGGAGCACCCCCGAGCAAAAGTAAAAATATTATAAACCACAAACACGAATAATTACCTTTTGAAACAGTCCCTACTGCTGTTTAACATGAAACTGAAAGGGAGAAAGCCCGGGGTGCATTCAGTTACCAAGCAGCTATCTAACGCTTGCCAAGCCAATCGTTCCTTGTTGTCGGTTTTGATGACATTTTCTGGGAAAATTATTTTGAAGTGGCAATGAAGAAGATGAATATGTGTTTTTGTCATTTTCATGAATTTGATATAATCACAGAAATAGTCTCCAATTCTAAATCTGATGTTAAATTTAAAATTTGAATTGACGATATATCAGGAAGTCGGAAGACTTCCTTTAGAGGAATGACACACAATTCCTCAAAAAATAAAATCTACCAGGATACGAACTTGTAAACCTATAAAACTATCAACCAATTAGTCGTCCGTGGAGGATTTCACATGAAATAACACTCATTAACCCTTTGTGTGCTGTATCTTTTTCTCAAAATTTTCATGAAAAATTACATATTTTTTGTCGTTTAAAAAAACATCAAGAATTTTCATCGTGTGACAAATCTATGACAGGAGCACGCAAAGGGTTAAACGTTTGGACAGCATCGCTGAACTACAAAATTGACTGAACAAAAATATCCCGTTTGTAATTCTTATTTTCAGACAGTAACTCAAAGTTGGGTTAATCTCAGTACTTTGTTCAAACCGAATCTAATGTATTTTACTGTGGGAAGGTCCATGACACATGAAATATTTCATAACTTAAAAGGATTCCACGAAAAGTAGGTGTAACTGCATATTTCCACATTGGGCAATGAAGTGCCAAGAGGTGGGCGGGACAACGACTGTCAATCAGCCTGATGGGGGCGGGGCCACAAAACACATTTGACCGTATGTACTAATTCGAATGTTAGATCGTCTATAAAGTATGTATAGTTCTGTATCATTACTATGTGAGTACGTGTATAAGGTTTGGACTCCAACATCTATAAACTAGAATGGCACTTAAAAACTAGAGAGCATACCTTGGCCAGGGTGAGCAGTTTGCGTTTAGTATCCCTCTGATCGGTCAAATATGGATCCGGACGTGACCCAGAATGTAATTGGCTTGTTCTTGTTGCCGAACCAACTCATCCACCAAGTTTTGCCATAAGTCGTCCACAACTTTTTGAAATATCATCCTATATATCACTTTTGGCCCTCTCACTCGTCTCAATGTTGAGGAATCACCTAAAAAATGTAAACCTCTTGTATCCGGATTAAAATCTTCACGAAAATTGAATCAATTCTGGCTCAGTTAGCACTTTCTCCAATGTAACAACTAAATATTTTTTCTTCCCTAACAATTTCACTATTGGCGAGCAAAGAGGCTCCTTCGGAATAAAACGTGAAGGAACATTGTGACACTGCACTGCAGCGGACCGTCTACCTGTATCACACTTTCAGTAATCACGAATCACCTGATGCATTTTTAGCGCATACGTGCATTGTGCACTTCGTGCTTCAACCAATGGATTCCAGCACGACATGCACGAGCATATACGGCTCTCTGTTATGAAATACTGCCACCAGCGAGGTGTCGATTTGAGATAACTTATTTTGGGGAAAGTTAATATTTATTTATACATCATTAGATGATGGATTTGGAGGACATCCCGCATCCGGATTTAGAGAATCCGGGCCTGTGTGGACATGCTGCGGACAAACTTTGGTACATCAGCGTGATGAATGTTATGGTCAGGTTTCATCGAAATAGTGTGTGTAGTTTCGGAGAAGAGAGCAAATACCTATTTTATGGGGCTCAGACTTCGTCGACCGTAGACCGTAGACTTCAGACCCGTAGACTTCCTTAGACCTCAATTTTTTTTAATGCCGTGAACAGCCTTTGGTACATCACGGGTGATGAAGCTTGTTGATCAAATGTCATCGAAATTTTGGGGGGTCAAACTTGGAACCACGTTGACCCCTCCTCCCCCCACTCCCTAGGATAACCACGTAGGACTTAGATTTTCTTAATGCCGTGAACAAACTTAAGTTACAACATACCAAACATAATTAGTGCCAAGTTTGGTCACAATCATATCAGTAGTTTCGGAGAGGTTGCAGGTGTTCACAGACTGACGGACGACAAGACATAGCATTTCAGGTACCCGGAACTACGTCCCAGGTGACCTAAAAACGAGACAATAAACGTTAAAGTATTTTAAAGTTCTGGTAAAGTCTCAACAAATGCGTTTTTGTTTCATGAAAACATCTCGGTTATAATCACCAATGCCAAAAATAATCCAGATATAGTCAGATATCTTTAAAAATATCGTTAAAACACAACAAAATGTGAAAAAGTCAAGGGGTGTGAATACTTTCTGAAAACACTGAAACTGGAGGATGACAACTTACCGTAGGCAGTGGGGTCCAATTGTCCAGACTGGATTCCCTGGATAAAGCCAGTCTTGAGGGCTTCATCAGCTTGATCCGTGCTCGTGCTCCATAACCAGTCTGTTAGGGTACAGGGCACATCTTTACCTTTTTTAGTAACGACCTTGGTGAGCTTCACCGGCTTTGGGATCTCTAGTTGCTGGCGGATTTCGCTGGGAGATGCTGGAGCAACTTCACGGAGCTGCGTGGATTGCCTGCAATCTTGGTTAACTTCCCTAAAAGAGACATTCTGGAAGTCGGCTAAATAAGGTAAAACCTGCTGAATTTGAGAATACGGTGAACACGGCGAAACGGTATTATAGTACCTTCGCTACCTGACTCCTGCGGTGGACTGCGTTCAGCGCACCACGGCTCTCCTTAAAGGTGTGCGTGGGTGGTTCATACGGGGACCACACCCTGCTTCGCTGAAAAAATATTATTGAAATTAGTGGCAACTTCAAATACAAAATGTACCAGTATAAAAAGAGCATCGAACATGTAACTACATCGGCACTCGTTAGAGCACATACCCCCGCCAGGCTCACCAATTTATGTTTTGTATCCCACTGATAGTTCAGATCTGCATTCAGACCTGAACCAAAATCTAATCGGCTTGTTCTTGTCACCTAACCATCTCATCCACCAAGTTTATTCATAACTCGTCCATAACCTTTTTTAGATATCATTTTATATATCGCTTTTAGCCCGATCAGTATCACGCAATGGTGAAGAATCACTTAATAATTTAAAAATTCTCGTATCCAAATCCATATTCAGATCTTCACCAAAATCGAATCGATTCATCTTTGTCACACACCCAACAGATCCACCAAGCTTCATACAAATCCGTCCACAACTTTTTGAGATATCCTGCTATGTATTGTCTTTGGCCCTATCTCTCAATGGTGAAGAATCACTTAAAAAATTCTACCAGCCGGATCCGAATCCGGATCTTCACCAAACTCTAATCATTTTGTCGTTGTCACTTACCCAACCTCTCTACCAAATTTGTCGGAATCCGGCTACATCTTTTTGAGATATCTTGTTCACAGAGAAACAAACAGGGAAACAGACAGACAAACAGACAAACAGACAGATGAAAAATCACGCATAGAGCGACACTTGGCAAAAGAGAACGAAGTAGATGGCACTCAGTAGAGCATCGTTTTGACCTCAAAAATAATTAGTGGTTGAATTCAGTGACATTATATACAAATCCCCTTCAAAGTTTAAGTTTATCAGATGAAAATTGCCAATTTTAGAAATTGGTTGGTTGAAACCTCAAAAATAGTTGGTGGTTGGTTTCAATAAGCTGATATGCAAATCCTTTTCAAAGATCAAGTCAATCGCATTAAAATTGAGGATTTTAGAAATTTGGAAAAAATGGTTGACCTTTGGCCTATGTTGGCGTTTTGGCCTATGTTGATCTCAAAAATAGTTGGCGGTTGAATTCAGTTCGCTGACGTGAAAATCCCATTCAAATTCCAAGTCAATCGGATGAAAATTGAGAATTTTAGAAATTTGAAATTGTTGTTGACCTTTGGCCTATGTTGACCTTTTGACCTATGCTGATCTCAAAAATAGTTGGAGGTTGAATTCAGTAAGCCGATATGAAAATCGTATTGAAATTGCAAGTTAATCTGATGAAAATTGAGGATTTTAGAAATTCGAAAAAAGTGGTTGACCTTTGGCTTATGTTGACCTTTTGGCATACGCTGATCTCAAAAATAGTTGGTGGTTGAATTCAGTTAGCCGGCATGTAAATGCTATTCAAATTTAAAGTCAATCGGATGAAAATTGAGGATTTTAGAAATTCCAAAAAAAGTGGTTGACCCTTGGTCTATGTTGACCTTTTGACCTTTTGACATCAAAAATATATAGGTTTTGTCGGACCACGAACACACAAATCCACACACACGAACGGACAAAATCCATTTGGTGAAGTTTCGTGAAGATCGGTTTCAAATTGTGACCTGCAGGCAAGTTTCAGTGAGCGGACACACACACACACACACACACACACACACACACACACACACACACACACACACACACACACACACACACACACACACACACACACACACAAACCGGAGTGATCGACGTACTTGCAAAAAAAAAAAAAAAATTGCCAAGTTACAAATACACAATCCGCAGTGATCAATATACTTGCAAAAAAAATTTTTTCTTTGCAAAGTAACAAACACACACAAACCGGAGTGATCAACGTACTTGCAAAAAAAAAATATATATTTTTTGCCCAGTAACAAACACAAATGAAAAATCACTCATAGAGCCACACTTTGCAAAACAGAACGAAGTAGAATGGCACTCAGTGGAGCATCCTTTTGACCTCAAAAATAGTTAGTGGTTGAATTCAGTGACCTCATTTGCAAATCGTCTTTAAAGTATATGTTAATCTGACGAAAATTGACAATTTTAGGAATTTGGCCTGTGTTGACCTTTTGGACTGTGTTAACCACAAAAATAGTTGGTGGTTGGTTTCACTAAGCTGAAATGCAAATCCTATTCAGATTTCAAGTCAATCGGATGAAAATTGAGGCTTTTAGTAATTTAAACAAACTTTGGTTGACCTTTGACCTATGTTGACCATATGTTGACGATGTTGATCTCAAAAATAGTTGGTGGTTGAATTCAGTTTGCTGATATGAAAATCACTTTCAAATTCTGAGTCAATTGGATGAAAATTTGAGGATTTTAGAAATTTGAAAAAAAGTGGTTGACCTTTGGCCTATGTTGATCTCAAAAATAGTTCGTGGTTGAATTCAGTTCGCTGATATGAAAATCACTTTCAAATTCCAAGTCAATCGGATGAAAATTGAGGATTTTAGATTTTTAAAATTGTTGTTGACCTTTGGCCTATGTTGACCTTTTGGCCTACGCTGATCTCAAAAATAGTTGGTGGTTGAATTCATTTCGCAGATATGTAAATGCTGTTCAAATTTCAAGTCAATTGGATGAAAATTGAGGATTTTAGAAATTTGAAGAAAAGTGGTTGACTTCTGGCCTATGTTGACCTTTTGACTTCTAAAAATATAGGACTTTGTGGGACCCCAAACGCTACCATTTGGTGAAGTTTCGTGAAGATCGGTTTAAAATTGTGACCTGTAGGCAAGTATAAGTGAGTGGACAGACAAACACACAAACCAGAGTGATCAACATACTTGCAATTTTTTTTTTTTTTTCTTACCAAGTAAGAAACCGACAAACAGGTGAAAACATAGCCTCCATCCACCTTCGGTGGCGGAGATAAAAAGTGTTATTTTAACTGTTTTGAAACTGGCAAAAAACATGATTGCTATGGACACAAAATAAGATCTAGGTAAGGGTGAGGTTATCCAGGTAAGGGTGTTAAAGGTTTTTAACGTCTTTCTGTGTGCATCGTTGTGTGGGATGTTTGCATTTTTATATATAAAACGTAGGGGTAATACCCCTGGTGCTCACCTGGTAGAATAAACGGCAAACTGCACTGACTAAAGGTATTTTAAACCAATTTCAATGGTTGCTAGAAGACAGGACAGCATACCAACATAATAAGACTTTAAACAAACAAACAAATAAATACCTATTTTGGGGGGCAACCCCCCCGCCCCCAACCCCATATACCTCCTCAGACCCCAATTTTTCTAATGCCTTGAACACACTTTGTTACATCATGGGTGATGAAAGTTGTGGTGAAGTTTCATCGAAATTGCGTGTGTAGATTCTGAGAAGAAAGCAAATACCTATTTTGGGGGACAACCCCCCCCCCCCCCAAACAGCCCTTCAGGGGCCGATTTTTTAAAATTCCGTGAACAAACTTTAGTCACAACACAACAAATATAATTTGTGCCAATTTTGGTCACAATCCCTTCAGCGGTTCGGAGAAGAAGTTTCAAGTGTTTACGGACGGACTGACTGACGGACGGATGGAGTGACGGACGGACGGAGTGACGGACGACGCGCCATCGCATAAGCTTCCCTGATCTTCGTTCCAGGTGAGCTAAAAAAAAAATAGCTTGCTTTCTAATGCAGGTATAAGGCTAGCTTCCTAATATTTCTTGAACATTCCATTTCAATATTTCACAGGTCATGCTGAGGCGTCAGAGGGAAAGGTTGGCACGACGTTTGGACTGGGATAGCAAATAGCGAGAGCCAATGAAATGAAAGATGGGATTTAGGATGTTGGGGGTCACAAACAGAGTGAAGGAGAATTTGCATTAATTCATGCACTTGGTGGGTACATAAAGTGCACTTCCTTGTGCATCATTTCACAGGACATGAAAGGGAATGCATAGTAGTGGTATAGATTTGTTTTCAGGAGTGTGTGTGTGTGTGTGTGTGTGTGTGTGTGTGTGTGTGTGTGTGTGTGTGTGTGTGTGTGTGTGTGTGTGTGTGTGTGTGTGTGTTTTGAGGTGAATGAAAAAGGAGTGACAGTATTTTGGTGATTTGAGCAATCATGGCTTACTCATGCGTATATTGGAATTTAACATAATTTAATAAATTCTAATATTAGGATCAGATGTAACAGTGGAGCAGCTTAACTTAGATATTTATAAGGATTGTGCATTTTGTGATAAAAGCAACACACTTGCCACACATAAAGACACTTATAATATGAACAGATTTGGATATTGGGCCACCTCACATTTTGCCCATGGTGGCTATAGCACCCATTTTCCAAAATGGCCACCAGCGGTCACTTTTATTTTCTATATATGATGTACTGGGGAAGACAGTGGGTCGACCGTGGATGCTAATGTGCTTTTAAAAGTCCAAGACTGTTTAGGGAGTGCCTATTATTTCATTTGGTACCACAATAGATAACTATAATTGAATTAGTTAGTATAAATAGGTTTGCGACACGGCATCTGGTGAGATTCCAAATGGATATTAATTGTGAAAATCATGCACATTGATGAAAAAAAAGGGGATTTTCATTTTCTTGGTCCACTTTTCCTGAAAAGCAAGTACCAATGTAATAATAACATAAATGAACAAAGAAATAAATCCATGCGGTTCCCATTATATTACAAGTCATTCTTTCCCGATTGCACTTTTGGTGTCTCGCCATTTCGTTACGTTGTTATTTTTTGCGCACTATCCGCTAAACATCGGTTTCGTATTTGCGAATGAAAGTCACCGTAACCAAGAGCCCCGGATGAGGCCTTTGCCTGTCAATAACAAAAATTACCACAGGGCGCGCCATTTTTTCCAACGAGGTCTGAAGCAATTTCGTGTCTTTTTGTTACGCTGTTAAATTTGTTACGGAGTGATCACTCCTTTCACGTATTATCGGAGTTAAGATTAGGGAAAAAAAATAAAAAATGAAAAGCATGAGTTCGGAAAATGGCCAATTTCTGGGTATGTAAAACTATGTACTGTGCATTTTTATATTTTTTACGAATGATCTGCAACTTTAATATCCTGGTGTAGTGGAAGCATGCACTGTGCCTATTTATTTCAGAATAGCAAATAGTCTAGTAGGAAGGCTAGGTCCCCCTGCACCCCCCGGAGATATACTTCTAATCAGTGTTTCTAGATTGGAAAAAATGTGTAGAAAATGACTAGCTATGGCCCCAAGCTGAAAAAATGTCCCACATACCATTTTTATGCAAATTACTGCTGCAAATTTTATGCAAAATTATGCAAATTTTATGCAAATTTTTGATGAGGAGTAGAGTTGAGGGGTCTTTGAGGGCTTCATCGAGGTGCTCTCGGTTGCAAGACTGGGTCATTCTGAGAAGCACAGCAGGGTCAGAGATCATGATGTTCTCCTCCTCAGTGAATCTCTCCATCAACAGCCTCTCCATTGCCTCACACACTGTTTTGAGGCAAAAGAGGGACTTTGCGTAGGCCTTTCCACTGAGAACACCTTTGAGAGATCCACTTGTTACTAGTTGTGCCTCAAAGAGAATCTCTGCATATCCAGAACCACGCATCTTGTGTCCAGTGAGCATCCCGATGTAGTTCATGGATGTGTGGAAGGGTCCAATCGTTACTACATGACTAGCAAATTCATTTGGCCAGCGCCAGATGATGGGAAGGGCTTTCATGCAGACACCCAGATCAAATGTATTCAGGACCCATCTCTGACCCACCTCAGCAGTTGCTGCCTCGGAACGCTTCAGTAGCTCACGAACAACTGCGTTGTCTGTGATCGGTCTGTGCCTGGTGCCTGCATGGCATGGCAATGGCCTGCAGCCTGTGCCTGGGCTAGGGGGTTTCACCTCTGCAACTGGTTCTCCCCCACCCAGCAAATCAACAGTCGACTACTGCACGCCTATCCACCAACCGATCACAGACAACGCAGTTGTTCGTGAGCTACTGAAGCGTTCCGAGGCAGCAACTGCTGAGGTGGGTCAGAGATGGGTCCTGAATACATTTGATCTGGGTGTCTGCATGAAAGCCCTTCCCATCATCTGGCGCTGGCCAAATGAATTTGCTAGTCATGTAGTAACGATTGGACCCTTCCACACATCCATGAACTACATCGGGATGCTCACTGGACACAAGATGCGTGGTTCTGGATATGCAGAGATTCTCTTTGAGGCACAACTAGTAACAAGTGGATCTCTCAAAGGTGTTCTCAGTGGAAAGGCCTACGCAAAGTCCCTCTTTTGCCTCAAAACAGTGTGTGAGGCAATGGAGAGGCTGTTGATGGAGAGATTCACTGAGGAGGAGAACATCATGATCTCTGACCCTGCTGTGCTTCTCAGAATGACCCAGTCTTGCAACCGAGAGCACCTCGATGAAGCCCTCAAAGACCCCTCAACTCTACTCCTCATCAAAAATTTGCATAAAATTTGCATAATTTTGCATAAAATTTGCAGCAGTAATTTGCATAAAAATGGTATGTGGGACATTTTTACAGCTTGGGGCCATAGCTAGTCATTTTCTACACATTTTTTCCAATCTAGAAACACTGATTAGAAGTATATCTCCGGGGGGTGCAGGGGGACCTAGTCTTCCTACTAGACTAAAATCAAAATTATCCACTGTTCACTACAATAAAGGAGAAGTTATAAGTATCAGTATGGTGTTTGTGTTAGTACTGTTACATGTGAAACATGGCCAGCCAAAGCAAAACAAATGGCACTGAGACATTAATATCGGAAAAGGTTTACTCCCGCGAGTTCTAGTATTGGACACTGTACATATTGTAGTATATAAAAATGGTTGTTGAATCATCATTAAGCAGTTTTGAAATTTTGACCCTCATGTCACACTTTGAGCCCCAACTTCATGGACTGACCCATATACAATGTCAAAATGCCATTTGTTGCTTTTGTTGCTTGCAGGGTCATCGTTGGAATTTATTGATGGTGGTGGTTGCTGAAGAAAAAAAGACCCTTGTAGAGGAAATGTAGTAGTGTCCAGTAAAAGTCATGTCGAAGAGCTTCAAATTAGTTGACCTTGAGCGTCCTTCGTCAACACCATCCCCACATCCGCCTCAGACTAACTGGAAGTTATGTATCATTTGCCAAGAGGAAAAGGGAGAAGCACTAACATGTCCTTCACAGTCCAAGCGACAGGACGTTGGGAGTGGATACAGATCACTCGCACAGAATTTGATGAAATTTCAGGAGCTTGAACTTTTAGGAACACTTAAGCTGGAAAGACTCGATGAAGGTCATGGCATTGAAGCAGCCATGGTTACAAATACTGCGCAGTACCACCAGACGTGCAGGCTCAAGTACAACAATACAAAATTGCAAAGAGCGGAAAAGAGAACACTCAAAACAGAAGGCGATAGCCAAGACATACCAGCAATGTCCAAGCGCACCAGATCACATTCACGATCATCGACAACAGAAAGTAAGGCACAGGAATCGTGTTTCTTCTGTGGACAACCTGCAGGAGCTGATGGCCTTCATGAAGCTACTATGTTGCCAATGGACAGACGGGTGCGGACCTGCGCAACCTTTCTTGAAGACACAGAACTGCTGGCCCAACTTAGTGTTGGTGACATGGTAGCCTTGGAAGCTAAGTACCATACCAAGTGCTTAGTGGGGCTCTACAATCGCGTCAGGAAGGCCAAGTCAGAATGACATGAAGACACTGACCATGAGCGAAGGATATAAGCAATCGTATTCGCTGAAGTGGTTCTCTACATTGAAGAGACCAGGTGTGATGAGGAGACAGCACCGGTGTTCAAATTGGCCGATCTCGCTCTGCTGTACCAGTCCAGAATGGAGCAGCTGTAAGTAAAGGTCAACACAAAGGTGCACTCCACCCGACTTAAGCAGAGACTCCTAGCTCAGTTTCCCGACATGCGGACACACAACAAGGGAAGAGATATTCTCATGGTATTTGAAGAAGATGTTGGTGCTGCCCTCGTCAAAGCCTGTGAATTGGACAGTGACAATGATGCAGTCTATCTCGCTCATGCTGCACAGATCGTAAGTCGCCGTATGTTTGGAGAAGCCAAGCCCTTCAATGGATTCCCTAATAGATGCCAAGAGGAATCAGTGCCATCACATCTGCTTGCCCTCGTAAGCATGATCCTAGAGGGACCTAGTATAAAGGATCAGATGGAAGACACATCCCGTTCAGCACTTGGCATTGCACAAATGCTGAAGTTCAACAGCATTAAGCACAGGCGGAATCGTGACAACTCATCGTCACTCACTGTCAGACACAGTGCCGCTCAAGGGACACCAGTACCAACATACATAGGACTTAAGTTGCACGCTCACACACGCAAGAGAGATCTAGTGGAGAGGCTTTCACACCTGGGCATGAGTATCTCCTATGACCGCGTTCTTGAACTCTCATCTCAAATGGGAAACAGTGTATGTGAACAATTTTACAGAGAACAAGTGGTCTGTCCTCCAACACTTCGAGGAAAAGTATTCACAACTGCCGCTGTGGATAATATAGACCACAACCCCAGTGCAACTACAGCAAAAGAGTCATTCCATGGTACTTCCATATCCATTTTTCAGCACCCTTCTTATACTGGTGAAGGTGTGGATCGAAATGTTGTCATCAATGAAGGATTGGTAAATGCAAGCTCCAAGACAATCGGCCACTTGCCACAGTACAACACCAATGCTCCCCCTGTCACCAGCAATGTTAAGATGTCCTCTGTCCCAGCTGCTAGATTAGCATCACTGAACTGAAGTGACTCCAGCCAGTTGCGGAAACATACAGAAGATGAAAATGTGTGGCTACACAATACAAAACAAGTCCTGGAAGACGAGAATTAGACACACGATAAAACATCTTGGGCTGCATTTCATGCCAGTCGCCAGCCACCAGAAGCTCGAGTCATCTGCCACAATGCTCTGCTACCATTGTTTCTGGACAGTGCTCACACAGTTGCAATGATCCGGCATTCAATGGATGTTGTGACGAAAGCCGTGCAGCATCTGAATCCTGGGCAGATACCAGTTGTTGCCTTTGATCAGCCGTTATTTGCCTTAGCCAAGCAAATTCAGTGGACGTGGCCGGAGGACTATGGCGAAGATAAGTTGGTAGTGATGTTTGGGGGACTCCACATCGAGATGGCAGCTCTGAAGACATTGGGGGACTGGCTGCAAGGGAGTGGCTGGGTGAATGCCCTTGTGCAAGCTGAGATTACAACGCCAGGGACAGCTGACTCATTCCTGCGAGCAGTGCACGTCGCTCGAACAAGGAGAGTTCACCAAATCACCGCAGCAGCATTATACATCTTGCAACATCGTGCCTATGACCATTACTGTACGAGAAAAGCAGACGATGCACAAGATATCCTGAACTTCGATGATTGGTGCCGTCAGAAAGAAGACATTCCACAGTTTAAGTACTGGGCAACTGTACTGGAACTAGAGGTTTTGGTTCTGGTCTTTGTGCGTTCTCTGCGACAAGCATCATTCGCGATGTATCTTGATGCCCTGACAGAATTGGCCTCCTGGTTTCATGCTTTAGACCACACTAATTATGCCAGGTGGATCCCTGTTCACCTGAGGGACATGGCTGAACTTCCAACAAAGCACCCACATGTAGCCAGGAAATTCCAGGAAGGTAGTTTCACTGTGCAGAAGACGAAGAAAGTGTTTTCTACCATCGCAATTGACCAGGCACATGAACAAAATAATGCCTGCATCAAAGGAGATGGTGGAGCAGTTGGCCTCACTGATAACCCCAGTGCCCTGCGCCGGTGGATGATTGCGGGGCCAGAAGTTCCCCGGATCATAGAAGAATTCCAACTTGAGAATGAGAACTGGAGGAGGCTAGTGGACACTCGTCATCATGACCAGACACCAAGCGTGCAGACTGCATTCACCAAAGATGTCCAATCTCTTGTCAACGTCATGGAAGAGCTTGGCAACCCCTTTGAGGAAGAAAGTATGGATCTGGTTGTCCTTGATACAAAGGACATCGCAGCCCCCATTGCAGTTCAGGCAGTTCCGAATGTTAAGAGGATTGGCCAAGAGCAGTTCCAGGCTTTTACCAAAGAATGTCTGGTGGAAAGAACCAAGCCTATTTATGACACCATTCATCGAAACAACCTGAAGGTGTTCAGTAAGTCGGCTCTCAGAAGTGTCAGCAAGGGGAAACAGCAGGTAGTCTCACTCAAGAATGACTTACAACTTTTCTCTCGGCTGTACATAAGCTGTCAGACGAGAGACGGAAACCTTGATGAATTCTTTCGACATGAGAATCAGGCATGTCCTCCGTCACTCTCTGATGGGGGAAGTCTCCACCTGGGTACAAAAAGTGATCTACTCACATGCTTGGAAGCCATCTCTGATGTCCAGTCTGACCGTCCTGCTGCCACGAGCGTAGTTCTTGATGGAGCTGTCATCGTTCAGATGCTGAAGCCAGCTGCAGCCAAGAACTTCGATGAATATGCTCAACAGATATTCATTCCATATACTATGTCTACAAAGCTTCAAACTGCATTCCGCCTGGACTTGGTGTGGGACAGCTACCATGCAAATTCTCTGAAAGCAAGTGCAAGAGCAAAGCGTGGGACAGGAGTGCGAAGACGTGTGATGGCTGGAACAACCATACCGAGAAACTGGCAGAACTTTCTCAGAGTAGATAGCAACAAGGTAGATCTGTTCAATTTTCTCTCTGAAGTTCTGTACAAGTGGTTTGATAACGACAACAAACAACTGGTCATTACTAATGGGGAAGCCATTCTCAGCAAGCCAGCGCTATCAGATGTAGCATCACTCACCCCATGCAACCACGAAGAAGCAGATAGTCGCATGATGTTGCATGCAGCCCATGCAGTCAGGCATGGCCACCATAAAATAGTGATTCGGACAGTAGACACTGACGTTGTGGTGTTGGCCGTCTCAGTAGCCCAGGGGTTTGCATCAGAAGATGAACTGTGGTTAGCATTCGGAACTGCCAAGTCTTTTCGGTACCTGGCAGCCCACGAAATAGCAGTTGTACTAGGACCAGAGAAATCACAGGCATTGCCAATGTTCCAATGTTCCATGCCCTGACTGGATGCGATACAGTGTTGAGTTTCGCAGGGCATGGTAAGAAAAGTGCCTGGGCAATCTGGACCGTGTTACCAGAACTCACAGCTGCACTACTAAAGCTATCTTCTGCACCAAGTGATATACCAGAAGATGTCATGTGCACCATGGAAAGGTTTGTTATCCTGCTCTACGACAGAACCAGTACATGCATGGACATTGACAAGGCAAGAAAGAAACTCTTTGCAAAGAAGAACAAAGTTCATCTGATTCCACCAACCAAGGCAGCGCTGGAGGAGCATGTCAAGAGAGCTGCCTACCAGGGAGGTCATGTATGGGGCCAGACACTGGTATCAGCACCAGACCTACCTCCACCGACCAGCTGGGGCTGGGTCAAGACTGAGGGTGGGATGTACGAGCCATATTGGACAAAACTACCTGAGGCAGCCAACACCTGTTATGAGCTAATCTCATGCAAGTGCAAGAAAGGTTGTGTGAGCCGATGCAAATGCAAAAAGGCTGCACTTGAATAGACTGCTCTGTGTTTGTGTGAAGGGGAGCGCTCACAAAATTGAGTTCCTGGGAATTGCGACAGCAACTTTGGCGGTATATCTGTAGAAGAAACAGACTTTGACAGAAACGTTTCATCTGATAAATGTTACAAATATCCATCAGTTTGTTCCTCAACATGCAATTGCTTTAGTTACTAATATGTCATGGCTATGTTTATGTTTATGTATGATCCTTTCAATTTTAACAATTTTGAATAAATTGTAATTCTAATGACTGATATTTCATTTATAACAATGACAATGTTGAACTATACAACAATATTGCTTGTAACCTCAGAAATCATAAAATATATGCATAATAATGAGACATCTTCTACAGATTCTTTGTTGTTATTTTATCCAATAACTATTATAACAATCATGTAAGTGCCCCTAATTACTTGACAATCACTTTGCACAATAATGCAAAAGCTTAGAATGCCAAATATACTCAATTGTTGTCAGCTAGTTCCTCTGATATTGGCAGGTCTGCACACACAGAATTTCCGAATTTAGTTCCGATTAATTAGCATAAGCGCCATTTTGGAAATTGGCAACCATTGGTGCCCAGGCCCAAATTTGAGATGGCCCAATATCTATATCTGTTTGTAATATGTCAGTCTATATGAGTCCCAATTTTGGTGCTTTTATCACAATTTGCACAATGGTTTTGCTAAGCTGCCCCACTATAAGATAAGATAAGATCCGACCTTGAGGTATAGGTGAGGATAAAATCTCCAAAGTAAGATAAATAATTACTCTTCTTTTGGGTCTTCGGAGTCCTCAGGGTCTTTTGGGTCATCTGGGTCTTTGGGGTATTTTGGGTCTTTGGGGTAATTTGGGTCTTTGGGGTCCACTGGGTCCTCAGAGTCTTGTTTGTGTTTTGGATTGACATTCTGCAGAATTAAATGAACACTCAGTTTACTCTGTGCACTTTGCACGTCAGGCTCAGCGAATTTCACCTCCCGACGCTGTGTATTTATTGTGATAAAAAAAAAAAATGCTTCCCTACACCGACCTTGACGCTCGGTTTGCAAGCCACCATCTACAATTCCAATGTAAGACATAATTACTCTTTTTTTGGGTCTTCAGAGTCCTAAGGGTAGTTTGAGTCCTCTGGTTCATTTGGGTCTTTTGGGTGCTCAATCTCTTTTGCATCATTGGGATCTTCTGCTTCATTTGGGTCTTCAGGGTCTTTTAGGTCATTTGAGTCTTTTTGGTCCTCTGCATCTTTGGGGTCCTCAGGTCTTTTCAGTCATCGAGGTATTTGGGGGTATTTTGGGTCTTTGGGTTCCACTGGGTCCACAAGTACTTTAAGGGTCTTTGGGATCTTTTTGGTGTTTTGGATTGTTTGGTTCTGTGGGGGGTCATTAAGGGTATTTAGGGCATTTTGGGGTTTCAGGCACTTTTTGGTCTTCTGGGTCTTTTCGATTTTTTTGGTCTTTGGGGTGTTTTGGGTCTTTAACGGTCTTTGGGATATTTTGGGTCTCTGGGGTCTTCGTGGTCTTTTCAGGATTTTGGGTCTTTGGGGTATTTTGAGTCTATGGGGTATTTTGGGTCTTTTGGGTTTTTGAGACTTTTTGGTCTTCTGGATCTCCAAGGGTCTTTGGGATATTTTGGGTGCTTGAGGTATTTAAGGGTCGTCTGGGTCTTTTGGATCTTTGGGGTATTTTTAAGGCTTCAGGGTCTTTTGAGTCTTCTGAGTATTTAAGGGTCTTTGGATCTTCAGGGTATTTTGGGTATTTGGGGACGTTTGGCTCTTCAGGGCCTTTTGGGTTTTTGTTGCTTTTGGGTCTTTAAGGGTCTTGCGGTCTTTGCGGTATTTTTGGTTTTTGGGGTATTATGGGTCTTTTGGATATTTAAGGGTCTTTGGATCTTTTTCGTCTTTTCGGTCTTCGGGGTCTTTTGGGTTTTTGTGGTCTTTTGGGAATTTTGGGTCTTTGGGTCTTTAATGGTCTTCAGGGTCATTTGGGTATTCAGGGTGTTTTGGGTGTTTGCGGTCCATTGGATCTTCAAGGACCTTTTGGTCTTTTTTGTCTTTGGGGTGTTTTGGGTCTTTATGGGTCTTTGGGATATTTTGGGTCTGTAGGGAAGTTGTTCTTTTCTTTGAAGGCTTCATTTTGTTTTCTGTAAACATAGAGATGATGTGCTTTACAAAAAGCTCTAATTTGGCCTCATCTGTCCACATGACATTCTGCTGGAAGGATTTGGGCTTGTTCAGGTGTGTTGTGGCAAACTCCAGTCGGGCTTTCGTATGTCTCCTTCCTGGGTCTCCTACCATAGACCCCCGCTTTCATTGAGTTGGTGACGGATGGTGCAAGTTGAAACTGTCATACCTTGTGTCTGACGGTCAGCGTGAATCTGTTTGGCAGTTGATTGAGGTGCTTTCTCCACCATTTGAACAATCCATCGTTGCGATAATCGATCAAGTTTTCTCTTGTGGCCACGTCTCGGGAGATTGACTACAGTGCCCATGGGCCTTAAACGTCCTGATAACATTGCATATGGTGGACATAGGAACTTCAAGGTCTCTGGAGATAGACTTGTGGCCTTGAGATCATCCATGCTTGGCTACAATCGTGTGTCTGACCTCCTCAGACAATTCTTTGGTTATCTTTATTTTCTCCGTGCTCATTGCGGTACACACAGTGACACAAAACAGCAGAATGACTCATTTTCTCTTTACAAACTACAGACTTGGCATTTAATATGGAATATTTTTTTTCTGGGGATGAACTTACTTTTCAAGATGACTTAGAACCAAAAGTTCATTGGCATTATTTTAAAATTATTCTAGATTTTGTTAATGTGACCTTTAAAAGAAACAAAAACCACATTTGACATTTCGAAACAAATAAATTGATCCTTGAAAGTGATGTAAACTGATATCGAACTCAATTCATGGACAGTACGGTGTTAAACTTCTGTACGTTTTCCAGAAGTATCTCTTTATTTTGCACATTAGCCAATTTTTTTTTTAACAAAAACAAAAGTTAAATTACGACTGGGATTACGGACAGTAAAATTACAGTTCAGTACTTCGTGTAACCCCCACGAGCATTCAGGGGAGCACGTACACGTTGAGGCATGCTGTTCACGAGATTTGCCAAGGTTTGGACAGGAATCGCTTGCCATGCAGTGACAATAGCCTGCTGCAATTCACGCACAGAGGTCGGCTGCTGGTCCAAGTGGTCGAATTGACGCGTTAATTCTGCCCACAAGTTCTCTATCGGATTCATATCCGGGGACATGGTAGGCCACTCCATATGCTCTACACCACGGTCAGCAAGAAAGTGTTGGATCATGCGAGCACGATGAGGCCGTGCATTGTCATCTTGGAAGAAAAAATTTCCTCGAAAGGCTGCACGAGCAAATGGAAGCAATGTTTCTTCCAGAATGGCCCTGTACTTGAACTGGTTCAGGCTTCCATTCAGAACAACCAGGTCAGTTTTGCCCCCTGCATGAAAAGCAGCCCAAACCGTCACCCCACCACCTCCAGCTTGGACTCTTGGCACTATACAATCTTTGTTGTAGGCTTCATGCACTTGTCTGCGCACTCGGACGCGGCCATCTTGACGATAGACCAGAAATCTAGACTCGTCACTGAAGATCACATGATTCCAGTGTCCTGGCTGCCATTGACGGTGCTCTCTGGCACACTGCAATCAGCGCTGGCGGTGTTGCCTGGTCAGGCGTGGCTTTCTCAGGGGACGCCTGGCACGATAGCTTGCTTGAACCAGTCGTTAGTTGAATAGCCTTCTGGATACAGGCACATTTGTCAGTTGCTGCCACTCAGCCCCAAGCCGATTAGCTGACTTGGGACGGCCATTGCGGACTAACCGGTGCAGCTGTCGATCATCCCTCCTTGTGGTTCTGCGGGGACGTCCTGGCCTCGGTATTGGAGTAGGGACACCCCTCTGAGCATTTCGTTTCAGGATCTTTGACACCTGACCTTGAGTGATGCCATACTGCCGAGCAATAGCACGCTGTTTCATGCCGTAATTTCGTAAAGCCACCACTCCATGACAAACAGCATTGTCGAGTTGACGGACTATCTCCAGAGGAAGCAGCAATGACTTTTGGAGACGTGCAGCAGTTGTTTTCCACTAATACAGGTCGCAACAACCCTTGTATACCCGACTGTGAAGCCAATCATCAAATGCACCTGTCTGTACATTTTGCCACGCCACCTGTGATATAATCCTGTTGTTGACTTCTTGCTGTGACAGACAATCAGTGACATGGTTCTTTTAACAAATAAATCACCAAAGTGTAAAAGAAACTCACCAGATTGAGATGAGTTAATAAAGTAAACCCAAGTCAAGAAAAAAAAACAAAATTCCATATTAAATGCCAAGTCTGTATTTGAATGAGTGATTTTTCTATTGCAGGCACCTGCAACTCACCACAGGTGAGTTCAATTCCAAAGCAAAAGAGAATCACCTGCTTGAAATCTAATTAGGTTTACTCTCCATGAAATGGAGAGTAACCTATTATTACTGCTAGAGTTTTTCTTATTATTATTCTTCCGCCCTATTTTGCACCTCCGAAAACTTCATAATTAATGTTCTCAGCAACCGCTGGTCGGATTGACAGAAAATTTTCATCAAATGATCGTCTCGGCTCATATAATTTTTTTCTGCTAAATATGACGTCATAGGTCACGTGGTATGGGCGCCATCTTGTAAAACACATTCAACTTTGCCCCTCTGTATCTCCGAAACCGCTCAATGGAAAAATTTGAGGAATGGCTCATTCTAAAGAACTCTTCAATGGGAACAAAAGACATGTGCATCGAGTATATGAAAAATGCTAACGTTAAGAGGTTAAAATTCGTCAAACAAAATCTTTTCTCCCATGAAAATGAGATTTTTTTTCCAGATGCTTAGTTAAAAAAAAACTCAGAATGCAAAAAAATTAGAAGTCATATGTCACATGGTTCGGCCGCCATCTTGTTTTTCGTGAAAAAACACAAAAAACCCTTTTTCTCCACAACGGCTGAACGGATCGAGCCCAAACTTGGCATGCATATTCGCACACCAATGATGAACAAAGAAGCCTCCGAGCACGATGTTATCCGACACATGGTTTCAGAGTTATGACGTTTTAAAGCTCAAACTAGAAATGGTATCACCTCCATAATTTGTAATGCTATCGAGTGGAAACTTTATACAATTGTTCTTCATTGGGGCATGTTTCAAGGTTACTTGAGACGTTTTGATAAGTCACATGGTTTGGCCGCAATAAATAATGGAAGGTAAGTTTTAAAAAGCGTCTAACTCTTGAACCACTGCATTGATCGACTTGATATTTTAATGCAATGTAGCTCTCATCAAGCGGAACCAATGTGCAAAACTTCAAAATGATTGGACGTACGGTCTCGAAGCTATAAGTCTTTATTGTTTAAAGAAGAAGAAACGCACCGTTTTGTCCCTCCAGGACGTGATCACTATCACACGATTTCCGGCGGTCATTTGAACCTCAAATAAAATTCCAATTGAAGATTTGTCAATAGGTGAGGTATATTAACAAACGAATAAAACAGATTTGGTCAAATTCTGACTTTTTTAAACTCGATCGCATTTCACACAAAGTCGTGAGAAACTAAAGAAGAAGAAACCTCGTTTGGCTTCTCATATAAAATAAATAATTCTGTCTGCAATTTCAGGTTAATTTTCTTTTAAAAATCGCTTTTTCTGCAATCAGTGCATGGATTGACATGTTTGGATATGTGTGTGGGTGTTGGGTGGGGGGGATGTGTGTGTGTATGGGGGGGGGGGGAGGGGGGGTGTGTGGGGGGGGGTGGGTTTGGTGTGTGCGTGTGTGTGTGTTAGGGATGGGGTGTGTGTGTGTGTGTGTGTTAGGGGTGGGGGGGGGTGAGGGGATGTGTGCATGTGTTTGTGTGGGTGTGTGGGTGTGTGTGGTGGGGGGGAGGGTGTGTGTGTGTGTGGGGGGGGGGGAGGGTGTGTGTGTGTGTGTGTGTGGGGGGTGGTCTGGGGAAGTGTGTATGTGTGTGTGTGTGTTTGTGTGTGTGTTTGTGTGTGTGTGGATGTGTGGATGTGCGTGTGTGTGGATGTGTGTGTGGGTGTGTGTGGGGGGGGGGTGGATATGTGTGCATGTGGGGGGGGGGGTTGGTTGTGCGTATGGAGGAGGGGGGGCAGATGTGTGTGTGTGTATGTGTGGAGGTGGGGTGTGTGTGTGTGTATGTGTGGAGGAGTGTGTGGGGGGAGGAGGGGTGTGGGGGTGTTTGTGTGTGGGTGTGTGGGTGTGGAGGGGGTGGATATGTGTGTATGTGGGGGGGGGGGGGGGGTTGGGGTGTGCATGTGGAGGAGGGGGGGTTGGATGTGTGTGTGTGTGTGTGTGTGTGTATGTGTGTGTGTGTATGTGTGGAGGGGTGTGCGTGTGGGGGGAGGGGGGATTTTTTTGTGTGTGTGTGTGTGTGTGTGTGTGTGTGTGTGTGTGTGTGAAGGGTGTGTGTGTGTGTGTGTGTGTGTGTGTTTGTGTGTGTACGTGGATGTTTGTTTGTGTAAGGGGAGGGGATGTGAGCATTCGTCTCCTCCCCGTTCCCCATGCATTGATGCCCGTGGGCGACATTCACGCTTGCACGTCAAATATGTAAATGTACAATATTTTACAGTGTTCATAAAGATATTTGGTGGAATGTATATTCGTTTTTAATTAATGTTCAGAAATGTATATATGCCAATGTGCACCAGAGATAAAAATGTATTGTATCGGCCGTCCGGTTAAGATGCATATACTTCCGGTCCACATATGTGTAACTTCGGATTTCTTTTTGCATTTTACATTCATTAATAAGCCTTTAATAATGACATCTGATCATGTATATTATTTGACATTTCGTGTTAATATTCACGGATCATCCCTTGGTTGATTTGAGAAACATTTATTGGTCTTTCATGGCACGTGGTGCGCGATGCGATGACGTGAGGATGACGTGTGAGCTCTTTGAGTTTGATTTTCATTTGCGGTAAAGACGGGTGTTTTTGCACGATTCCTTACCTGCTTTGCAAATCCGATTCCCGAGCTGTTTCCACGTTTACGTGGGAATTCTCCAAGAGGCGTTTTCCAATATCAGGTAACCATCACTTTTGTGCGATATAATGTTTGATATAACAGACTTGTATCGGCTCATCCCAGCGATTAGGAACATGAAAGGCGGCCATGTTCCCAATCGCTGGCCATTTTTTTTCGTTTCTTGTCTTTAGACTTTAACTACATTTGGCATTATTTAAGATATTTTTGTTGTTAAATGCTGCTCTTTTATGAACGTGATGTGTATTGTTAAACTCGATAAATGACGATTTATCACCAAACAAAGCAAAGAATTTGTTTTGGATGGAGTTTGTTAGCGAGAGGTAGTTATTGGGTGAAGAAGAAGAAGAAGAAGAAACGCAACACTTTTTCTTCAGTTTGTCGAGAGTGAGGAATTATTTAATTATCACACTGTACAGAACATGCAAGGAGCACACGGAGCGAACTCACGGGGTAATTTGAAATTTTTTTAAAAAAGGAAAATTTTAAAAAGCTTCGAACTCTTGAACCACTGCATTGATCGACTTTAATTTTTAATGCAATGCAGCTCTCATCAAGCGGAACAAGTGTGCAAAATTTCAAAATGATTGGATGCAGGCTACAGTCTCGAAGCTATACGGCTTTATTGTTGAAAGAAGAAGAAATGTACCATTATGTCCTTCCAGGACGTGATCACTATCACACGATCTCCCGCGGTCATTTGATCCTCAAATAAAATTCCAATTGAGGATTTGTCAATAGGTGAGGTATATTAACAAACAAATAAAACAGATTTGGTCAAATTCTGACTTTTTTTAACTCGATCGCATTTCACACAAAGTAGTGCGAAACTAAATAAGAAGATACCTCATTTGACTTCTCAGATAAAATAAATAATTCTGTCTGCAATTTCAGGTTAATTTTCTTTTAAAAATCGCTTTTTCTGCAATCAGTGTGTGGCGGACACAAAAGCCCACTGGCGTGGTGACATCATTCCACGCACGAAGTGGGCGGTGGCCACGCCCGAGGGGTAGGCGTGGCCTCATGATATACACCGGGCGACCAGCCCGGAGGAGTTCAGTGTTACAGTGTAGTCTTACAATAAAGACATTTATATGTTCCCACTTGTCCGCTTCCTCCTTGCTCACAAGCAGCACGCGTAACGCCGCGCTTTACTGGTGACCCTCGACGTTGGATCTGCCGGAGCGATCCTTCCACACGCGACGCCATCGCCATGGCCGCCTTCGTCAAACTTCCGGAATTTTGGGGAGGCTCAGGCCGAAGTCTGGTTCGTCCAGGCCGAAGCCCAATTTCAGCTTCGGCGCCTCACCAACGACGACCTGCGCTACTGCCATGTCGTCGCCTCCCTCGGGCCCGGCACGGCCGCTCGAGTTGTGTCCGTCCTTCGCCACCCACCGGACGGCCACAAGTACGAGGCACTCAAGCGGCTACTCCTAGCCACGTTCGGCCTCACGGACGACGCACGGGCCGATCGCCTCCTGGATCTCCCCGAGCTCGGTGAGACGCGCCCGTCGGTCCGAATGGACCATATGCTGTCACTGTTGGGCGACGAAGCCCCCGGTTCGCTATTCCGGGCGCTTTTCCGTCGCCAACTTCCAGCGCAGGTTCGCCTCGCGTTGGCCGGGACCGGGCTAACGGAACCCCGAGCATTGGCGGCCGAGGCGGACAAGTACTTCGCCGCTTCGGACACGCGGGGCGAGCGTTGGCGTGGCCGTCACGGCCTTCGACGCTGATGTTCCACAGCATCATCTTCTACAGCACGCTGATGTTCCACAGCATCATCTTCTACAGCACGCTGATGTTCCACAGCATCATCTTCTACAGCACGCTGATGTTCCACAGCATCATCTTCTACAGCACGCTGTGGTTCAGCAGCATGCTGATACGCACCTCGTGAACACCGCCACGCCCCGCCCACCGCCGCGGCGAAAACCGCCACCGCGGGGAAACCCGTCGACTCCACCGGCCTGGCGGAGCCAGCCGCGCTCCTCCAGCTCCACCACCTGGTGCTGGTTCCACGCCAAGTTCGGCCACGAAGCTCGGCGGTGTCATCCGCCGTGCTCCTTCAACGGGTCGGGAAACGCCCGGGCCGGCGCTCAATTGTGGCGATGAGCGCCGGCCGTTCGAGCAGCCTGCTGTTCATAATGGACACCTTCTCCGGGCGCCGTTACCTGTGCGACACGGGAGCACAGGTGAGTGTCATTCCCGCCGGCACGTCAGACAAGCACGCCGCGGGTGGGGGCCCCGCGCTGCTTTCCGCGAACGGGACGCCCATCCGTACGTACGGAAAACGCTGCCTCTCTCTGCGGTTTGGAGGGCAGGTTTTCCGATGGACGTTCATCACCGCCGACGTGCCCATGGCACTGCTTGGCGCGGACTTCCTGTGCGCTAATGGGCTCCTGGTCGACGTCAAGCGCAGACGGCTTGTCCAGGCCGAGACGTTCAGCTCGCTCGCATGTGCGTTGCCCAGCTCAACGAGCGGCTTGCCAAGCGGCTTGCCGAACGATTCGGTTCCGGACACGTTGGTCTGTATGCTTCCGGCAGCGGACGCATTCACCCGCCTCCTCGCCGGCTTCCCGGCCCTCAGGCGGCCCACCTTCTCGGCGGGGGCCGTCAAGCACGGGGTGGCCCATCACATCCCCACCGTCGGGCCACCGGTCTACGCCCGGAGCACGCCGCCTCGAGCCGACGAAGCTGGCGGTGGCAAAAGCGGAGTTCGCTACCCTGGAGCGACTCGGCATCGTTCGGCGCTCAGAGAGTGCTTGGGCGTCGCCGCTGCACATCGTGCCGAAGCCCGGCGGGGGATGGCGACCGTGCGAGGACTATCGCCGTCTCAATGACGCCACGACTCCCGACCGCTACCCCGTCCCCCACATTCAGGACTTTTCCGCCCGTTTGGCGGGCAGGTCCTTCTTCTCGAAGGTGGACCTCATACGCGGCTACCATCAGGTCCCCGTCAGGCCGGAGGACGTCCCGAAGACGGCGGTCATCACGCCATTCGGACTCTTCGAGTTCCTGCGCATGCCCTTCGGTCTGAAGAATGCGGCTCAGGCGTTCCAGCGACTGATGGACAGCGTCCTGCGCGACTTGGATTTTGTCTACGTCTACCTGGACGATATCCTCGTCGCCAGCGTGTCCCGCGAAGAGCACCTACGCCACCTCCGCACGCTCTTCGAACGCCTGGGCCAGCATGGCCTGATTGTAAACCCCGCAAAGTGCCGGTTCGGCGCCGCCACAATCGATTTTCTGGGGCACCGTGTCACCAGGCACGGAGCCGTCCCCCTGCCGGCCAAGGTGGAGGCGGTGAAGGGGTTTCCGCGCCCCCCGCACGATCAGAGGGCTGCAGGAGTTCCTGGGCATGGTGAACTTTTACCATCGGTTCCTGCCCCGTATCGCCCAGCTTCTGCGCCCCCTGCACGAAGCTCTCCGAGGTAAGCCGGGCAAAGGCGACGTTACCTGGACCGAGCAGATGGACACGGCGTTCATGGGCGCGAAGCTCGCTTTGGCTAACGCCACCATGCTCGCGCACCCGGCGCCCGATGCACCGATCGCCCTCACCACCGATGCCTCGGACTACGCGGTGGGCGCGGTGCACGAGCAATGGGTGCGTGGAGCTTGGCAACCGCTGGCGTTATTTAGCCGGCAGCTTCGCCCGCCCGAACGCCGTTACAGTACCTTCGACCGCGAGTTGCTCGGACTTCACTTGGCGGTCAGGCACTTCCGTCATCTGCTCGAGGGCCGGGCGTTCACTGCCTTCGTCGACCACAAGCCGCTGATCTTCGCGATGGGCAAGGTCACCGAGCCGTGGTCGGCCCGGCAGCAGCGTCACCTCTCGGCCGTGTCCGAGTACACGACGGACATCCAGCACGTCGCGGGGAAGGACAACCCGGTTGCGGATTGCCTTTCCCGGGCCGTCGCCCACGCAGTCCACCTCGGCATCGACTATGCCCGGATGGCAGCGGACCAGGCCGCTGACCCCGACGTCCA